>NW_028261386.1:28311208-28632041 GCF_051295495.1 Thamnophis sirtalis | reverse complement strand
GTCTAACAGGAGAATTTGGAGCACTTTATGCTTCCTTCCGCAGACGAGCTTTATGGGGATGCTGACTTCATTTTCCAGCAGGACTTGGCACCTGCCCACACTGCCAAAAGCACCAAAACTTGGTTCAATGACGTGGGATTACTGTGCTTGATTGGCCAGCAAACTCGCCTGACCTGAACCCATTGAGAAGGGGGACATTTGCCCAGGTTCGCCTGGTCCGTCAGTTACGGCCCTACCTGAACCGGGAGGCTCTCGCAACAGTCACTCGAGCCCTTGTGATCTCTAGGCTGGAATACTGCAATGTGCTCTACATGGGGTTGCCCTTGAAGTGCATCCGGCGACTGCAGTTAGTTCAGAATGCAGCCGTGCGAGTGATAGTGGGCGCACCGCGGTTCGCCCACATAACACCTATCCTCCGCGAGCTGCACTGGCTATCTGTTGATCTCCGGGTGCGCTTCAGGGTATTGATGACCACCTTCAAAGCACTCCACGGTAGTGGATCTGGGTACTTGAGAGACCGCCTTCTGCCGATTACCTCCCTCCGACCGATTAGATCGCACAGACTGGGCCTCCTCCGAATCCCATCTGCCAGCCAATGCCGACTGGCGACTACACGGAGGAGAGCCTTTTCTGTTGCAGCTCCGACCCTGTGGAACAACCTCCCCGTCGAGATTCGCACCCTCACCACCGTCCAGACCTTCCGCATAGCCCTTAAGACCTGGCTATCCCATCAGGCCTGGGGATAGGTTCTCAATTTACCCGCCCGAGTGTTGACTGTTGAATGCAAGTTGTGTCTTATCATTTTATTTTGTTCACATATTGTTTGTTTTTGTATTGCACCCCCTTCCCTACGATTGTAAGCCGCCCTGAGTCCCCTCAGGGAAAAGGGCAGCCTATAAATCTTAATAAAATGTCTAAAAAAAAAAAATCATCACAATTATGACACATCATGGCTTGGCTTTGCATGTGATGATTCTATCTCATATATTAGTTTTACTTTTTAAGTTGTATTACTGAAATAAATGAACTTTTGCATGATATTCTAATTTTTCGAGTTTCACCTGTAGATCCAAAAAGTATATTCTAGATTAAAAAAAACACTCTGCCTTATTGATGCCCATGTGTTTGCACATTCCCTTATTTTGGATATTTTTGCAATATTATAACTTGATATATATACCTGCTGTGGCTGAAGATCACAAATAATTGTGTTAATATTGTTCAGGATCTCATCAATGAATGGCATTACTTCTCCAACTTGAACTTGAACAAAGTGCCTTCGACATTTTTGCGCTATTTTTATAAAAGTATCACAAGCCATGTCCTGGACCCCATCATGAGTTTCTAAAGAGAAAAATTAGAAATAGTTGCCAATATAAGAATATTTTGTGAAGTTATTTCCCAATTGTACCCATCTATTATGATATTTAATAGAAAAGTTACTGGTTTTAACATTATTATTGCACAAAGCAGATTAAATTCCAGATACATTACCATGCATAAATTCAAATAGCTTGTTGACAACAGTCTTCAGAAATTTCCAGTGGGCTCTCAAAAATCTTGGATATTGTCCTACTATGTACATTATATTTGATGCAATAATGGCTTTATTATCTTTTCCTCTTTTTTGCTCACAGAGTCCAAGAAGATCCTACAGAAACACAAGGTTTGTAAAAAGTTCCATTTTTATTTAGGATAAAAAATTTAGAGCACCATTGCAGAAAAAAATAAAAAATAAGGTAAAATAAGTGAAATCAAATGCTTGTAAAAACAATCATGACCTTGTCTTGTAATACTGTAATTATGCAAAATATGAGGACATTTTTCTATACTCAAATCCAGTTAATGTAGCACTAACAAAGAATATATAGTAAGACAAATCCTCTTCTGAGTAGACTAGTAACAGAAGTCCATCATAATGAAAATTTCATTAATATACCAATTAACAGAAGATTTCAGACGTAATAAGTAATACACTAGTGAAAACACAATAAAACACCGTGGTAAACAAATTCAAGTGAACTTAAAAATATATACCAGCTTTAGCATAAACAGATACTTGAATAAAAATTGCTTCCTAGAATAGCAGAAAGAGAAAGCCTCACAAAATCCAAAGACTTAAGAGCAGCCATCAAAATGACACTCCTAGTTTTGTTCTCATCAAGTGAACCAATCCTGCTTGAAAAGATAATAGAGAATATACACGTTCAAGTAGCTGGTGTCTGAATAATGAATAGGGAGTGAAGGAATGTTGTTTAGTGACCGTTCATAAGTAAGATATTTTTTTAAAAAAAAAATCAAAATAATGAACAGTATCACTGACACTGCTGCATGAGACAACTTTACCTCAATGAGATGGCTGCAACCAGTGAACTTTGCAACATCTCTATCAGTCACATAATTTGCTTAGCCATTATTTTGTTTCCAATTTAAGAAAGTAAATGCGGTGGCTAAATGAGAGGTGTATTTGGACTTGAAGGCATTCAAAATGCTGTTTGCCAGTGAAGCTGTAATATTGGTGTTGACTTCCATGAAAACAACACCAACCTTTTTAGAAGTTCAATGTTTCCTGATATATAGTATTTGCAAAATTGTCTTAAAAGGTTGATTTTCTTTTTACAAAATATAAAGTTCCCTGAGAAGCTACTAAAGACTGTATACATTACTATACCTTTATTACTGTTACAAGAAACCTCTTCTCATCTTCTTCATGCATTGCTCCACTTATTGAACCTATAGCCCAACACAGGGTATTGAGATTTTTCCATGACCATTCAGTACCATTTACTTGATTGTGAAGCTTCTCTGTCATTATTCGTTCGGTATCTGCATAATCCAGATGGGTAAGATAAACTGGAAGAAATAATTTAAGTAAGTTGACTACCAGGAATTCAGAATATCATTCTCCACTAACATTTAATGACATGCTAGAGTGAATTGTAAAATTTGCTAGTTTTTTTCAGAGTTGAGGGAGACCAATGCAAACTACAACCAATTACCTTAATAAAAATTATAAGCAACTGCAACAAAAAATTCAATCTACAGAATCATGGCTAAAATAAATTTGCTTATGAAAATGATATAACCTCTACTCTAGCTTTGTTTGGGGCTATCAACGGAAAAAATTATCACTTCCTATCAACTGTAATAGTATACATTTTCACATTTTAGTTTTGGGGTTTTTTTCCTTAACAAATCAAAATTAAAGATAATAATCATGCAAATATAATTTACCTAATGTTTCTCTCATGTTCTTGTACAAGTTGATAGAGTCTGTATCTTTCATAAATTCTCGAACAACTTCTCCTTGATCATTTTCTACAACAAGTACTTCTTCTGGTTTTGCCATGCGGCTAACCATCAATAATCGCACCTATATATTAATATATATTTAAAAAGCATAGTATGTAAATCAGATTTCTCACATCACTATTTAACTGATAGGCCAGATGACGCAGAGGCTATCTAATGATTCAGAATTTATTGATTATTGTAGTACAGTATACAAGACTTGAAAAGCAAATTACAAACTTGATGTACATTTAAAATGATAACAGTTATTCCTACAGAAAGCAACCAAAAACCTCATTTGCTGAGGCACAAAACTCATAGAGCTGGAATCCTTAACATTTACCAGTGGGTGGCTGTGTACCTGTGACCATCACACAACCTCATCGGGTTCTCTATTCCACCTCACCTTTAAATGTTATTGTTTTCAAACATTTATAAAGCTATCAAACTTAAACATGACCTCTGGACAGTGTACAGAATCATTAAATAAAAATATAAAGACAAATAATGTATATCATAAAAACAAACAAATCAATTAAATGACATTTGGAACTAAAATAGGCAATATCTTTTCAATTGGGAATTCTATTCATCTTCACCCAACCCCAGGGAAAGATCCAAGTCTTGGCTGCCTTTTAAAGGGCTCTGGGGTTGTGGTCAACTGTAGTATTGAGGTAAGTGTTCCAAAGAAGAAGGGCTACCACCAAAAAGCATGTCCCCTGTATCTCAAAGGTGACATTGCTTCAGAGAAGAGTAGGTCTTTTCTCTTGGAGTATGTTGGATGGACAGATATGCTTGAGAAGGCAACCTAACAAATAAACCAGGCCATTGCCAGGCAGGACTTTATAGGCCATAATCAGCATCCTGATTTGCACCTGGAACCTCTATGTAGAGAAGCAATGCAGCTTGCAGAGTAGAAGTGCTACATATGTGTAATGTGGAAATCCAATAACTACCTACACTACTGCATTCTGAAACAACTGAAGCTTGTCTAGTTTTCAAGGACAGCTCATATAGAGCATGATGCAATAATCCAATTGAGGAGTGGCTAAACTTTTAATTACCATGAGCAGGTCCTCCCAATTCAGGAAAAACAGTGTAATTAGCACAGCTGTATAAAGCCTAATCACAGCATCACCAGCTCTTCAAGTAAGAGTTAGGAATCCAGAAGCACCCCCAAATTGTACACAACATCCAGGTGGAGTAGTGAATCACTATCTAGAGTTCCAGATAAGAGTATCTCCAGTTTTTGGCCATGTATCTCCAGGAACTCACAGCTCCTAAGTCATAGTAAGGTACTGCAGTAAACTCTTTTCATACTTATAGAAAGTATAAATAAACTGGTGATTACAATTACCTTAGACAGCACAGGCAAATACAATTGTCTCCGGGGAGGAACATCAAAATGCTGAGTTCCAGATAGCAATGGAGAAGCTGATGTTGAAAATGGACTCTCTCTATATAATTCAGCAGCCAGATGATTCCAATACTCCAGACAAATCTTGAAGATTTCAGTTTCTTCTACTTCAGATACCAGCAACATGTAATGGAGAGCCTAATATAAATTTATTTTGGAGTTTAATTAGTAAAAGGTTTAGAAATTGGTCAGATTATTTCAAAATATCCCTAAAATGAAGTAGTTATGAAGTAGTAGCTCTGAAATTGTTATCTACAACCCTCTGCAAAAAGAAAATTAAAAAATTGCTGAAATCAAGTACATTAAAATCTCATAGAATTCCAGCATTTAATATATATTTTTGTCATTTAAATTATTGCATGAAATTGCAAATCACCACAGATGAGGCGAGTGAATAAATAAGGCTGTTTCTGCTCTGTCTATATTTATATTTTCAGAAACATCCATCCATCCATCCATCCATCCATCCAAAAAAGGAGCAAATAGTTTATCCATACTGATCACTACAACAGAAAAAAAGAACATGGAACGTGTTCAGATGAAATAATTCATAAATCGACCGTTGACTTACCTGAACAGTCCTTCTATAGGTGCTACGAGGGGAATCCAAGCATGGGTTAACTTTGTCCATTAGCCCTGAGACTGAGTTATAAAAATTGCTGGCCACGCCTCCTCTGATTGGACTGGTTCAGTTTTGCACAAAGGATCAGCCGGCTTGAGAGAAGCAAAATAAGTCTAGAAGTCAAGGTAAGTCAGAATGTCATAGGAAAAAAGGAAGTCCAGGCCCAGAATAGCCGAAGACGGGTTTGGATTCCCTCGCAGTGCACATAGAAGGACCGTTCAGGTAAGTCAACGGTCGTTCTCCTGTGAGCTGCTTGGGGAATCCAAGCATGGGACATGCCAAAGCAATACACTTCAGGAGCGGGAGCGAGGCTGGTCTGATGCCGTAGCTGAAGAAGCTACCCTTTGCAGCACGTGCCGTCCAAAGGATGCCTCAGCCGAGGCATAAACATCCACCTTGTAGTGACAGATAAAGGGTGACGGTGATGACCAGGCCGCTGCCCTGCAGATGTCTTCCACCGAGGCCTGCATTGCCCAGGCCGCCGTCGTGGCTGCACTCCTAGTAGAATGGGGAGTAATATGACTGGGAACTGGTCGGGTCTGGCAGTCATAGGCTAGGGCAATACACGCCTTCAACCAGCGGCCGATGATATGTCACAATGCCTTATGGCCCACGGTAGCAGGTTGGAAGGACACAAACAGGGCCTCCATCCTTCTGAACGACGCAGTGTGTTTCACATAGCGGAGAAGTGAACGACAAACATCGAGATGATGCCAATGCCGTTCTCGGGGGTGAGATGGCTGTGGACAGAAATCTGGGAGAGTGATTTCTTGGGACTTGTGGAACCACGAGTTGCCTTTTGGAATAAAGGTCTGGTCCAAACGTAATACGACCTTGCTTGGATGGAAGATGCAGAGGTCGTCTTGGACGGAGAGCACCGCCAACTCGGACACACGCCGGGCCGATGTAATGGCTACCAAAAAGACAGTCTTAAGAGTCAGTAACCTGAGGGAGATGGTCCGAATAGGCTCGAATGGAGCCGCCGTAAGGGCATTTAGTACTAGGGAGAGATCCCAGGTAGGATAGCGATGAACGTTAGGTGGGCTAAGGTTCGCCACTCCCTTCAGGAAGGCCCGCATCCCTGGATGTTGAACTAGGGGTTGGCCTTGCCCACCACCAATTACGGTAGACAGAGCCGCAATTTGATGGCGGAGGGTGTTAGGTGTTAGTCCTTTGTCCATGCCCATCTGTAGGAAATCCAAAACCTGTGGTCGCCCCAGTTGGGTCCTCACCCGGTGCCCGACACCATCTGCAGCAAATGCTCGCCAGGTAGATGTGTGTTGTTGACGGGCGGCAAGCCGCCTGGATCGTGGAGATGACCCTATCAGAGAAATGCTGCTGACTCAGGATCGCCCGCTCACATGCCACATGGCTAACTGTAACAGCTGTGGATTCGAGTGGATGAGAGCTCCTTGCGAGAGGGATATCCGGTCGTCCATAATTTTCCACGGGCTAGAGATGGACAGATGGACGAGGTCCGCATACCAGGGGCGTCGTGGCCACATCGGTGCAACCAGCAGCACTTCCGCCTGTTCTGTCAGAATCTTCCGTATGACCAGCGGCACAATTGGCAGAGGCGGGAAGGCATAAAGGAGGCCCAACAGCCAAGGGCTTTGGAGAGCGTTGGTGCCTTCTGCTCCTGGTACCTGGTGTAATAACACGGCAGGTGTGTGTTTTCGGGTTGGGCGAACAGGTCCCTCTGCGGGTGGCTGAAGCAGTGGGACAGTTCTTGGAACAGGGCTGGGTGCAAGCTCCACTCCGCCTGATCCACCGTGGTCCTGCTCAGCCAGTCTGCTTGGATGTTTGCAGTGCCCAATATGTGTTCCGCTCAGACTGACAACAGATGGTTCTCCGCCCAGTGGTGTAGGCGCTCTGCTTTCATCATCAGGGTTTGGACCTCGTGCTACCTTGGCGGTTGATATGCGCCTTGGAGGCCACGTTGTCGGTGAGTATCAGTACATGGTTGGAGGGGACCATGTGTCAAAACTCACGGAGGGCTAGGCGGATGGCCTGTAGCTCCAGCCAATTGATGCTGTTGTTCAGCTCCCGGACAGTACAACGACCTTCAATTCAGGGCGTGGACCCCCCACCTGAATTGGCTCACATCCGTTGTAACCACAATCCGCTCCGGTTCCTTGAAAAGGCATCCCTTGAGGATGCGGGATGACAGCCACCAACAGAGCAATAGGAACACCTTGGTCAGTAAGCGAATCATGATTGGAGTGTGACTGGTGTGAGCCCTTTAGAATGGGAGTAGATACCACTGCAGTGGTTGTGGGTGGAACCATGCCCAAGGTACAACATCTATGCAAAATATCATCTTCCCTAGAGGTTGGGACAATACTGCAAGGGAAGGTGACCTCTGTTTGAGCACTTGGCTCACCAGGGGTTGCAGGCTCTGCTGTCTCTCCCTCGAGAGAGAGACCACACAAGTCTCCAAGTTGATGACTGCCCCAAGATGTAGCATGGACGTGATCGGGTGCAGGTGGCTTTTTGGAAAGTTCAGCATGAATCCGTGATCCTGTAGGGCGTCGATTGTCAGATGTAAGTCACAATAGGCCTGGTTCCGGGAAGACGATAAGATTAAGATGTCATCGAGATAACAAATGACTCTTAGGGGAACCGACCTCAGCAAGGCTGCAACTACTGCTAGCAGTTGGGTGAAGTCCCGCGGGGCTGATGATAGGCTGAATAGTAAGGCACGGTACTGGAAATGATGACCCGTGAAGTGGAAGCGCAGAAACTTTCGATGGGCCGGATGTATTGAAATATGCAAGTAGGCATCCTTGATGTCGATGGAGGTGAGATCGCCTTGGCGAATGCTCGTCAGAATACTCTTGAGTGATTGCATTTTGAATTTTTGGTATTTGAGGTAGAAATTGAGCCATTTCAAGTCTAGGATGGCCTGCCATCCTCCCAAGGCGTTGGGAACTTGGAATAGTATGGAGTAGAAACCTAGACCCTCCTGTCCCCTCAGCACCTGTTCTATTGCTGATGGAAATGAGATGCTGGATTTCCGTGTCCATCAGACGTCGCTTTAACTGGCACCTGGGTACTGGACATTTGATGAAACGTCTCAGGGGAATGGCCAGGAACTCCAGAATGAGGCCCAGCCTCACAGTCTGAAGAGCCCAGGCATCAGAGGTTGTGGCTTCCCATTGGCGAACAAAGGTAGTTAAGCGCCCACCAATAGGGCCAACCTCTAGCGAGTCACCGGTACCTATGAAAGGACCGGTTGTTGGTGCTACAAAAGGGCCGCCAGGCCTGGGCCTGTTGTTGGTGCTGGTTCCTACCTCTGTCCCTAGTATTGGACCTGTCCTGAAACCTGTCCTGGGATTGGGAAAAAAATCTATTAGAAAAGGGGGTGTAGGAGGGATGAGTACCCCGACTCCCCAAAACAAAAGGGCTGCCTCCGAGGATACAGTTGTTGCCTCCAATCCGTGTGCTTAGTGGTCGAGGGCAGCACCTTTCGCTTTCCCTCATTTCAACCAGTATAGGATCCAGCGCTGCAGCAAATAGGGAACTGCCCTTGAAGGGGGTGGAGGCAAGGCGCCATTTGGATTGTACATCCACTTGCCAATGGCGTAGCCATAACAAGCAACGAGAAGCTATATTGGATGCCACAGCTCGGGACGCGAAGTTGGCCGCATTGAGTGTTGCATTCGAGAATTCCAAAGCCGCCACCAGTTTGACCACATCCTGATGAAGGTGCAGGTCCTCTGATCCTAACCTCTCCTGAAGTTGTCTTACCCAAACTAAGGAAGTTCTATTGAAGAACGAGGCCGCCGTAGCGGCACGCAATGCCCAGGCAGTTGCCTGGTGCGTTTTGCGAATAACAAGCTCCGCCTTGCGGTCTCTGCCTTCAATCCCTCTAAAATTTCAGATGGAATAAGGGCAGGGGAATCCAAGGCCGCTATCGGTTGGTCAACAGTGGGAAACTGTAAAATGGTGTCCAATTCCAGCGTGGAAGCATAAAGCTTTCTATTGCCATTGCTGGGGGGGCGAAACTGCGGTGAGCCCACGGTTTCTGGATTATGTCCAGAAACAATTTGGGTGATGGAATAGTCTCCTGTTCTTGCACCTGTTCAGCGAACAAGCGCCCCGTGGGATCAAGGCCCACGTCGGTGCTGGCCTGGGTGGTTGCTCCCCCCCAAATTGGAGATGGCCTTGGCTTTGTAAAGAAGAGACTTGAATAGGGCTGGTTTGAAGAGGCCCAAGAAGGGAACATTATCCTGAACCAGCCCTTCTTCATCCGATAATTCCAAATCCAAAATCTCACCTTCCTCCCCAAAATCTCACCTCCCCCCCGCTAAAACAGACCCTTCGCTGTAGATGGAAGGAAAGGGAGAGGAGGGGGGACATCCTGAGAGGTGGCTGAATCCCTGGCAAGGTTCACATTTTTAGGACGTTGACTCCTATGCTGTAACTCTGCATCCACTCCCCTAGATATGGCAGTGGCAATCATGTCCCTGAGATCAAACTCTGGGTTATCCTCCGGTCTGCTGCCAGCAGCCGTGGGAGTAAAGGTGGCTGAGGCACCTGAATGGGAGGGGGGGGCGGATCTGAGCTGGGCCCTGGAAAATCAGACGAGCCCTGAACGCCTGAGCCAGGCCCTGCAGTTGTAAGATCCTGAGAGAGGGGAAGGTCTGGAGAGCAACCTTGAATTCCAGCTAGGCCGGAGGTAGAAGGCCCTTGAGGCAGTAGGATGGAAGGGGACCTGGAAGATGAGGGATCCCTAGGCCCATTTTTGGACACTGGTGCACTTAGCGGGCCTGGCAGGAGCTGCTGAGATGGCCCGGGGTCTGAGGCTGGCGGCCCTGGTTGAAGCCCTACCCACTCTAGATGAGGCCCCAGTGGCATCGGAGAACAACTGAGGAGAGGTGGAACCCCAGCGCTGCCCCCGGTAATAGAACGATCCGCCATGTAAGCTAAGTTGAAAGGGCTCAAGCTCACGTTCATTGAATGCCAAATGTTGATCGCAATCGAAACAGGAGGCTGTTAGGGATCAAACTCGTGCTCCAGTAGAATGGACCTCTGTGGAGCAATGAATCTGGTGATTCTATGTCACTGTGGGTGGGAAACTGAAGCCACGTCCAGCCAGACTGGTTGTCTGGCATGAAAAAGGGCTTCAAAATGGCCTCCGCAACCCAAAATGGCCATCATGAGCACAGCGAAGGCGGGAGATTCAAATTGGCGAGGCACAAAGGCAGTTGCCAGAATGGAAAATGCCTGCCTCGATTCTTGCCAGCGACTGCGCCCGGGGCCTCCAGAGACTCCGACGGAGAGTCCGGGCTCCACATTTTGTTGAGCAATCTCGAGGGGGGGAGGCAGACAGCGGTGAGAGCGGCCGGCGCGGGGCGGCGAACCGAACCCCAACCGCGGCAAGACAACATGAAGGCGGTGAACCAACCTTCCCACAGTAAACAATGGCGCACCCCTGCCTCCAACAAGAACGTTCCTTGGCCCCGAAGGCTCCGGGAACGCCAAAACCCACTCGTCACTGTAACTGAGGAGAAAGGAACCCCTTGCAGAGATATTTACCCTGAGGGGAACTCAATCCAGCGAAGTGGAATCCAAGCTGAAATAATAATGATGAATTTGTGAAATAATAATGATGAATCTATCTAGTAACCTAGAGCGAATTATTTTGCGTCTCTTTAGGCTGGACTGAGTTAAAAAAACTGAACCAGTCCAGTCAGAGGAGGCGTGGCCAGCAATTTGCATAACTCAGTCTCAAGGCTAATGGACAAAGTTAACCCATGCTTACATTCCCCAAGCAGCACACAGAGAACAGGGCAGGCAGTATCATTCATCCACTCAACCGTTACCTATAAGCTGCCTAACCATAGAAGGGCCTCTAGGTAATGTACAACATTAAATGAATGCAATTTAAAATAATAGACAAGGGCAAAAGTAATACAAGAAATATGGAAGCATGTTGGGGAAGCAAAACTCCACAATCAACCAAAATTAAGACAATATTCGAAGAGTGTCCACAAATCTACTCCCAAGATCAACGCAAATTTTTTGAAGAATGCTATTATAAGGGTGCAGAGGCAGCCACAAAGCAGATTTGTTTCTGAAGTCCCATAATATGAGATCACTTAATTGGAGAATGGCAGTCCTGTAAGTTTCTAGGTCCCAAGTCATGCAGAGCTTTACAATTAATAGCCAATATCTTGAACTGCAACCAGAAATACATAAAACTGCAGTGGGATGTAAATGTGACATATAAATACATTAAATAAATTTGTGCCACTGTATTTTGGACTAAGCTCTTGTTTCTAGATGGAATCCCATGTAAAGCAGTCCAAGTGAGAGGTGACTAAGTCATGAGTGACTTGGAGGAGGACATCCTGATTATGCACCAGATGCATCTACGCAAACATTCTTCAAGCTGTGGTTTCAGTTGCTTAAGTAATGGCAGCATGAGGACTCCCAAATTATGCACAAAATTTTTATAGGAAAGTGCATTTCCTAGTGAATCTCCAGAAATATAAAGTGCTTGAATCCAAAATAATTTGCTTTTGTTAGTGTTAGTTTCTTCCCATCCATAATCTAACACCTACAGTGTTTCCCAGAAAATAAGACCTGGTGTTATGTTTTTGGGCTCCAAAGTAAGCACTAGGGCTTATTTTCAGGGAAGCACAATTTCAGGGTGATCAGTCTGGCTGGGCACCCTGCCCCTGGCGTGTTCACAAGAGGTGGCAAGCGTGAGGTGACCGACAGTATCACAGCACCTGCAGCCTGCCAGTTACTTGGTCGGCACACTCTGGGATTGCACAGCTCGTGCACCTCAGGTGAGTTGATTTCCTGTACAAGCAGCAGATGTACAGAGGTGCAGGAGAGAGAAGCAGGCAATCCAGATGTGCTGCGGGAAAGCCGAGTTGATGGGCTGGGCTTCGCATGGCGGCACTGGCAGCAGATGGAGGCAGAGGCGCGGAAAGAAGGCAGTCTTGACATGCTGCAGGCAAGCCGAGAGACTCAAAGATGAACCTCTCGTGGTCACCTGCCCACTCTGGCCCTTCGACTCTCAGCTTTCTCGCGACCCACATGGCTTTCCAAATTGCGTGTCTCCCTCCACCTCTGCTTGGATAAGTAATCAACTCACCTGGGCTGCACAAGCTGCTGCCAGTCAACTCATGTATGCTTGCCATCTCTTGTGCTGGCCACCCCCACCCCCTTCACTAGGATTTATTTGGGGGAGGGGGCTTGTAAGGCTCATTTTTGGGTAATGGCAATGGAACAGATTTACCACAATATCACCTAATTCACCAGAGGTCAACTGGTAACATCTGTATATTGATATGTGGCCCCATATTAATATTATTTCTTCTAAAGCCTCATGTGAAGATTATAAATAGGAGCAGGGAAAATGCTAATCCCTGAGGAAGTGCATAAAGTAAGGCTTAACTACCATCTCATCATCACAATTGTTCTGGGAGATAAGGTTACCACAGTGCCTCCCATACCCAGGATGATCCAACAGGATTCCATGATTGATAGTATCAATCCAGATAAATGAGATATGATCACGAGTTACATCTCCCTTATCTGAGCCCACAAGAAGCATCTGTAAGCATAATCAATGCCACCAGCTACATATAGCCCTATCACTCCCAATGTGCAGTCCCAGTTTTGCCTTTAAAATTTGAAAGCAAAATGGCTTTTGCGCAATGTTCATATCTTTTCCTGCAAACTGTTAAGTTCTTATATTATGAAGCCAAACACATAGTTTTCTTCTTTAGGATAGATCACCGCCCCCCCACTTGATCTCTGAAAGGTTGAGAGATAAAAATCGTTTTAAAAAAGAAAAAGGTGACAGCCAGATTAAAAAAAAAACTTTACAATTTGTTATGCAGTTACAGTACCTGCACTGATCGGATAGAATATAAATATCTAGATTGGAACAATTTCGTAGTTGATAGAATGCTTGAGGCATTGATTTATCAGATTTCCTACTCACAGTTGGACAGCCATCATGTTTGACTCCCACCTCTCAATATACTTTTAATCAAACTTATGAGATAGAAAGATAAACTAAAATGGAATAGAAATACTCAATTGGTCTATTTTACATCTTGCATCAAACCAAGTTTTTGTATTTGTTCTCCAAAGAAAGAAAGTCCAGTGCCTCTTGTGTGACAGGACCAAGGCCTTTAGGTCCAGGGATGGGGGCAAGATACAGTGTTGCCAGAGCCAGTCTGAAGGAAGGTATTTGGAAGGCCAAGACTGCTTATAAGAGGAAGATTGAGGATAATTTTTATAGTAATAACATGAGGCAGGTGTGGCAACGGATTCAACAAATTACCAATCATCAACCGACCAATGCCATCCGTGCTGAGGGGGATACTTTGTTGGCAAAGGAGCTGAATCATTTCTTTGCTCACTTTGAAGTGGAGACATCAGAGACAGCTAAAATACAACCACCAGCTCATTGTAGCCCCCACCTAATTGTGGACAAACAGGAGATGAGGAGCATTCTGAGAGCTGTGGACCTTAAAAAGGTTGCCAGTCCTGCTGGTATCTCTGACCGAGTGCTTAAAGACCAAGTGGAGCAAGTGGCCAGTTTTATGTTTCTGGGTGTTATCATAAAAGAAGAGTTGACCTGGGGCACTCACATTGCAGCACTAGTCAAAAGGCCCCAGCAGAGATTATACTAACTGAGTCTTTTCAGGAAACAATAACCGAATGAAAAACTGCTGGTGACCTTCTACTGCTGCGCCATAGAAAGTATTTTAACTTACTGCACTTGTGCATGGTTTGCCAACTGCACAGTGGCAGATAGGATAGTGCTCCAGAGAGTTAACATCATTGCTCAGAGGATCATTGGTTGCCCTCTCCCCTCTTTGGAAGAGCTTTAGGAAAGTTCAAAACATTCTTAAAGATCTATCTCATCCTGGGCAACCTTTTTTTGAACTTTTACCACCTGGCAGACAGTACAGGATAATAAAAACAAGGACCAAATAGACTGAAAAACAGCTTCTATCCCAGGGCAGTAACAATATTGAATTCTACTGTATAGTGCAATACGAATGCAGTATCAGGTTTTCAATTCAATTGTATAGAATGTGAAGGATGTGTGTTTGTGTTTTATTTTTATAGTTATAATGTACACTTGAAGATGGAATTTAATTTCATTGTACAAGGTGCAATGACAATAAAGTAAATTTAACTCCACATCTTCAATTTGACATAGGTGTGAATAAAAATAAAAAGGAGCTTACTTCCATTAACGTCTCTCTGAGATTTAAACGTTTTTCTATAAGTTGACCGTGCTCTTTTAAAAAGGTACAGAGAAACAAGCTGAGATTCTGAATGAAATTCTGTTCATCATCTTTTCCATTGGAATATGCCAGTCGTATATTGGTGTTCAAAGGAAGCATCTAAGAAAGTAAAATATAGTTATAATCTTGAACTTAAAGTTAAGTCCTGCTAATAATTTTATTTTTGTGTATTACATAAAACATACATAAATGAAGACATTACATTGTATTTATTCCCGACAGATTTTCTTAACCTTTTTATCTTGGAGAAACCCTTGAAAAAAAATTCTGATTTCAATAAATCCTTACATAAAATTTGCAAAAAATATGAAAACTTGAACATACAATTCACTTCTAATCTGTTTTACAAAAAATACAATGGCAAAACAGCAGGTTGCCACCAAGTGTCAGAGCATTAAAATTTGAGCACTAGCATTGCAGTGTATAAAGGTCAAAAAATGTATTTTTTAAATTATAGCCTCCCATAGAACCCGTTAAGAAAGGCTGCCCTAGAGTTATAAACTACTTCTTAACATAACTTTCATCTGAGAAATTCATGGAAGTTCTCATACATATACAAGACTGGCCTTCAGAAATGACAACTAATACTTCCACTTACTGTAACAAAGCTTTGCTTAAATATTCTGATTTACTTTTCTTTGGATTGAAGCTATAAATAATTTAACTGCAAGTCCCACATGTATTTTCAACTGAAGATAGTATACTATTCAAAGATGTAGCGTTAAGGCTGATTTTGAGCAATTAACAAATCCTTTTACTGTACTTTCTGAGTGCAAGAGGATGACATGTTTCCCTGTTGGAAATCTGTTCACCTGATTTTTGACATTTGCAATAGATGCAGTTCCTGGAGAAGCAGCAGGTAGGGAGAAGTTGTAATCTCAGACTTAAGATGTGCTACACTAAAGATATTTGGAATATATTCGGCTGGGCTAGGGACCCCAATTTGGTTTGCTGCTTGTATGCATTACTGTTGCTGCTTAACTTGATTGTTGATAAGTTTTCCCAGATATAGTAATGGGAACCTAAGTTTCTTCAGCAGATCTGGAGTGGCTCTGGAATTCATGGCTGCTATGGCAACCATGGCATTGACACATGAGAGATCTCACACTATGCTATGGAATTTTGTACTGCGACTCCCCCCTGCAATAGAGGAGCACCTATTAAATCAGTCTGCTACAGCTGTTTTATGGATCTTGTGGCTTTTAAGAGGTCTTTTCTCAAGGATTTGGTGGGTTTTTCAGATGAAATTCTGGTCATCTCCTGGAATAAAGATGTCTGCATAATGTTGGACTGAATGGAGAGGCATTTTTTGTTTGTATGTTCATTGCAGCTCACTGGTTACTGAGCAGTTAAGGAAAATTGAGTAGTAGATATGCATTGAATGTCCCTGGAGGCAGTCTGATCTGTGCAAGCATGAACTTACATTGGTGTATATTCAGAGATGATTCAAGCAGCAGAAAGAAAGCATTTTGCTAGTTATGGCACTGGCTTAATGCTACCCTTTGGCTTTTTTAAGGTGACTTCAATAGAAGAATATTCATCAAGACCATTTGAAAAAACACTGTGAAGAATTCTTGCAGCATTTGGCAGACAAAACCACTCATAAACATGAGGAGAACTGGATTCCAGCTGGACAGCACCCGTAGAGATGATGGGGGTCTTGTCTTATGAATTAGAATTATGTCGGAGAGTCTCAAGTGGATGAGATCTTCACGGTTGGTTAAGGCCTCCCATGAATTGGCAGGAGATTGCATCCAGTCAGTAATCAATGCTTCTTTAAATAAGCAGTGTTCCTTTCACAATTAATCAGGAATTTTTTGCTTAATCTGACTGTTTTGGACAATTTTGGACCTATCAGCAACCTTCAGTAGCCCATTGCTCTTTTAAACTTCTTCCTGTCAAAGAGATTCAATTGACTATATCCCGCTTAGATTTTAATAAAATCCTTTCTAATTTCATGGAAGAAGGGTATTCTAACTGCAGCTGAGGTTCACTGGAACATGGTGTTTACATTTTTTATATGAATATGATTGTTATTTTATATATTTATAAATGGTCAAAGTTAGCTATCAAAAACCTTCGGGAGTGAATGGCACACAAGCAAACTCAATCAATAAAATAACTCTGTGCATCAACACCAATACATTTCTGATTATTTAACTAAAATGACATAATGCTCTTGTAAATTTATGTCTCTTCTATCTAAGCAAGCAGTCTGGGACACTCTGTAAAATTTCCTGAATGGCTACATCAATCTTTGAGACCAGGAGAACTTCTAAGTGGACCAGATGCTACGAAAGTCAGAGGTAAGATTTTCCAATGTCAGAATTTCAGCAGAATGTGAGCAGGAACTGCACTTAATAAGCTATCAATCTGTGGTTAAACATGGCTATAAGATATTTTCTAGTAGTAGTAGAAAGTAGTAATAGCAATAATTAAGTAAATAAAGTAGTTCCAAATGGTAGGTGGGATAGAAAAATAAATTCATAAAAGATTTTGAATGACAGTCCTGACTTTTCTGAATGGCATAGGAACTTAACAGCATATAAATTCAATTAGGAGTTACACTCTGAAGCATTTGGGGTCAAAAGGACCTCAGGTCTTACATCAAAGTCTAGCCCAGAGCTAATTATTATCTCCTTTCAAGATTGAGTCTAAATACAGCCCTTATAAAATCCTTATAAATATATTCAAGACAAAGACAGTGATTAGAAATTAGTTCAACATAACAGTTATGTGTATCCATAAGAAACTAGCAATCTCCAGTTGTTAATCTAAAAAAGTATGTATTACCACACACTTAACATTTTGTATACTTATTAATGTGTACTTGTGTATTAAAGCCTTTGCAGTTGGTCAGAATTAAAAAAAGAAGACTTCTGTAGGGGAAATGCTTTTAAACAAGCCAAGAGCAGCTTATTCAATATGAGCAGGATATATATAAGGAAACCTGCTATTTATTTAACAGGCAAATAGAAAAGATCAATAGTTGAATGTGAAAGTTACCTGTTTCAACTGCATCATGGTTAAAGTAAAGAGTGTGACAAATTGTTCCTCATACTGACTCACACTGACACCAGCAATTTCTGTTAGGCACTTCAAAGAAACATTTCGGAACATAGGAACATTTAAAAACTATAAAAGAAGAAAAAACAACATAAGCGGCAATGTCTTATTTATTAGGCAAACTCAAGATATAATTTTTGTTCTCAGTAAGTTAATCTACACATAGCAAGTACTCACTTTGTATATTAATGTACTGATCAATTTGGTCTCAAAAATATAGCCCAGTGGAATCCAGTTGAGAAATCGAAGTAAAGTTTCCAATGTCGCATGAACAAGAGGAGCATTTTGAGAGTTCTCCTGTTAATAAAATGATATGTGAGAAAATCCACCTATATTGTGAAGTGGTATCTTATAAACAATTATATTATAAAACTTACCATCACAAATTGACATAGCTGAAATATCTGTGAGAATTCATTGCACATGCTAGTAGCAAGAGAAAATAATCAGGTTTAGTATTAGACAGTTCATTTACCACCTTAGTATTTAGGACTAAGATGGAATGTAGATATTAATGCATAAGTTATGGTTGTGTGAGAAAGTAAGTACACCCCATGTACAGTATTTTTTGATGTATGGGGACAGTTGAATGTTTTATTTCCATTCAAACGATATATATATAATGATAACATTAATCAATCCCCAAAGGCTTTTGGAATAAGCATCCAGGAGCTCATGAATGGGAATCACCCTCACCCTGGATGGGCAAGTTGTTACTAAGAAGGGAAGTCCCAACAGAGAACTCCTAGTATCTTGTCCACTCCCACTGCACCTAGTGAAATGAGGGGCCCTTCAGCACCTAATGAAATGAGGGGTTCTTCTCTAGCTGTTTGTATTATCATGCCATATTATTACCAATTCAATTGCTAAATATGAATTAAATGATATAATAAACATTTAAACTACTTTTAAAAATAAACAATTTCTACAGCACAACTTTAAAATACAAACACAGTTAAATGACAACAGGACACTTATCAAACCCTTATAAATATATTCAAAACAAAAACATTGATTAGAAATTCAACAGTCTATGTATATCCATAAGAAACTGGAAATCTCCAGCTGTTAATCTAAAAACTTTACTAGCCCTTTTCTCCCAAAAAAGAAAAGGTAAAGATAAAACTGGCAGAATCACCAAAGGAAATTCTGCACTTCACCAAAGATGCAGAATGACTGCTGAGGTAGGAAGTTCTGGACAAAATAGAACAAGGCTCAGCATTTTTTAAGTGAGGCAGCTCAGCTACTATGGAGTTGTCTGGCATGTATCTTCTTTGGCACAGGAAAGTAAGAGACTATGACAGAGGAAATGGGAAGTAATGGCTTCTTGGTATCAAGGAACACAATTCAATAAAATGTATCTTAACTGATACCACCTTCTTATGTTCAAGGATCTTTGACATTAGGTGGAGAATTTTATTTGTTTTTAATTACAATTCAAACTTGCATTTCTGGTATACTCCTTATATTAATCACTTGCCTGTCCTTTAAATGTTTGGCTTTCACTTGAGTTATCTGTCCACTGGAAAAATCAAAGACTTCTTCACTCAATAGCTTCAAGATGACCATGTTGTTCTGGCAAAGGCTTTCACTTGTTCTGCTGGCCCCAACAATATCACTGATGAATGTTGGCCAATGTTTTGGCCATTCTTGTTTTAGTATCTGAAAAATATGAAAAGTGAATATAGTGAACAATTATTACTCCAGACTTAAATAATATATAAAGACCAGAAATTCGACTCACCTGAACAAGAATCATGTTCAATTTCCCAATGTATACTTTCTCTTTCTGAATGAGGGAGAAGGGAGAGGATAAGGGAGAAAAATAAAGAAATTAAGATATATCCTATTTAATTTACAAGGACCATCTTTGTATCCCCAAGGAACTTTTACTCACTTCAACACATGTTGGATCAGAGGAGGTCTTGATAATTAAGCCAACAACATACTTTTTGATACCTGTAGACAGTAAACAAAAATTAATTAATAGTAAATGATAATAACTTAATAGTAAACAACAGCTACATAAAGAAACGGTAAACGATCAACTGCCAATTAGGTTGCATCTATCTCACATACATGCTTTCACATATAACAATCTTTTTTCTTTTTTTTAAAAAGAATTATATCTTGAATTTTGAGAGACACTGAACTTCTGAAACTTTAGCAACTAGAAGTTTAAATTTATGACTGAAAGAGCCCTAAAGGCTAAATTCATGAAGAGTGGGCACGGGAAACCTGGAAATATAATTCAGTTCTTGGTGGTCACTTATTTGATCAATGGCAATCTTTTGAGAAGCTATTGTCTTCTCTCCCAAGATTCCTATGCTGCCCCTACTAACTTTACCTTATCTAACATGTTCCCCTGAGACTCTCAACTTTGAGTACAGTTAAGTATCATCAGTGTTCAAGACTGTACCTCATCTATCCACACTAATTGTATATAGAGTTGGTTTAATTTAAAATGTGTTTTATAAATCTCTCTAATTGGTGTCTACATTATTTCATCAATGTGCCGGTACATTTCCTTAGGACACCTATACACCCTCAACAACTTTTAGCATAATTTATCATCAAATATATTTCTTCCAAAAGCAGTCACTATTAAGCAATTATAAAGTAAGCTATTTTATAAATTCTAGGAAACCCAGGAGTAGAAATCTATTCTATTATTATTTGCATTCACATTTTCTCTTCTTCTTAAGCTATTGGAATTACATTTATTTGAATATTATGATTTGTTCTTTTTTTGACAGTTTAGTGCCCAGACACTTTCTGTGACTATGTTTAAGGATGTGTGTAGGTATGAATGCAGTAACTTGCCCACAAGTTTATGCAGCCATGTTTTGGTGGGAAAAATATATTTTCTAAATTATTTCCTAAATACAGTAAAATTCTATGAGCTCCAGCGCCTGCTGACCTAGCAGTTTGAAAGCATGCAACTGCAAGTAGATAGGCACCACTTCAGTGGGTACATTGATGGGGAGGTGCAAGGAGTCCCCAACTGGGCATCCCCTGGGCAAGAGTGATGTTCCTAGCTAATCCTTAGTGCTTCCAACATGCGTGAGTAAAATTCTATTAGATCTTTTAATCAATTTTTTAGCATTCTTTTTCAAGCTGTAAGACAAAAATGTCCACTAAACAATTTCATGTTCCCTGTCCAATGCTGCCATTTTCTTCATTATTCTTGAAAATGCAGTATCTATACTAAATCTAGCACTGGTATGAACATTTCTCATATCTGTAGTTCAGCTAATAAGAAGTGTCCTTTTATAACACAATAGATCATCCTTCATAATTTTCCATATGTCTTACTGTGGAAAGCCACAAACCCTGCTGCTCTGGCAAATTGTGGCACCTGTGTAGTCAGATTATCATATTTTGGATTATTTAATTTTACTGTCAATTCTTCAGTTCCCATCTGCTAATCTCTTTTAATTTTCCATGATTTTATTTTGTATTTTGGAGTTTTCTGTTTCCCAACAACATTCTTTTCATACTTTTGCCTCCCGTTCTTTCTCAAGAGCAATAATTGTATTTTCTTACCAATCACAGCACCAAGCAATCCAAGGGAAAAAATATTTCTTTGAAAAACTTACAAACATATATAGAGACCAATAAATAGCCTCCTTCCACAAGTGATACTAAATTCTCAAAATATAGGAAATGTTAACAGGGTATTCCCCTTAGGAGAGGAAAAATGCAAAGAATGATGCTTACAATTTTTAAAATAATGTTATTAAACATTACAATAAAATAAAATAAAAACCAAAAGAAAGAAAATAAAATACGGAAAGAAAAAAAACTAACTTTAAATTTCCTTTTACTTTTAACTATCTTTATTTTCAATCCCTTCCTTCAAAAAATGTCCTAGAACAGTGATGGCGAACCTTTTTGTAAACATGTGTCAAAATTGTGCCACACCCACAATGCCATGCACCCTGCTTACTTGTGCTCCCCATGCATGCGTGCATGACCACACAGAGCCTGGGGAGGAGAAAAAACAGGCCCAACAAGCCTCTGGTTGGCCGGTTCGGCCCGTTTTTCGCCCGCCCCAGGCTCCGGAGACTTTCCTGGAGCCTGGGGAGGACAAAAATGGTTTCCCCTGAACCTCTGGAAGGTCAAAAATTAGAATTAGAATTTATTAGAATTTAAAAATCAGCTGGCCAGCGTGCACATGCACGCTGGAGCTGATGGCTTGCGTGCCGGCAGATATGGCTCCATGTGCCACCTATGATATGCGTACCATGTTTGCTATCATGATCCTAGAACATGATTTACATTCATTTTACTTTATCTGTTTGCATTAAATTTCTTCATAATTTCAACAAGTTTTCTTTTATATATCCAATAAAGTACAAGTATCCAAGTCATTCTTTGTTATTTCTATATCCCTATATCCCTTTTAATTACTAAGACATCAGCCAGTTTCTTTGATATATCCAGCTATTTTTTTTCATATCATTCATATCATATTGTTCTTGTAGCCCCAATTTTAAATCCATTTTAAATCCATTTTCAGATTAGTCTCAATCTTGTCAGGTAAATCTTGTTCCTCTTCAATATTTTTTTAAAGTGTTTATAATGGCAGACACTCTTAAAATTAACTGTGGAGTCCAGTGTTCACAAATAACCTTCATTACATCCAATTTTAAAAGGATTTTCTGTATTAATTCAAATTTATATGTTCTTCTACAATTAAACTTCAGTTCTTTTGGTTCCCTCTAGTGTCCAACCTTCAAAGTCCCACCATCATGTGTTTTTAAAGAATTCAAAACAAAAGAATTTTCCCAAGGGATTCTTACATTTTATTTCAAAATCTTATTTAAAATATATCTTGACCTCTAGTCAATTTGTAGCTTTTCAAAATCTGCATTCTAATTACCCTTTTGCTCTCTCTCTCTCTGTGTGTAAATAAATATATATTTATATAAATATGCTGGTCTTGTTGTATTTGGGTCTTTTCCTGTGTAAGATTGAGATTGTACATTATATATAATATATGTATGTATGTATGTATGTATGTATGTATGTATGTATGTATGTATGTGTTTGTGTACACACACACACACATAATATAAATATATGTATATATTTATATTAAAGGTTTATTTTTACAGTCCTTAAACTCATATTTAAATTTTATTTTGTAATTTCTGATGGGGAAATGATGGGTTAAAGAGCTTCCCTGAAGTGGCAGTCCAGGCTGAGTTAAGTTTTTGGGGTCCAGGCAGATTTTCAGAAGCCTGGATAATTACCTAGATGTAAGGAGAATCCAAAAATAAGATAAAACAAAAAAATCAACTCGTATAACCTCCAGACAGCTGATGCTTGAAAGGTCACAAAAAGGATGTTTTTATGATTGCTGGTGAATGACCAGTTGGGAGGTAGGGTTTCAAGTTAAATGCTGTAGTTCAGCCAGGACAAACAAACACTAAACCTGACTTATTTTGTAAGCACTTTATTTAATGTATTAATCTTTAAATTGAAGAGTGTTTTCCCTCAATCATGAAGTCTTATCTCCTGTTGTTTTTCAATATTTCAGAAGTTAGTTTGGACTAAAAAATCATTTGGGATTTTAGCTTTTAGAACAAGACAAAGTTTTGGATTTTTCAATTTTATTTTGTGCGTATGATTATGTAGTTTTTTTTAATAAATCACATTTCTATAAATGGAATTATTAAAATATTGTTATGATCCTTAAAAGCTAAGTTTTATATAATTAATGTGGATTGTAAAATATAAAATGGAAATTAAAGATAAAAAGGACATTCTATAAATACTTATGTTTTAAGTCTCCTGTTTTTATTGAAAGAAAAAATGCAGGAGGAAATTTCTTGTGAGGATTCTGATTTAGTATTAAAAGCTAAAACCCAAAATATAATGTTTTAAAATAAATATTTTTTGAAATTTGAGAAAACGAAAGGTTTCAGTTTTACCAACATAAACCAAGCAAAGGTTAAATGGGAAGATGTGACCTTAAATTTTCAGACTGATATTTGAACTATATCTTATCCCAAAGGGTTGTTGATTTTTGTAACAGAAATGTTTTACAATAAGATGGTGCATACCCCCCTCCCAAAAAATAAATGAGTAAATAAATCTTGACAGAAGTTTATGAATAATGATTATTTTTTGACATAGAAAACATTTGAGCATAATATTAATTTTGACTATTGTTAAGTATGTGGGTTTAAAAAGTGAAGTTAATGTAGACTACATTTTAATGAGATTTTTGTAAGAAATTAAAGATGTGTAATTGTGATATTTTGCTATGATGAACAGAATATAGAGAAAATAATGCGATTTCATTTTCTCTTGAGGTTTCTTCAATGATGCACCATAATACAAAGAGATGAAAGAAATGTAAAAATTACTAACATAATGTATTTTGAAAAATGAATTGAAAAAATGCTAAAATTTTGGTTAAGACTTTGTATAGCTTTATTTTTAAAACTAGAGATGTTTGTAATCTTGTTTAATAATGATGAGTATTTTTGAATGAATAACTGAATAATTAATTTGTTTAAAATTATAGAAATTGTGTAAACATCTTTTGCTGAAGATTAAGGAAACTTGATAAAGACACCAACTGCAGTTTTATGCTCAGAATTTTGACCAGAGGAATCTTGTTGAACTACCACCATGAATTTGCCCAGCTGCACCATGAGTAGAGTATTTTTCCCCAGTAGTAAAAGCTATGGATTAACTTTTCATTAAAGAGCTCCAAATATAATAGTATGGTATGACTATAATTGAAGAATGAAAAGCATAAAGCAGAAATAAATGGGACAAGTCATTTATAAAAGAATATAAGCAATGTTCCCCCATTCTGTATCAGAAGCAATTTGCTAACTTTTTTATGCTTACCATATTTTTCAGACTATAAGTATAAGACACACCTAGCTCTTGGGGAGAAAAACAAGAAAAAAAAAATCTGCCTCTGCGCAATTTGCTTCCTTGCAGCAAACAGCAAGGTCAGCTTCAGCACAGACTGATTTAGCATGAACAGCTGATTGGCAGTTGGATTGGCCTCCCGGAATACCTATCAGCTGTTCCAGGCTGTGGGGATCGCTGCTGCCCATTGCCGCCTCCACGTGCCCCATTTTCAGCCTGTTCCAGATGGTAGGGATCACAGATTCCCACCCCTTGGAATGGGCCGAAAACGGGGTGTGCGGAGGCTGAAAATGGGATGCGTGGAGGTCAAAAATGGGGTGCATGGAAGTGGCAACATCGATGGGTAGTACCGGTGCCAATGGGAAGCAGTGATCTCCGCAGCCAGGAACAGCTGATAGGTATTCCGAGAGGCAGATCCAACCGCCAATCAGCTGCTTGTGCTAAATCAGGCTGTGCTGAAGGTGACTATGCTGTTTGTTGCAAGGAAGCAAATTGTGCCGAGGCCGAAGGATGGGGGCCGGCATGTAAGCGGGGCTTTGACAACATTCACTGTATAAGACGCACAGACATTTCCACCCACTTTTGGGGTGCGTGTGTGTGTGTCATACTCCAAAAAATATGGTAATTCAATTTTAGTAATGTACATGAAGTTGCCAAGATTACAAGCAATCTCAAAATATTTAAGACTGAAATTCCACAAGAGGTTAGAGCTCTAAAATGTTTTTTTCAACAATTCCTGCCAAATGCATCCACAAAATCACTGAAATTGATATCTAAGAAATGATGGAATCTAAGGGATCAGGTAACTAATTGAACCTCAACCAAATGAGACAGTTACAACAAAGGCAATCAGGATGTGGTCTAAAATTGAAAAATATCCATGGTCCAGAAAGATGGCAAAAAAGGCATTTTCACAATCTCACCTTAATTATAGTAGTAGGTCATATTCAATTACGATGATTGGTAAAACAAAGCGGATAATATAAAAGATGCCACATGTTATGCAGTTCATAATTAATTCATGAAATATATACTCTACGTTTTTAAAATAGGAATAGTGATTACATTCCTTGTCTCAGAGCATCTTTTATCATTACAGCTCAGCTACAATATACAGCATAATTGCTATAATTACTATACATTCTAGTATCAGTGTTGTTCAGCTTTCTTCTACTAAAAAACTTCTAAGTTTTACAACTTATCCCTGCTTTTATATAATATATATTTAGTCCTAATAAATACTTTAAGATATTGTTTCATTTTGATTTCAATGTTCTTTTCTAGGATTTAAAAATCCATTCTTCCTCTTTTCAGCCATTGATGTTTCATTAAAAGTATAAGTTACACATTGCCGTATTTCTTCAACAGATTTAACCTTGAGTCTAGAAGTCTTACAGTGCATTCAGAAATTATTAAGATCCCCTTCACTTTTTGTCAATTTTGTTATACTGCAGCCTGATTCTACAGTTGTTGAAATTTGTTTTATCATTAATCTGTAAGTACCCCATAATGACAAAGTGAAAACAAAATTTTAAAATGGGCGTTGGTTCCTACCTGATATGCCCTTTCTCAGGACAGTGGAGACATCATCCAGGCACGGTCATGATTCCGTCAAGATCCAATACGACTGGGTCTACAAGTATTAAAGACACACCCACGAGGCTCCTCCTCCCCAGAAATAGATGGAGTGACTTGTAGACCGCTGTGTAAACAGTCTGAAATGATAGATATTATCTCTCCCCAAGGAAAGAAATAGAGAAAAAAACCAGGAGTAAGTCAAGGTAACAGGGTGGGGCTGGATGATGTCGCCACCGTCCTGAGAAAAGCTGTATCAGGTAGGAACCAACGCCCATTCTCCTAGTAGGTGAAGACATCATCCAGGCATGGGACATACCAAAGCCCAATAGTTCCATCGGGAGGTAATGGAATAAGATAAGAAAGCTTAAATAGAAACCACTTGCTGCAACACGCGCCGTCCGAATGAAGCGTCTGCTGAGGCGTATCTATCGAGCTTGTAGTGGCGGATGAACGGAGAGGTCCATGTGGCTGCTCGGCATATCTCCTCCAACGAAGCATGAGATGACTAGGCCTCAGAGGTGGCTGCGCTGCGTGTGGAGTGCGCTGTGATATGAGGTGGAACAGGCAGAGAGAGTGCAGAATACACCCTAGAAATAGCCACCCCTACCCAACGGCCAATGTCAGAAGAGGAGGCCTTGGAGCTTGTCTTACCTCCTGGCTGAAACCTGACAAAAAGAGCTTCATATCACCTGAAAGCAGCAGTTCGTTTAATATAAACGCGTAAAGCATGTCGTACATCAAGGTAGTGCCACTTACGTTCCAGCTTGTGAGATGGCTGAGGACAGAAGTCAGGAAGCACCAATTCCTGGGTTCCATGGAATACAGAATTTACCTTAGGACAAAGGCCGAATCAAGTCCGAGGACTACCTTGTCCGGATGAAAGATGCATAAATCTTGTCTGATGGACAAAACTGCCAACTCGGAAACTCACCTCGCTGAGGTAATGGCTACAAGGAAAACCACTTTTAATGTCATATCATGTAAAGACACAGAATGCAAAGGCTCAAATGGAGACTGAGTTAAGGATTCCAGGACTTTGGAGACATCCCAGGTCGGGAATCTGTGTATTGTCGGCGACTTGATGTTTGTGGCACCTCTCAAGAAACAACGAATAAGAGGGTCATGAGAAAGGGGCTGAGCAGAAGTCAGAGAGAGGACTGAGGATAGGGCTGCGATCTGGCGACGAAGAGTATTTGGCCTAGATCCAGCCTCTGTTGGAAAAACTGGAGAATATAAGGAATAGAAGACTGTAGTGGAACAATGCCCTTTGTATGGCACCAGACAGAGAATTGAATCCAAGTGGCATCGTAAATGCGGTTAGTAGAAGAGCGCCTAAAGGCTTGACAGGTTGGCAGTCCTTAGAGCTTCCTGCTCAACCTCCAAGTGGTGAGACGCAACCAAGGAAAGTCAAAATGTTGGAATGACCCTTGAAGGAGCAGCGAGGGGAATTGAGGCAGTTGTCACAGTGAAGCTACAGAGAGGTTCAGGAGGTCGGCAAACCAGGGTCTGCGAGGCCACTGGGGCGCAATCAAGATCAGTTCTGCCCTTTCCACCAGCAGTTTTTGCATCACTCGCTGAATGAGAGGGGTAGGGGGAAAGGCATACAGAAGGCCCAGAGGCCAGTTGCTCCTCAGAGCATCCACACTCTCCGCCCCTGGAGTCGCATAGCGTGCAAAGTACCTTGGCAGCTGAGTGTTGTCCTGGGAGGCAAAGAGGTCAAGTACCGGAAGTCCGAACTTGACCGTCAGTTGCTGGGAGATGCGCCAATGTAAGCTCCACTCTGCTGGATCGATGTGCATGCGGCTGAGGCAGACTGCCTGAATGTTTTGGGCTCCCAATATGTGCTTAGCCCGGAGAGACAACAGGTGGGTTTCCGCCCAAGATATCAGTTGGAAAGACAAGAGTCATTAAATGCTGGCATTTTGTCCCCCCCCCCTTGCCGGTTTATGTATGCTTTGGTGGTGGTATTGTCTGTAAGGACGAGCATGTGCGCATTGGCCACAAGAGGTTCGAACCGAAGCAGGGCGAGAAACATGGCTCTTAGCTCCAACCAGTTGATACTGTTCCTCTGGTCGGAGCATGACCAAAGGCCTTGGGCCATGTGCGACAGAATGTGAGCTCCCCAGAGAGTGATGCATGGGGGATTGCGAAATAGAGATCCCTGTTCCACGGCAGGCCAAAATGGACAGTATGCCTGATCCAGGAGTCGCTGGTGATGTCAACGAAGGCTGACAGACGGCCCCCAATAGGGAGGTTTTCAGAAAGATCACTTCTGCTTTTGAAAGGTACAGTTTGAGCCGCCCTTGAAGGGCTTCCCATAGGAGAATCACTGGGAGTTGTGGTTGGACCAGTCTTGAAACTGATGGCCCTGCCTCGGGAGAGCCTGGCTCTGTGGACGGGGGTAGGCAAATCCCCTGTCCATCCCACAAAAGGACGACCCGAGGAAGAAAGAAGAAGGTTTAGGGTCAGTCTTGCAGTTTGCAGATGGAAGCACCTTGTCCTTGGACTCTACCAAGAGAGGTTCCAAAGGCAGACCAAAGAGCAGACCGGGCGAGAAAGGGGCAGATGCTCTAGCTCTATTTTGCTCTAGTCTCCGCTTGCCACTGCTTCAACCGAAGAAGACGCCTCGTGGTGACTGTAGAAGCCATCGACCTGGAGGAGAAATGAGCCGCATCCAGAGAGACATCTGCCGCATATTCCATCGCCACTTTGAGTTTGTTGATGTCCTGGTGAGCGCGGGAATTGCCAGGAGGGATCCTGTCCTGCATCTGCTTCAGCCAACAAAGAGCCGCCCTGTTGAAAAAAGAAGCAGAAGAGGCAGCCCTGACCACCCATGCGGTGGACTGATGGCCCTTTACCAGTGATTGGTCAAAGCGTTTGTCCTCAGGACGGAGAGCGTCCTCTGGAGCATTGGTGGCCGCATTGGGAGATGACAGAGAAACCACGGGAAGATCAATGGAAGGGACCTCCAAAAGTTTAGAGAGCTCTGGACTGACATTGTACAACTGTTTGTCCAGAGTAGAAGGGAGGGGTCCTGTCCCCGGAGAAACCCACTGATTTTGAATTACTCCCAGGAACAGCTTTGGGGAAGGAACCACATCCTTTTTGACAGGTGGATGTGAGAAGAGGGGTTCTGTGGTGTCAGATTTGTCGACCTCTGCAGAGGTGGCTGGTTTTGAGGCCGGAATACCAGAGAACTTTTTGGCCTTAAACAAGAGGGAGCAAAACAAGGCAGGCTTGAATAGCCCCAATAAAGGAGAAGGAGCAGGAGTCAAGTCCTCGTCCTCTGACAGGTCGGAATCACGAGTGACCTTTTCCTCAGGGTCAACAGCAGAAGGCTGAGAAGGACTTGTAGAAGCCCCTTGAGAAAGGTTAGAATGCCCCCTCTTTGACTTGTTAGAAGTGGAGCCATGAGGGGTGGCAGCAGCGGGAGGCTGATGTTGAAGGCCTGCAGCAATGCCCCGTTCGATGGCAGCTATGATGTCAGTCATATCATTAGGGTTGATGGAGACAGCTCTGGGGGCAAGAGAACACACATCTATGTCCGGGGTGATGCTACCATCCTTTCAGAATCAGAATCCTCTTGAAATCCAATCCCATCCTCTGGGTTTAAGGGAGAAGCCGGGGGGGGGGGATATCCCCATTGGTGTCGGTAAAGAGATCCTCCATGGGATTGAAATTTGTTGGAGGGGAAGCCCGAGGAGCAGGGATAGGAGTAGAACAATGATTGGTTTTAGAAGTGGCCTTTCGTGGAGAAGGGTCAGAGACCTTGTCAAGAACTGCACTCGGGGTAGTCACATTTTGGGCCTCCTGAGGTGGGGCAGGCCTAGGGGGCCTTAGCAGGCTTGGCAATAGAAGGCTTGGAGGTATAAGCTCTCTTTTTGCTTCTAAGTTCAGCGGGGACCGGAATAGAAAGGACAGCTGGAGTAGGAGAATCATCCCCCTGAGAGACCGTGATCTCATTGGTCACCATTACTCATGGTTACCAAAGAGTCCCAAATTGTCATTGTAGGGTTCCCGCCTAAACAAAATGGCCACCAGATTTCACGCTCAAACCAAATGGCCGCCAGGGTAGACAGGGCCCTGAGGAAAGGCTGAGGTAGCAAGCCGACAAGGCGGCTTATCGCTAGGTAATTAGGCTGCCCGCCAAACACTCCATCATCAGGAGGTGGAATTTGAGGCCGTAAGAAGGACGCTGCTGATGCGGCAAGAAGAGGCGGTGGCGTGCGAAACGCTCAGCGCTCCAGAGGCTCCGATGGATGCGATTAGAAATGGCTCCTCAGGCGGTGTGGCTGCAGCGATCGTCTCGTTGGGTGGCGCGGCTGCAGCAATTAGCTTTTCGGGCAGCGCAGCAGCAGCGAGAGACAATAAAAGGAGCCTAAGGGAAAACCTCGTAGGCTGTCGCCAACGTTCTCCGCTGCTTAAGTAGCCAAGTCAGACAGAGGCAAAAGCCGCCTAGAGGCTGCAACGCCTTAAAAGAGCAAACACAATTTGAAAGAAAGCCAATTAGAGAATTTTTGGAAGAATTTTAGAGAAAAACGAATTAATTAGCAAGGAGAGATATGGAGACACAGCTAATCGAAGGATCGACTGAGTCTATTTCTGGGGAGAAGGAGCCTTGTGGGTGTGTCTTTAATACTTGTAGACCGAGTCGTATTCATCCATGCCTGGATGATGTCTCTACCTACTAGGAGAAATGTCTGTAAATTTATTAAAAAGAAAAAAACTGAAATATCACATTAGCATAAATATTCAAACACTTCAGTCAATACTTTGTTGGCAGCAATTACAGCCTCTTTGGGTATGACGCAACAAGCTTTGTACACCTGGATTACGGGATTTTCTGCTATTTTTCCTTGCAAATTCTCTCAAGATCAGTCAGGTTGGATGGTGACCGTCAGTAGACAGCCATTTTCAGGTCCCTCCACAGATGTTCTAGAGGGTTCAAGCCAGGCCTCTGGCTGAGCCAGTCTAGGACATTCAGAGTTATCCTTAAGCCACTCCTGTGTTGTCTTGGCTGTGTGCTTAGGATCATTGTCATGTTGGACAGTGAACCGTTGGCCCAGTCTGAGGTCCTGAGTTCTGTGGAACAGGTTTTCATTGAGGCTATCCCTGTACTTTGCTCCATTGAGCTTTCTCTCAACACTGACCAGTCTTCCTAATCCATGTTCTGAAAAACATCCCCATAGCATGCTTCACTGTTGGGATTGTATTGGGCAGGTGATGAGCGGTGTTTGGTTTCTACCAGACATAATGCTTAGAATTGAGGCCAAACAGTTCAATCTCTGTTTCATCAAACCAAAGAATATTGTTCCTCGCAGTCTAAGAATCCTTCAGGGGCTTTTTTTTTTGCAAACTCCAAATGAGCTTTCATGTGTTTTGCACTGAGGAGAGACTTCCATCTAGCCACTCTGCCATAAAGCCCAAATCAATGTAATACTGCAGTGATGGTTGTCTTTTTGGATCTCTATCCCAACTCCACACAGGATCTCTGGAGCTCCGAGTGACCATCAGGTTCTTGGTCTTACTAATGCACTTCTCCCCTGTTTGTTCAGTTTGACTGGGCCACCAGCTCTTGGAAGAGTCCGGGTTATGCCAAACTTCTTCCATTTGAGAATTATGGAAGCCACTGTGCTCTTAGGAACCTTCAATGCAGCAGAAATTTTATTGTAGCCTTCCCCAGATCTGTGCCTTGCAATAATCCTGTCTCTGAGCTCTGCAGGCAGTTCCTTTGACCTAATGGCTTTTGCCCTGCTACAGAATGCATTGTCAGCTGTGACACCTTCTATAGAGGTGTGTGCCTTTCCAAATCATGTCCAAACAATTTAATTTACCACAGGTCGACTCCATCAAGGTGTAGAAACAAGTCAGCAACAATCAAGAAAAATGGAAGGCACCAGAGCTAAATTTCAAATGTTGCAAAGTGTCTGAATACTTACGCCAATGTGATATTTCAGATATTAATATAAATTTACAGACATTTCTAAACTTCCATTCTCACTTTGTCATTATGGGGTACTGAGTGTAGATTAATGAGAAAAAATGAACTTCAACAACTGTAGAATCCGGCTGCAGCATAACAAAATTGACAAAAGTGAAGGGGGTCCAAATACTTTCTGAATGCATTGTATTTAGTTTTTGCTATTGGAAAGATATAGTCTGGGAAAACTCAAAGCAAAGGAGAGGTTATATGTGCACAATATACACAAACTAGAAAACTATGGTTTAACTTTAGAGTGCTTTAAGTTCCATATGGCTAATTTAATATCAAGAACACAGTGCAGTTCAAAACATGAATCTGGATAAGCATGTTGTGCTTACAGACAGAGTCTTCCAGAAGCCAGCCCACAACCATAGAGCACACTCCTAGAGTGCCTGCTGCTGGAAGACTCAGCAGCCGAGTTTTGGAGTTTGGAAGCTGGAGAAGTTATGCTCGGAGCGCGGCAGGGGTGGAACAGGCGCTCACGCAACCCCCATCTCCAGCCAGGCAGAGCTCCATGCACTGACCTAGGGGGTATCCTGAATGTGGTCACCTCATGGCTGCTTCGCCCCAGAGGCTGTGCCCGGATCTTCGGGAACCAGTTCGCAAGGGAGCAGCCGCACAGCAACTCCCCCTCCGGCCAGGCAGAATGCCACTCCCCAACCTAGTGGTAGGCACCAAGCAACGTGAGCGCCATTACCCCCCGGCTTGGTGCCTTCGGGATACCGCTAGGTTGGTGAGCAGTGCTCTGCCTGGCCGGAGGGGGGGGTTGTCCAGGGGGCTTATTTTGGGGGGTGGGCTTATGTTTTTGCCCACGCGAAAAATGTGGCAAGGCATTAGTTTCAGGACATATTCAGGTTGTATTTTCGGGGAAACATGGTAGTGCATATCATAAAATAAGGCTGTGTAAATTTAGTACAAATGGTAAATAAAACTGTAATAATTCCCTTAAAACACATTAATTTAAAGCTCCCCCCATTTATGTAATATATGAAGAAATATATTTCCACAATCACCATGTGAATGGAAGGAGTTCTGTCTAAATAGTGGTATTAATTTATTTCTCTACATCGCATGTTATTACATAAATAAATAATTCCCAGCATATCAGAAGGGCCTTATATAGAGAAATTATTTTGGTTAATCAGATATTCTACAGTATATCATTTAACAATGAAACATATACTTAATTACCCTGCTGCACACAATATGCATGTTCATCTTTAATTTATTGGCCATTATTCTTTCCTTCCAAAGTAAAGCTTATGTGAATGAAACACCATGGAATCAAGGAACAGATTATTAGGGGTGCTTTCTAGTTTTCTTGTAGATGTTTCATTACCCAAACTAGTTAACATCATCAGTGCTAGTAGGTTTGGATAATAAAACATCTGTAAGAAAACAAGCAAGCTCAGAGAACACCAAAGATCCCTCATTTCAACCTTGAACTACAAATATTCTCCTTTATTGGAATTAATGATTTTTTTTAAAAAATAAAAAACCTCTGCTTGCCAACCTATCAACTCCAGACTTCAATAAGCAAGAATATTATATGAGAGGCAGCAAATCAGGTAGCCAAAATGGGAAATTAGCACTAGATTAAAAAAAAAAATTAAGTGCTTTGCAAATGGAATTGATTTTAAATCAACAGAACAATAATTTCCTATGCGCTAACCATCTCTCTCACAAATTTAACTTTATACATTCTATTCAACCCTACGGGATTAAAGAAATGGCACATTTTATAGGTCTACAGATGTAGGACCTTTCAAATTAGGGCACAAAACCATTTCTGTGAGAAAACTAGAAGCTAAAATTTACTATAACCAAGAATATACCTGTGTGCCTGATTCACTGCTCCTATTTATAGGTAGTCTTCACTTAGCAACCATTCAAAGTTATGGCAGATCTCCCCAGAGCTAAATATGACTTCCTTTTAAAATTGTAGTCATGTGATTGCATTTTGGGCAATTGGCAAGTTGCTTGCATTTAGTCACTCAGAGCATCACATGATCATATAACCACCATTTTTTGAGTGTATTTTCCTAGTTTCCAGCACTTTTGGTTTTTGGGGAAAAAAACACCCATTGGGAAAAATGACTCTATTTAACAATCACTGCAAAAAAGGTCAAAAAAAGGGCAAGGTCATGTGGCGACCTGCTTAACAACCACAACTTACAACCATAATTCTGGTTTCAATTATAGTCATAAGTCAAGAACTACCTGTACTATTACTGAGATCTTGCAAGATGCACAGAAAAGCAGCAGCAATGGTTCAATAGATGTTCATAACATCCCCAATAACTTTTCAATAAGTGCACGTACACCTAAATGTGTAAGCTAATATTTATCAGAAATCTGCAAGATTTCTAATATGTGGTAAAATTGCCTAGCTAGTTTATTTTTAGTATAGATTTGTAATTTATTTAGGGATGCTAATTCATGATTTTTAAATGAGACATGACAAAAGTTTTAAAGTGAATTGTTTTTATTGTATTGTATTACTGTATATATTATAATACAATATATGAGAGGTATTGTGCAAGTTGCATAGGGCATGCGGTACGGGTTAAGAAGATGGCAAGGATATGTGAGAGGTGCCACAGGCAGATCAAGGATGACACATGGGGAGAAGTGGAGCCCAAGAGGTATTGCATAGTTGGGCAAGATCTGTTGGGGGGAGGGCACTGTGGGTCAGCAAAGGTGCTTAGGAGAAAGATGCAAGAGATGCCGCATAGGTTAAGGAAGGCACATGGGGGACAGGGAATGGTGTATGGGCTGGGAAGAATGTATGTGTGTGCAGAGTTCCTTTCTCCTGCTTCCTCCCCCTTCCCAAAAGGCAGGTAAGTGGCTGCTCATGGTTAAGGGAGGGAGCATGGGATTGCGAGACTGGCTGGGAAATTCATGGAATGTTGAAAATGAAAATCACACATCCAAAGCAGCAGCCAGTACCACAGAAGCTTCCTCAAATTCATTCCCTCTAGAGCAGTGTCAAACCTGATTGTATCGTGAGCTGAATTGTGACATAGTGCAATGTTTTTTTTTCTTTTGCAGAGCTGGGGTAGGCATGGCATGCGCGGGCCAGGCCGCCAGTTTGACAGGCCTGCTTTAGTCAGGGTTCCCAGGTTTTGGATGCATTATGTAAGTTAACCTATTTGATTGATTAACCTAATTGTTGCCCTGAGATGCACCCCAGGAGTCATGACAAGAGTTTTAGTATTTCATGAAATACTAAATTTCATGAAATTTAGCTTTAATTGTAGAAAATATATTTGGACACATATAGACAGATGCCCATTAATAAAGAATTCAGTCAAGATCAAGATATATACCAAGGTAACAGATTTTCTCACCAAACACTAAATTTGTTTTTGTTTATTCATGGTTTCTTATAGAAATGATTTCATACATAGATAAAGCAAAATTTTGTTTTAAATGATACTATGGAAATACTTTACTTACAAAGAAGAATCTAGAAGTTGGACTTTGGCAGTACAATTTATCCAAAGGACATTACATTGGTAAATCACTGAAATTTGGAACTTAATGATTATCCTTTCCCAAAGTTCACATTAATAATTGCTAAAGACAACCAGCTAGTAAAAATACTGCTTAAGTTACATCTAATTTATTATTCCAATTCTATCACATAAAGAGATAGAAATGTCAAAAATATACTTAGATTTCATTGTGAAATGAAACGTTAAAAATCCCTTTGAAGTATGAAAAGCATTTTAGTAAAACATATTTTGTCACAAATAAGCAAGAAACCTAGCCACTGGCAATTAAAAAAACCCTCAGATTAATAGTTAGCCACTATTGTAATGCAGGTAAGTCCTTGGGTTACAACCACAATTGAGCCCAAAATTTATGTGGATGAATAAAACATTTGTTAAGTGAGTTTGCTCCATTTTACGACTTTTCTTGCCATAGTTAAGTGAGTCATTGCATTTATTAAATTAGTAACATGGTTGTTAAGTGACTCTGGATTCCCCTTTGACTTTGCTTATGAGATGGTCACAAAAGCTGATCACATGACCCCCATGACACGGCAACAGTCATAAATACAAACCAGTTGCCAAGCATCTGAATTTTGGTTATGTGACCATTGGGATGCTGTAACTGTCATACATTTGAAAAACAGTCATAAGTCATTTTTTTCAGAGCCTTTCAACTTTGAATGTCACTAAATGAACTGTTGTAAGTTGAGGACTACCTGTAGTTAAGTATGTTAATGAGGATTAGTGAAGCTGATATGAAATTTCTGCTTTTTTCCAATATAAAACCCTATACATTACAAATATCTAAATGGATATTCTATGGTTAATACCACAAACATAGGGTTTAGTTATCTTAATTCCCTCAATTACATATTAAAAATGTGTCATTTAATTAGCAGAATAAAAATGAGTACATCTGCAATGTTGTCTTTTTTGGCAGAAGACTCCTAGACAGAATGACTTTATGAGGATATGAAAAAGGAAAAACAAAAAAGGCAGTATTTATTAAAATTCTGCATTTCTGTAACTAAGAAACATTAGAAGTTCAATGATGTTGCAAACAGAACACGATACTCTTAAAACAATACAAGAAATCTGAGAGAGGAAACAAGTATTGGTGTTTATTGCACTTATTATAATCTTAATTTCATATAAAATTCTGAAACTGGAATTTTAAAGCTCAATATCAAAACCTGAAACTTCTAACTTTGCTTTGTGGATAACTAATAAAAATAGGTATTGGCTTCCTAGAAGAGTGAACAAAATTATGTACACTTTCCTGCCTTGCAGAGTTAATTGTTCTGCCAAGCCTAGTAATCCCTTTCTTTTACTTAATCATTATATTAAAGGATATTTCTTTCCCCAATTTTGTCCACAAAATTCTAAAATTCTACAAGGTTCTGAATTCAGGCACAAAAAGATATTTAAGATCACCTGCATATACAACACTTTATCACTCCTTAAATGAAGCATGGGATTATATCACAAATGTAAAATGCATTTGGTTTAAGGACATTAAACTCATGCACTCCAAATCAGTTTTTTACCTTAGAATCTAAGTTTTAGATCAGTGATGGCAAACCTTTTTTCCCTCAGGTGCCAAAAGCACCCACAAAAGAATTGCTGTCAGTTATTCAAAAGAGCAGTGACACCCTGGCTCTTCACCTAGGCCTTTGGAGAAGAGAAAGAATGTTGGTCTTACCTGAACGTGTCTTTTCAGTAGAATAGAGGGAGGGGTTATGCGTGGGTATTGTCACAGCCTGATTGGCCCATAGCCTGAGGGAAATTTCTTTAATATTCCTCCTTTCCCATTGGCTCCCAGTTTCCTCAATGTCAAAGGACCGCACCTGTAAAGATACAAGAAAGACCAGGGACCTCCCGGCCCTTCCACTGGCCTCTCTATACTAGCTAGGGTGGGTCATAACCTCTCCCTCTATTCTACTGAAAAGACACGTTCAGGTAAGACCAACGTCTTTTTCCAGTAGAATCGAGGGAGGGGTTACGCATGGGACAGGGGCGGCTGCCACCCGTTGAAGAACTCTGCAACCGAAGGATGTCTCCGCGGAGGCGAATGCGTCCAGATGGTAGTGACGGATGAAAGGGGTCGGGGACAACCAAGCAGCCGCCCGGCAAATGTCCTCAGCCCATGCCGCAGTGGTAGCGGCACTTCAGGTGGAATGGGCCGTGATTCATGCTGGAGGGGTCTGACCGGATGCCTCTTAAGCTGTCACTATGGCCTGCCACAGCCACCTGCCAATGGTGGCCGAGAACACCCTGGCTCCTCAAGACCCAGGCTGAAAAGAAACAAAGAGGGCCTCTGATCCGCGCACACTCGCCGTCCGCCTGAGGTAGATCCGCAAGGCGCAGCGGATGTCCAGTTGGTGCCAGAGACGCTCCCTTTCGTGGGAAGAGGCCAGATAAAAGTTAGGCAAAATGATCTCCTGTGCCCTGTGGAATGGAGTGTTCATTTTCGGAAGGAAGGTGGGATCCAGGTGAAGGACCATCCTATCTTGATGGAATTGGCAGAAATCATCATTGGCGGACAGGGTGCCCAGTTCCGAAATATGTCTGGCCGATGTGACTGCGACTAGGAAGGCCACCTTGAGGGAAAGTAATCAAAGGTAGACCATTCAAAGGGGTTCAAACAGGGCTCCCGTCAGAGCCTGGAGGACAAGGGGCAGATCCCAGGTTGGAAATCTATGTATAGGGGGAGGTCTGAGGTTCGCCACCCCCTTCAAGAACTGCTTAGTCAGAGGGAGGTGAGATAGGGTGGAGGGGCCCTCCCCCCCGAGAACGGAGGACAAAGCCGCCACCTGGTGACATAGGGTGTTGTGGGAGAGGCCACCATCTAGACTCTTCTGTAGGAACTCAAGAATGTGGGCCGAGGCATCTTAGCAGGTTACACCACCTGATGAATGCTGACCAAGTGGAGTTGTAAATTCGAGTGGTCGACAGATGCCTGGAGGCCTCAATGGTTGCTATGACGTTGGAGGACAGGTTAGCGTTCCTTAGGAGTTGCTGCTTAAGTGCCAAGCGGACAAGTGGAGCCACTGGGGCTCTGGGTGGATCAGGACCCCTTGGCACAGGACGATCTCCCGAGGAATTCTCCATGGGGGGGGGGCATACTAATAGCTGGACGAGTCCGCAAACCAGAGCCTCCTTGGGCAATAGAGGGCCAGCATGATGACGGGCACCCTCTCTGTCACTACCTTCCTGAGGGTCCTCGGGATAAGAGGGATAGGGAGAAAGGCATAAAGGAGCCCTGGTGGCCATCTGCTCCTGAAGGCGTCCGTGCCCTGCGTGGTTCGGGTCTGGAGAAGAACCTCGACAGTTGTGAGTTCGCTGGGGTAGCAAATAAGTCCACCCGCGGGGTGCAGAACCTCTGGCAGATCTTCTGGAATAACTTGGGTATGAGTTGCCACTCACCATTGTCGAGGGTTGCTCGGCTCAGCCAGTCTGCCTGATGGTTGGACGTACCCGATATGTGTTCCAACACCAGGGATGACAAGTATCTCTCTGCCCATGAACCGGTCTTCAGGGGTCCAGCCAGAGGGCCCGGGAATGAGTACCCCCCCCCCAATGGTTTATGTGAGCTTTTATGGCTACATTGTCTGTCAGAAGAAGTATGTGACATCCTACAATCAAGTCCTTGAAGTGTCGGACGGCCAGGCGAGCTGCCTTCAGCTCCAGCCAATTGATGTTGTGGCAGAGATCTGAAGCTGTCCAATGACCCTGCGCCAGCCTGGAGTCCATCAAGGCCCCCCAACCGAACAAAACCGTGTCTGTTGTCCCTGTTACTCTGTCCGGCTCCCAGAAGCTGCAACCCCGCAGAAGGGCCGGGGATAGCCACAACTGGAGGGACAGCCGGACGTCTGCTGGAAGACAGATAATTAGAAGGGAGTTGCTAATCTTCCTTTTCTGGAATGGGATTAGAGTCCACTGGAGGGCACGTAAGTGCAGGCGGGCCCAGGGAACTATCCCTATGTATGAGACCATCTTGCCAAGTAACTGAGACAAAGTCAGGATGGAAACTGACCCATTTCTGTGAACCTTGATTGCCATCTGGCGGAGACTGACCAGATGGTCCGGAGAGACCTGGACTATCCATCACTGAATCTATCACTGTCCCTAGGTGTAATATTCGTGTGGATGGAGAGAGGTGGCTTTTGGGGAAGCTGACGGACTAGAGATACTGGATGGTAAGGTGAAGGTTGTTGAATCTCTGAGAATGTGACCCTGCCTGAACTAACACATTGTCCAGATAACATTGGAGTCTCACCGGGGTGGAGCGGAGGTGAGCTGTCAATGTCATGAGGACTTTCATGAAGGTACGAGGAGCTGAGGCCAAAGGGAATGGAGCGGTATTGATAGTGGAGGTCCCTGTGTGAGAACCTCAGATACCTGCAGTGGGCTGGCAAAATAGGAATGTGAAGGTAGGCCTCTGTTAAGTCTACCGAGGCCAAGTAATCCCACCGACAGATCCCCTGAAGGATGGATCTGAGGGACGACATTTTGAAGCACCTGTAAACTAGATATTGGTTCAGGCGCTTGAGATCCAGAATTGCCCTCCAGCCCCCCGAGCTGTTCGGAACTACGAACAGGTTGGAATAATGGCCCAACCTGCATTCTGCCGGTAGAACCACTTCCACTGCCTGAATGTTGAGATGCTTTATAGCCAGATTCATTAGGCGGCGGTGCTCCATGTCCTGGGAGGGAGGGAACGTTTTGAAGACCTGCAGGGGGGTGGGGGTGGAAAGGAACTCCCACCGCAGGCTGAGCCTAATGGTGGATCTGACCCAGGCGTCCGTGGTGATCCTGTCCCACTGGTCCACAAAGTGAACCAGGCAGCCGCCTATGGAAAGATCCGGGAAGGAGTCATTTCCCCCTGCGGAAGGGACGGCTGCCCCCCCCCCCACGAAAGGGCCGCCTGGACTGACCTTGGTACCTGCTGCGGTTATGGTAAGATGGGCGTTGGAACTGTCTGTCTGATCTAAAGGAGTTGTATCTTTGTTGGTGATCGTGCTCGGGTGCTCTATAAGAGGGTCTTAGATAGGTGGCAGGACGAGTTTGCCTTGTTGGCATTAGATGGAACGACCTTCTTCTTATCCTTATTTTCTATTAAGACAGGATCTAGAGCTTCCTCAAAAAGATTAGTGCCTGTGTAAGGAGCCCCCATCAAATTCCATTTGGTCTTGTTGTCCATCTGCCAACTGCGTAACCACAAGCGTCGGGAGGTTACTGACGTGGTTAGAGCGCTGGAGGCAAATTTAACAGTGTCCAGGGTTGCGTCAGCCGAGAATTGAGAGGTGGCTATAATTTTAGTTATGTCTTGATACAACCGCTCATCCTGGATCGGAATACGGTCCTGGAGCTGACGGAGCCACATAACGGCCCTAAGGTTAAAGTAAGAGGCCGCCGCTGCCGATTTGATTGCCCAGGCAGAAGCATTAAAGTTCTTATGCAAGGTAAGTTCTGCACGCTTGTCCTTGGGCTTCATCTTATCAGCTGCATCCCCAGAGACTACAGGGGAGGAGGCAACCAGAGCTGCTACTGGTGTATCGATTGCTGGCAATTGCAGGGCCTGGGCAAATGCCTGCTCCACATTATAGAAGCGGTGATCGTTGCTGCCCGGATGGGAAAAGGTACAAGGACGGGTCCACTGGTTCTTTACTACCTCAAGGAACCGTGGGGAGGGGAGCAGGAATCTCCTCATTTGTGGCGGTGTTAGAAAACATAGCTAGATTGGGGTCCCTAAGCTGAGGGACCGTCGGAAACCCAGTTCCGATCTTAGTGGTTTTCCTGACTTTGTGTAACAGAGCTTTAAATATGACTGGTGAAAAGAGACCCGGAAAGGCGGGGGGATCTGGAGGAACTGAATCCTCATCCTCTGAGAAGCCCATGTGAAAGTGATTGTCTCTCTGGGACATGCTGGCGATGCCTCATGAAATGGCCGTAGAAATGAGTCGTTTAATACTTTCAGGCAGGAGATCTAGGTCTTCAAGATCCTCCTGCGACGGGCCTGGTAATGGTGGATCCTGGGGGGCAACCCTGCAGAGGTGTGGTATGACCTAGAAGGGCCCTCCAAAGGGTCTGCATCCCCACCCCCAACAGCTCTGGGAGAGATAGAAGGGGAATGGAAATTCCTTGCCTGGAATATCTATGGGATCTAGATGGGGAAACTGAAGGGAAAAGATGACTAAATCCTCTAGGAGGAGAGCCCGAATGGGTGGATGAAGGCCTGATGGGGGACCTGGATCTGCTGGCCAAACAGGGCCTGGTAATCTGGGCCTGCTTTTCTGCTCTGGCTAGGGTCTTCTCCATAGCTCTCTGTCTCCTAAGTTCATCCCTTGTTGCTGCTCTGGAAGGGCACTGAGCTGCCATAGGTTTGGAGGCTGCAGCCCTGGTTCTGGGCCTATCTGTTTGGTATTCCCTGCCTTCGTTGGAGGCCTCTAATGGGCCCTGTGGAGGCTCAGATCTTTCTGCCATCGCAACACTCACGTGTCCTGATTCAAAGGCCACTGTAGGTTCCAATGGTGTCTGGGCCTGCGGGAGCTGCAAATCTGTATTCAGGTCAGTGTCCTGCCAGCCTTGATTAGTGGCCGCCATGCAGGAACTTGCGGGCGGCCACACGGTTCCTCAGGCGGCCTTCCGCACATGACGTAGCGTAAATGGCCATTGCGGCCTCTGAAAATGCTGCCGAAGTCTGGAACAATCGTGGCTTGCCTTTTAAGAGCCATGGCTCTTAATTTTTTCCTACCTAAGAGCCAAAACAACAGTGCTTGGACCAAAAGACTGAGAGGAAACTGGGAGCCAAAGGGAAAGGAGGAAAATAAAATAATTTTCCTCAGTCTATGGACCAATCAGGCTGTGACAATGCCCACGCGTAACCCCTCCCTCGGTTTTACTGGAAAATGAGACTCCATGCTTTATTCCATTGGATCTGTCACTCTTGCTATCTTTTATTGATTTTATTGTAATTTCTTGGCTTTGTGAGCCACCTTGAGTCATTGGGAATTGGGCAGCATACAAGTTTAATAAATTACTATTATATTTATAATGCTAATGACTATTTGGATGAGACTTGCTAATAGCAGATATAATAGTGTAGTCTCAACTAGCAGTTTGTATAAATAAAAAACATTTCCATTATTTGCAGCTATACCCTGAAAGTTCAATTAAACCAGCTGCAGTTTGCCACAGTTTAACAAAGCTAACTCAAACTGTTCTAGATAGCCTGCATTTCACTGAAACTCAACACAGATTCAAGTATGTTGGACATAGAAACTAGTAGAGGAACAAACCTCTTAATCTGAAAAACGCTATGCAAATCTGAAAAACGCTGTGCAACACACTATGACAGCAAAGAAAAACTGAAAACATAGCTCTTTGCCATTATATTTAGTATTTATTTCTTTATTCATTAGCTTTGTGCACATCTCCTCTAGAGCTGATTCTATTATATAGAGGTCATAATAATGTCCTGCAACAATATTAACACAAACATGACATAGGAGATAGTGGCTCCTATAGCCCACATCTCCTTTTGCTTTCTGTAATTCACCTGAAATATTTCCAACTCACCTATAAAGCTCAAAATCTCTCCTTCCTACCCAGCACCTTTTGCTGTTCAGACTGCAAAGATGTCTCATAATCATAAGTCACACGGTGGTCATATAATCAATGCCCATCTCCTTCCTCTTACAAACATGTTTGGGAGAAGTGTGGTCCACAATCAATTGAAAATTAATGCCTTTTGCCTGTCATTTCCCTTGAAATACCATCAGATATTTAATAGCAATCTTTTGGCAATCTGGTAAATAAAATGCAAACATAATAGTACATGCAGACTGAATTCTCAGCAATCATAATACCTCTAGAAATTTAAACCTCACATCAAATCCCGGCAATATATTTTTCTATAATTATGCACTGAATCTAGTGGTTTGATATATTTATTCAACTTCAATATAATCTCTATCAACTGCAATTTTTCCAGGTTTCAGAGAGAAAACTTTCCAAACTACACTTCTTATATGTAAAGACTGTACACCACTGGCTTATCATTCCTTTTATAAAATACAAGGACATTGGACGAGTAGTTTTAGTTGATCAAACCTTAGGCCTGCTATTTGCAAGTATACAGAAACATGACTATCTGACCAGCAATCTTCATTTTGAACAAAGGACATTCCCATATCTTTTTGACAATATGCAAGATTTTAGCATTTGTTTAAGTGCTTCCCAAGTGCTATGTAGATATAATTTGAAAATATATAAATGTATCTAAAAGTTCTAAATTAAATAAAGATGATGTTAGTATTGGACACACTAGGACAGTGATGGCAAACCTTTTTCTTACCGCGTGCCAAAACTGTGCGGGCGCACGGTATCGGGCACCCGCCTACGCAATCTCCCCCCCACCTGTGCCCCCCCCGCAGATGCGCCCCCCCCCCCAGGTGGTTTTCTTGAAGCCTGGAGAGGGAGAAAAACGGCCCCAAAGGGCCAACTGGAAGTTTGGAAATGATCCATGGGCTGGGGGAGGCTGTTTTTCCTCTCCCCAGGCTTCAGGAAACCCTCCGGAGCCTAGGGAGGGTGAAAAACAGCCCCAAGGGGCCAACCGGAAGTTAGTTCCCAAGCTTCCAGTTGGATTGTGTTCCCCCCCCCCCAAGCCTCCGGAGGCTTTCCTGAAGCCTGGGAGGGTGAAAAATTAGCTCCAAATATGGCTCTGCCTGCCACCTGTGGCACACGTGCCATAGGTTCACCATCACAGCATTAGGAACATATAAATTATAGGTCTATTTATTGTCCCCAAACAGAACAACAAACTTTTATCTGCTGGATATTCTCTGCATTAAAAAGTATGTATAATCTATACTATATACAAGAGTCTTCATTATTATTATTCTAAACATAAAATGTTTTCATCCTGCCTTTGTTATTTTTATAAATAATTCAAGGCAGTGAACATATCTAGTATTCTTTCTGTCAAAGTCAGTCAGCTATCTTTCATGCCTAACGAACCTAGAGCTTTCAGTTTCTTAGTATCTAGAACTTCCAGACCCAATTGGTCCTCTATCTTCTATTTATCACTCCAGTAATAATTATATTTATATGAAGGATTTACATAAGTAAATGAACAACATATACAAATAGTTTCAAAAAGTCCACTTCCAGTTTACAGCACATTTTGTCTTAATACCAGGGATGTCAAATTCACATCATTGTCACATGACGTATCAGGACTTTCCCCTCCTTCACTAAACCAGGCATAGATGTGGCCAGCAAATGATTCATTTGGCCCGTGGGTCAGGAATTTGACAGCTCTAGTCTCTACTCAATTTTCAATTTAGTGTATCAGTTGAATTAAGTTTTTATGTAAGGACATTAGCTAATCAGTGTTCATTCTGGTATTTCTTCCACTAGCTTGCTGAAGCTCGTATAACACTATAATGTAGATATTTATATCAGCCACAGTCCTTCTGCTCTAATTTCAATTAATCAAGTAGGCAGACTAAATGCCAACCTTTGATATTATATGCAAGATAGCATGCAGAGTTTTTGGATAGCACTAAAGTCAACTTATTGAATATAATACAGCTAATATAGGAACCAGAGGTGGTTTCAGCCGGTTCGGACTGGTTCACCTGAATTGGTAATGGAAATCGTGGATGGGCCCGTCCACTTGCCCTGGCTCTATGCCATCCTATTTAGGCACATTTTTGATGTTGTGTGCATGCACGGAAGGCCATGCACATGAGTTGGCGTGTGCTCATATTTGCGAACTTGTAGGGAAAATAAGTGAGTACCATCCCTGATAGGAACCACCTGCTTAACAAGAACCCATTAACAAATATTCTGCAAATATCAACTCTACCTTTCCCATAACCTAAAGGGTAACACTGGGATATGGTGGCTTAACAAAACAACTTAGATGTTTTAAAGAGATTGCTGGCTTGTGTCTCCAAAGCACTGGAAAATATGTGGCTAATTTTTAATCAAGACATTTTTTATACACCAGTAATTTCTAAAGCAGCTATTCTTGACATTTATTTTACTAATTCATTTGTCAATGTTAAACAGTTGTCTTAACATAGGGTGGTGCGATGGAAACAAGCGTTCCACTGAGGACAGGTGAAGGAGAAAAGAAGAATGAAATCAATCATTACCATTTACTACATACATACTTTACAAGTAAACCTGGAGCTTGCTTTTCACTAATACAAATGGCAACTAGCTAATGAGGGTGTAATAGGTATGAATATTCACATTAGATTATATTGAAAAACAATACTCATTTGAACTTTTATGTTTTTTAGACAAATAGGAACTCAGAAGCAACAATAAACTTGGTAAGTAAATAAATTAATTAACATTAATCTGGCATTATATTATGATAGATTCCTGTCACCTAATGCATTGAGAGTAGCTGGTTAGATATGACAGATCATACAAGACTAGAAAAGACTATACAATGATTAGAAAAAAATGAGATCTACATTTTAAAGAACAATGTTACCAATCAATCAGAAAAAGTCTCTACCTTCACATTGGTTTCTTGGAAGGATCTTCCACCTTGTTTTTATCACATTTTCCAAGATCTGCAGGCCATAATACTGAAAATTGGAGAAGTGAAATATGTGAATATACTGGAGTTAACAACAACTTTCAGGATTCTCATTTGAGCTGATATCATTCACACTTTATTAAGATTATGTTGATAAAAAACAAATCTATCACCCATTTACTAGTTTTTTCCATGCATTTTCCTCATTTTTCCTTTGCTAGTCTAAAGCCCTGCTGTTTGGTCATGATCACACCAGAGGGGAGCAAATAAAAAATGTTTTGGGAAGCCAAATTAATTATCTTTAGGGGAGAAAATCAGCAATCAATAAAAATCATGGCCTAAATGACTGTTTATAACTTCCAAATATACAGCCAAGTTTAGCAACTTGGATGTTAATGGGCTTTCTGTCATTTGAATTGTTAAGACTAGGGCTTAACATTAAATCCAGTAACACCTTCAGGAAAATGTGCTTCCTAAGAATTAATTGGTGTGTTTCTTAAAGAACAGCAAGACAATTCAAGTTTATTTCAAAGTACAATAATTTCTCCCCTATAACAGCCATATTTATAGTTTCAATATTAACTTTTGTATTCAGTCAAAAGTTCACCATTTCCATATATACCTTGAGGTTGTTTTACCTTCCAGGTAAGCCTGCCAACACATGTTTTAAAAGCAATGCGTTTGTAGGGAATGAAAATTCTTCAACCCATTTTATTCCTTTTATCTCAGCATAAAAATATTCAATATGACCTCTATTATAACTTGTATAGAAATAAAAATATATTTAAAGAAATAGCACAGGACAGGAGGAAAAGGGGTCAAAGAGTTGCTGATAGTGAGAAGATGGGAGGCAATACCTGAAAGGCAAAATTAGGCTTCTGTAACAAGATGGCTGGTCAAGATTTGGCCACGAATAAAAGTTCTTCAATACTGTTAGTGTCTATACAAAATAGGGTAATTTTAATTTCAGCCAGAGGTATCATGTAAGATATTTTAAATGAATAGCACAATGTAGACTGTCCCAAACTACACTGTGTTTCCTGCAAAAGTTTTTGAGACTTGTTTTTTAACTTTTCCTGCATTTCCCCCCTCAAAGTTTATTGTTTAATCTCTTTCAGAACTAATAAGTTATTCTACTTCCAGTGCAGAAGGTGGTAAAACATTTTAAATTTATTGCTGCAATCTAAAGTACTATAGTTATCTATGAATGTTGGGGCAACACATTATCTATAGCAGTGGACTGTTGCTTGCTGTTTCTTCAGCAGGCCTCTCAGTTTAAAAAAAAAGAAAAAACATAACTACATCTAAAACTGAACTGCAGGTTGCTTTCTTGGCAATCTGAATTGATGCCAAAGAAACAGCAAGCAAACCTCTAGCAATTTGCAAGTCTCTTATTTCTCCTTCCTATTCCACAATGCATGCAACTTCTTTGTGCTACGGCCTAAATCTTAAATGAACAAACATTTCTATAGAACAGTGCTGGCATTCATGAAATAACAGCATCCAGAGTAGCCAAAGCACCAGACATGAACAACAGAGTGTCATGACAAGACTTCACCTGTTACGATGATTCCCTCTAATCAAAATTGTACAGTAGATACCAGTGCAAGTATCTTTCTTGTTTTAATATTAGTTCCACTTCTCTTAAGACTAACTGGTTTCCAACAATAATTTCTGTCCCCGGAGAGGATACCCATCAGGGTAGCTGGTTACAGATCTAGGAGTTTCAGAAACAAGTTTTCAAATATTGACTACTACAGGGATACACAAAAAGCTGAACAGTTTTTACAGCTCAAAAGTATAGCCACCTCATTGCTATCCTGCAACAAGATCCTAGAGACACAAAATGGCAGGAAGTATTGCCTTCTTCTTACTAATAATACAGAAAGATGCTTAGAATATCTCATGAATAGACTTCTGTTTTCCCAAATTTCACCCAATCATCTGGGGCAATAAGAGGGCACAGATATAAGGCTATTATCACGTTACTCCATTCCATGGAAGCTGCTTAGCAGTTATGAGTACTTATGCATATAAAGCATGGGTATTTAGCTAAGGCATCCTCTCAAAGTATCTACAACTGATTACTCTAACACTAAGGACTTATTTACAAGAAAATTACATTATATGCCTTTTCCCGGCTCACATAGTTAATGCAACTTTAGCTCAAATTATTCAGAAAAGCCAATAACACTATATTTTCATGTAGTCTGGAGGATGGTACTAGTTTCTTTCACAAATGCACAATTAGTTACATATATGTAAAGCAGGGCAAGCAGATAGGGAAGCAAGTTTTTCTTTACTTTTGTTATGCAAGTATTTACACTTAGTTCTAAAAATTAATAGAACTATGTATTTTTAGTAAAAAAAAAACCCAATGCCTACAATTGCTTTAAAAAGTTCCATTTATGTACATAAAATTGTTAGCTGCAAAACATACTCTATTGTATGTAACTCCAGGTCTCAAAAACATTTTCAAAATAAATGATAAAACATAATTACAAAAGATGGGACAGAAATAGCAAATTGACAAAATAATGCATCATGATCCCCATGGCAGAAATTTTTATGGGTCACTTATTCAATGTACCAACCCATTCCCTCCCACCACCCAAGAAACCAAAACAAGGAAAAAAAGCAATTGATGAACAGAATTCAGTTAAAGGGAATCAAAAGGGTAGACCTTGTGGAGGCCTGCCGTCAAAGCCTAGCTGTGTCAGTTGCACAGGAAGACACCCCTTTTCTTCCTATTACAAGCAATCAACATAATGGAACATTATGATTAATATCAGGTAGTGTTAACAGCTTTAAGAAAAAAAATGACTGCATAAAAGCCAAATGTCATAGTGCATAAATTTAGCACCAAATCATTTGCAATTTATGTAAATTGAAGAATTCTTTACCTGTTGCTTTCTTTCTGTTCCTCTAATCATCTCATTTTTCACAAGACAAATTTGTGTTTTAAAAAATACTGTTGATAAATCAACTTAAACATTAGTAATGTCTGTGAGTATAAAAAGCAAAGTTTACCAGGCAAGCAAACAGGCAAACATGGTTACTTAAATTTAGTACTTTGAGGAAGTTCTTAACCTTGTCCTAAAATTTACGAAGCCTTTTTAAAAAAAAGTAAGACTTTGATAAATATCATCCAAATTCTGTAGGAACTATTTGGAGCATGGCTGTACATTATCTAGAACAAGGTATAGCAAAGTATATGTGTGTGCACGCAAAGAACATGGCCATGCACATGTTTCTTCAGCTATATGACAACCACTTTAACATGTTTGACAATTTATATTTAAACCTCTAAATTTTCTAGATCGAAAACAACTGCAGAAGGCTGAGAAATGTCCACCACAGCCAGCCAATATCCTCATGATATGGCTTAACTGTATTACAAATAAGTATAAATTGTATTTAACAGAAGAAAGTATCTGGGGTGCCTAGCCTGTTTTAAACTACATGGAGTAATACCAATGTAAAAAAAAAAATGAGGAACATACTTGTCCTCAGTTATGTGCATATGGCTTTCATTAATATAAATGAAAGCCAAACACAATCTTAACATGATATAGCTATAAAATGTTATTACACTCAAATCTGTTCATATTCAAACCATAATTTTACACCAATCCCATGTGACTCAAATTCTCAAGCCTTTTACAAGAAAAAGTAACCAATAACCTCATGGAAATACCATGTGATAGTATAGGGTTAAGTTAAAGAGATTTGCAGGAACAAGAAAAAAAATTAAACAAATACTAAATCTAAAAATTGAGATACCTTCCTCAAAGTCTGAATGGAAGAAAGAAAGAACGCAATTAAAAATCATGTACTTACTTTGGTGTTCATATTCTGAGAGAATTCCAAAATAGTATCAACTCTTGTCCATGCATCAGGGTGTTCCTTTAAGTGAGTCAAGACTTCCTGTGCCATCCTTTGCTAAAAAGTTAAGACACAAATAATTAATACCGAAGTAGCATGCATGCATAAGTAATTTCAGAATAGTGTTACCTAGATTTCAAATAGCCTATACACAAGGAATAGTTATCAAGTTCCAAAATCACAATTTGTAAGATAAAAGTTAATGCATTCTACAATGCTTTAAATAGCAAAAAAGTTGCATCAGGAGAGCAGTATTTTCTTATAAATGGGGAAATTTATATGGGGGGGGGGAGGAGAGGAAGAGAGGGACGGACGGTTCTTCAAATATCTAGGCCTTATACATAAAGGCCCTCAGAACCAGCATTTTGAATTGCATCTGGAAAACTAAGGGAAAGTAGGTACACTCACAAAACAGAGGTGCTACATGGGTATACTGTGGCATTGCCACATCTGTTTGTACCACTTCTCTGGAACAATGGAAACTTCAACTATTCCAAGAATAGTCCCAAATAAAGTGCATAGCAATGTGCGCATGTGAAGTAACCAAGACGTAAGTGATTGTAAGAAGTAAAAGGTATAATTGGCATGCAGACAGATTAGTCTGGCTTTCCTATCAAGCAGATGCTGAAAATCCAGCTTCTTGAACTGCATATCTGTTCCATCTGGGGAACTGCAATTCCATTCAAAAAAGAAGTGGAAAATCCCTGGATTTTTGAGGGTCAAGTACCTAAAACACCTTGGTCCTGCTAGGATTGATTTCAAGTCTGTTCCTCCTCATCTAGATCTCCACTGCATCTAGGAACTGACAAAATCTTGAAAGCCTCATGCAGTCAGCCAGGGATCAAGATATACAATTGAGCATCATCAATACTGATGATGCCAGACTGATGCCCTCATTCAGTGGTCTTATATAGATGTTGAATCCAGGACACCTTGTAGATTGAGAATTTTGGACTTAATTTCTCCCCACCTGTCAAGCCAAACAGAAAGGAGAACCCCCCAGAATACAGTACCTCCAACACTTAAATCTTATTAGTTGGTTTCAAAATACCATGATCAATTGTATCCAAGACAGCTGGGAGACCCAAGACAGCCAAGATGGTTGCACCATTCTCTTTAAGCTATGCCAGAGATCATCAACAAGTATGATCTATGCCATCACAATTCTATGTCTTGGTATGAAACTTAATTGTAGAAAGGCAGACAATACATTTCCCCCAGGACCACAGCCAACTTTCATCCAAAAAGGAAGGTTGGAAATTGGGCATTCAGGACTGTTGGGTTCAGTGATGATTTCATTAAAGGTATCATTGCCCCCCCCCCAAGACTTCCCTCAGAGAGGAAGTCACCACCAGAGAGACCTAACAATTTCTTCCCAGGAGACCTTCACTAACAAAGAGGGACAAAAATCTAACAGGTGACCAAGTTAACTAACCTAAAATTCATGTTTATTTCCTCAGGAGTTACAATATCAAATTCTTCCCAGGTAAGTGAGCAGGAACATGTCTCATTCACTACTGGATCACACAAACAATAACACTAAAAGAACGATCACCAAAGATTTAAGTAAGCTATTGGCCTTCCAGTTCAATTACTGTGATGGAATCTGTACTGAATTTGGGCATCAGATTATATTAACATAAACTCTCTCTAAAGTGTTCTACGATTCCATTATTATAGTACAGGTAGTCCTCAACTTAAACCACAATTGAGCCCCAATTTGTTGTTAAGTGAAACATTTCTTGTGAGTTTTGCCCCATTTTATGACCTTTCTTGCCACGGTTGTTAAGTGAATCACTGCAGTTGATAATTTAATACCTGTTGTTAACCATCACATGACCTTGGGACACAGCAATGGTCATAAATATGAACTAGTTAAGCATCTGAATTTTGATCACATGATCATGGGGTTGCTGCAAAGGTCATAATTGAAAAACTGTCATAAGTCACATTTTTCAGTGCCACTGTAACTTTGAACAGTGATAAATGAACTGGTGTAAGTTGAGGACTACCCATGTATTATTACTGCAATTTCCTGCTTCTTCAGATCTCTTTATTATAAGTCAAGCTATAAGGTCATTCTTAAAGATAACAACTTGTTTCTTCCTTTGCAGATTTGAATATACTTAAATCCCTTAATGGATATCTAATTTTGAATCATGTACTCTACCTGGGCTCCTTCTCCATGATACAGGCAGTTCACCACATTATCCAACAGATTTATATCCAACTTCTGGTTGAAATCCAGCAGCTGCCGTGCTGCATGGTCTGCTAACATTGTCATAATTGCTGGCATAGATTACTGAAATTGTAAGAAAAATAAAAATAAATCAAGTGAAAAATAATTTTTAGTTTTCAAATATTCAGCAAGATATTTTACAAAGATGATTACATTTTAAATAATTGATGACTTTCTGAAAGGACCAAAATTAAATTCCAAATAATACATTTTTAAAATTTGATAACAGAGGGATTTCGTCTCAGCAGCTGGGCCAGCACAAACACTAGAATGATTGGTGGACAGGTTGTTTCAAGGCATTGTTGAACCAAGCCGTAAGATTAAATCATAACACAGATTGTTTGAACACTGTATGTTGCGTGAATACACTGGTGACCCAGTTACTGAGATGAGAAACTGAAGTCTCTTCAATGTTGTGTTCTTACAAAATAGTAAACATTATACCCAAAATTAAGTTTGAATTTTAGTAATCTATCTTTATTGTAAATATTTATACTGATAAATAATGCAATTCATTTTCAGCAGAATCAAAGTACAACTTTTGAAAACTATAGAGGGAATTACAGTATTTGCCTTCTTTGCAAGCTTATTAAAATGATAAGCAGTTGGAAGCCTGTTGCCTGTTTAATGTATTACCTTTAAGAAAGGTAATACATCCATGATTCCCATTCCCAACTTTTAAAGGAAGAATCGTGTGTGTTTGTGTGTGTGTTAATACTAACCTTACCCTATGCAAAAGTTCTACTTAGGTTAAATAGGATGTGCTCCCTGATTAAATATGCTATTAAATAGCTTTCCTCTGATGACCACCCATATATGTTACAATGCCTACTAAATGTTGTCACTGATTATAACCAATTGAAGATGATGGAATTGTAGTTCATCAGATTTCAGGATACTAGATTGGAAGGATTATGTTTATGATTGAGCCTTACCTATGTTCCAGTGGTTCATATTGTTTTGGAAATGGTCCAATTACTATTTTCTATTGGAATCCATAATGCAAATGTGTAAAGAAATAATAACTAAACATATAATGATTATGTTGAGGTTGTTTTAATTTGGCAAAACAAGGCTGCAATCTCAATTCATTCACTCTCAAACCCCCCTATTAAATTCAGCAGGCGTAACCTCTTAGGATTGAACTTTAAATATCCCTAGAGTAGTTATAGTAAATTGTATATACCTTCTGCTATTAAGTACAAAATGTAACCAACTACACCTGTCCAAATGTGATGTTTACATATAACAGATATAGAATTTCTATGTTATTGGAAATTACATCTTTACTTGGTTTGACAGAACAATTTTCCTCACATCACTGTCCAAAATTAAGCATGTTTTTCAATATCTAGTTACACTTTTCTCAGGTATTTAATTCTATAGTTCTCGGTGTCAACAAGCACTATTTCCATTCCTGGTTATACTTTTTCTTGAGCAGTTTAAACACACACAGAAGCTTTGTAGTGGACACTTATATGCAATTTCCACGGATGCTTACTTTTCCTTTAAAAAAAAATCTATTTTCTTAACTAAGTTTGAGTAGTGGTCAGGCTAGAAATTGAGAAACCATGAGTTTTAGTCCCATCTTAGGCACAAAGGATGGATGACCTTGGGTCAGTTACTTTCCTTAGGTAGGAGGCAATGGCAAATCAGTTCTGAAAAAGCTTGCCAAAAAAACTGCAGGGCTATCCAGGCAGTCTCAGAGAATTGGTATGACTGAACAGAAGAAAAAACTTTACTATCCCAAGGAATGATGGCTAATAAGAACCAGTCATATGATATGATTGCATATTATAAACTTAATCAATGGAATGGAAACATTCTTGCCACATGAGCTCATTAAAATGATGTAGCTGCTTCTAATAGACAGTACAAAAAGGCAGATACCTCACCACTGTAAGATCTAGATACTTTAAAGTTAATGTTGCATATATTTACTAATTGCAAAAGGTAATTAAAGTGAAAAAACCTCTTAAAATTGCAAGCTTAAAAATTAGATATAATTTAAATTAATTATTCAAATCAGTATATCTAATTTATCTGTAACATGTATACATCAAATAATTTGTAAAGAGAATATAATACCATTTGAAATAAATTTGGACAACCATCTTTCAATGTTCAGAGTTAACAAACTTACAATTTAAGAATAACTCTCTCTCTTAATTTCATTTCTTAATTCCATTAACCAATTCAGCACAACCAATTCATCTTTAGTTATCAGTGTGGTGCTACTAAATGTAGGCCTCCCTAAGTTTTATATTTGTTAACAATCAGGTACTTCGTATCAAATCTAGTCAGATAAGCTGTGTAAGATGAAAAACCTATAACGGAGTCCAAAATATAGTATTTAAGGACTGCAGTCTGCCCCTCCCATAGAGACGCTTCAGTAAGGTTTCCTCGGAACAAGAAATTAACTTAACAGAAAAATCAGCGAATTAAAGAATTTAAGGCTTAATCAGAAATAGGCCACTAACATAAACAGAGAAACCATACGCACATGGGATACATCCAAGGGAGACCGCTACGTTCACACTTATACACATACACACACCCATTGGTTAGGCCTTGGCTGCCGCCCTTCTCCAACAAGCAGACACGCTGCAGAACATGCGACATCCACGCTACTGACATACAACTGAGCTATAAATTGTTGAGTTTATTTTCAGAATTTTCCCAGAGAGATTTCGTTTTTCAGCACAGAGTGGACCACGCAGAGATTATTTCTTTTCCGCCCCAGGATCAGTAAAGAGCACAGCAGGGCCGCTGCAGCCCCTCCCTCCTCTTTCCCTGCTTTCTATACAGGGCCCCCACGTGATCTAGGCGGACGTTTCAATACTGCTGCACGGAGACACACAAAAAATATTTCTGGAAACTTCCACTCCTAATAATTCACAGATAACGCTCGTTCTTTTTTCTATCCGATCCCAGTCTCCCGCCTTGTCCTTCATCTACCTATAAGAAAAGGTCCTCCTTTCATCTCCCGCCAGGCCCTTCTCTCTCCCGCTTACGTTTTAGTATCCAGCTCCAGTTTCCTAATCTACACTTGCTGCTTTGCTCCAGTCCCACCGCCATGCTCCAAGGATGGCCTAGGTTGCTGGAATCTGCTACATTTTCCTTCCCTCTCCCATTACTTTTATTTCCGATTTCCCAAGCATCTTCTTTGAACTTCGTCTTGCTCCAAAGCTGGCACCTATTGAAGCCCTATGTCTCTTTGAGATACACGCCCCTTTCTCTTTCTGCTTTCCATGTGGCTGCAAGTACAAGTCTTCAAGAACGACCCGCTTATATCTCTATATTACCAAAAAGCTTCGTACTTAGCACTCCCCATTTTTGTTTTCCTTGGAAACGGCAAGATGATCACACACCGTTTACTGTATACAGTTTAGGCCCAGGGAATGAGAACCATTATTTCAAATAAAAACTAAAATGCATTTGAGAACTGCTAAGCATAAAGCAATCTTTCCAGTAGATCTTTTCACATCTAGCCCATTCCATAAGAGTCCAAGTTGATTTCTCCGGGGATTGCTTTCCTCTACACCCCAACTTTCTTCAGCAAATCCTCTTTTCCCTCCCTTTCCAATTTAATGCCCCATGCACGTGTTTTCATTAATTGAAAGTTCTCACTTACCTAATTGAGTATCACAACTATTTCTTCTAGAGAGGCAAGTAGTGGAGAGGAGCAGTTAAAAAAAAAAGAAATCCAAGCAAATCTAAAAAGCACGAGGAGGAGTGAAGAGATCTGTCCAGGCTTCCTTCCTTCTCAACTCCCCACCACACAGATACAAAAGAAAGGTATCTTTCTCTTTTCATAAGCAGTCCAAAAGTCATTCAAAGCCCACCCACCCTCCCCCCAACTCTCCAACTTACTAACAAATGGGGATGGAAAGGAAAGGTGAATTACAAAAAAAGGGGGCCGAGGGGGCAAACAACACACAAATCACTTTCTGTTTCTTAAAGTTACAAATTCGCCCATAGAAAAAAACAGGGCTTGGTCGTCCATTCAAATGTGTAACCAAGATTCACCCCCTTTTCCAACCACCCCGAAAAGACACACAAGGAGGGTGGGGATGCGATTTGATTCTAGGCAATTTCTTCCACCACCAGACAAGAAAGAAGGGACTCTCCACCGGTTTCCCTCTCCCGCCTTTTCCTTAAAACCTTAAGTTGGAGGGGGGCGTTTCTACACCCCCCCTCACATAAATACTTCTTATATATTAAAACACAGCGATTTTAAGGAGACTCCCTCACTGCCTCATTCAGGTAGGCAGTCAGGCAGAACACTGAAGTTGAGGGAGATCTGCCAATTTGGGAAAGGGGGGGGGGATTTAGGGGCCTACAACACACCCACACCACGCTCCTTCCCACTCCAAAATTAAATAGGCGGGGAAGCTAGAAAACGCTCACTTGGCTAGACACCCCCCACGGCTGTTTGGGAGTCCTTAAATTTTTAAAAACTCAGAAGCACTTTTCAACCACCCGATTCTCGGGGAATCAGTCAGACGGCCAGGCTGAGCTGCCTCCCCCTTTCTTTCCTCACGCTCTCACACTGCACGGGTTGCTTTCCCCCCTCAGTTCACTTCCATACCTAACCCCGTCCTTATTTTAAACCCCTGCTTCTCTTCTCCTGCCAATCCACTCCTGCGCTTAATGAACCCCGCTCTGCTTCCTCGCACACGCGCGCCCTCCAGCAGTTCCTCCTCTCTCGCTCGCCCGCCCCTCCCCACACGGTAAAGGCGGCAAAGGAACCGAGTGCGTGGGGCGACTGCTTTTCTTTCTCTCGGACACAATCCCCCCCTCGCTCTCACTCGCTCTTTCGTTTCCCCCCCGGCTCTCGCTTTCCTTCGTTGCTGCTGCTTCTCCTTCCGCTCTTCCCGCTCCTCCTCCTCTAGTGCCACAGACTCGGAACCGGCTCAAACCGGTTCAGACTGGGAGATTCCATCTCGGTTTAGTTTTCAGCCCATGGCGCCTCCGAGCGTGCGGGAGGGGAGGGGGGAAAGCCTCCACCCCAAGCCGCCCTGTCTTCCCATTGGCTCCAAGGAATGACGGAAAGAAGAGGAGGAGGGAGCTTCAAAGTAGAAGGGGATCCGCATACACACATACACCATCTAACGGGGTTATAGGCAAATAATAGGTCTCGGCGTTTCATTGGTTAAGCGCGACATCCATCTTGCTTTCGAACGCGCGAAGCTCTTGTGGGGGAAGCCTAGCACTTCTTTCCCCTCGTTCTTACTCTTTCCGCAATACAGGAGTGGAGAAAAGTGGACGTACTGAAGTGCAAGAGAGAAGGGAAAGTAGCCGGTTTTTTATTGGAGCAGGAGGACCGTCTCTCTTATTGTTGTCCCGCCCCGTCCCCACCTCTATTTCTTCCCGCCTCGACCTTTTTTTTTTCCATGCCCCAATGTCTTCAAATAGCATTCACGAGGACTGGTTCTATACTTAAGCCTTACCTCTCATTGGATGGCAGCTTTAGATGACGTCAGGAGGCGAGCTCGAGGCGAAGGAGACCGTTTACGGCAGAGCTCGGGGCGTCGTAATTGAATTGTGAGCGGAAGATGCTGAGGAGAAAGGAGGCGTTGGTTCAGGCGACGAGTAGAGATGAAGAGAAGACAGGAAAGAGAGCTGACTCCCTGTAGTTCAAGAGACGATGGTTCTTAGCATTTGGAAATTAAGATAACCGTGGAGTGTTCCTTTCTTTCTAAAGGAGTTATTACGTTGATCTGCCAAACCGTCGAGGATTCTTGCGACACCTGCATCGTTAATCAGTTTATACCTTAGTCACCAAGGCTTAGCGTTTGAGCCTGGAAAGTGCTCTTTGATTTCGGGCTTTTTGTGTTTACCCATGGAAACAAGGGAACAGTTTTCTCAATTGGTACTCTCCAGGAGGATTGGACTACAGACTTCCCATGACTGGCTTAGTGGAAACTTAGTTCCGAGAATGTGCCATATTTATATTTTATTTGGATTGTTAGAATTATAACTCACATTTTCCTCAAGAGGTTTTTTTCTGCTCCTTTTCTCCATTTGGTTTCACATGTCGTTATTTTTCTAAAAAAAATACTAAACTTAAATAGCTTAATAAGATTTCTTGCACAAATAGAACTTTCAAATATGTTAACTATATTAACAAGTTCAGAATACCTTGTTGAGTAATTCTTTCTAAACTAATATCTGATCATGGATTGCTAGTGGACTAGGAGTATATAAGTACCACCTTGTGCATATTCAGTAAAATTACATGAAACTTGCTTAGCCTTACCTTCCCCATCAACTTCTCCATTATGTCTATTGGCCAACATTGTAGAATTCAAATTGACATTGAAAGATTGTCTTATCTTCCCTATGTGATCTATAAGATCTATAAACTGGCTAGCAATTAATAAGAAACTATTAACAATTCTTTGTGCAACTTTTTTAATTTGCTTACTAATAAGGCTAACCTGTTTTCAAAATCTGCATATGCCAGACATTTTACAAAACCTTTGGATTTTGCACAAGACCCCTATGCTTACATGTGTTAAGTCTCATTTTTGCCAACACTTTTGGCTTGCTTCTGGTATTGTTCATTTATTTTAAAAAGAATGACATAAAAAGTGACTAAAATAAATTTATTGCTTGCTTTCAAACTGCAAATATTGTATACAAAAAAGGGTGTTGATATTTTACACACAATGATTATTTTTGAATAGCTAGAAGCTAATAATGCTTATTTTCATTCTGAACCAATTTGGAAAATATTGAATAATAAGCATGCCTATATATAATATTTTAACTTGTGCCTTTTTCCTGGAGATATAAATCTAAAGTAACTTTGATATTTCTGGATAACTGCTTAGTCAGAGTCAGATGGTGAATTTTACATTTTTTTTAAAAAATGATGTGAAATATAGGTAGTCCTTGATTTACAGTCTCAATCCCAAAAATTATGTTGTTAAGCAAAGCAGTTAGTGAGTTTTGCCTTATTTTATGACCTTTTTTGCCACAGTTGTTAAATGAATCATTGTAGTTAAGTTAGTAACACAATTGTGAAGTGAATCTGGCTTCCCCATTGACTTTGCTTGTCAGAAGGTTGCAAAAGGTGATCATGTGGCCCTGGGACACTGCAGCTTCATAAATGAGTCAATTGCCAAGCATCTGAGTTTTGATCACATGACGATGGAAAAGCTGTAATGGTTGTGTAAAAAAATGGTAGTAAGTCACTTTTTTCAATGCCAGAACCTTGAATATTCACTAAATGAACTGTTGTAAGCTGAGGACTACCTGTAGACATGTTTGAGACAACAGCCAGGATTTTAATAATTTCCCTTAATGAAGCCTTTAAGTGATATTCTTAATAAATATTTGAACATTTGAAAATATAATTGCTGTATTGCTTTGTTACATTAATAATTTAGAGTTTTTATCAAAAGTTCATAGGATTTTTCATAATACCTTGCTGTCTGTCAAGGTAGCATACAGAGCAGCCAAAAGGATAGAGATGGGAAGATAGGCAGGTGGGGGAAGTTGGAGGCAATCCCTTATCTGTGGGAAAGACAAATAGTGGAATTTCTTGGATTGCAGTGGGCCCTCAGTTAACAACCTGTAGAATTTGGTTAATGATGACAACGGATTGCCAGGATTGCTATTGCTAAGCAATGCAGTCATGTGATATCATGCTTTCTGACTACATTGTTAACAAAGAAATTCTGATTCCAGTTGTGATAATAAATCATAAATTGAGGACTACCTGTAGTCTTTTCTCACCAAATATCAGTCAACCATATTTTAACTAAATTTTTAAATCTAAGAAATTACTATATTTTAAATTCAGATATATAATTAAAACAATCCATGTTTATATCTATAACTATACTGAAATATTCTCCAATAACAATATTACCTCTGGAGAAAGTTTAAAGAATGTAAAATTGTTCTTGGATGATATAGGTTGAACTTGACATCATTTCTCGTACCATAACTTTTTTTTAAAAAAAACTTACTTTTGCTGTATTTGCAAACATATAGTGGGGCAAAAAAGTATTTAGCCACCAATTGTGCAAGTTCTCCCACTTAAAAAGATGAGAAAGGTCTGTAATTGACATCATAGGTAGACCTCAACTATGAGAGACAAAATGAGAAAACAAATCCAGACAATCACATTGTCTGATTTGGAAAGAATTTTTTTGCAAATTATGGTGGAAAATAAGTATTTGGTCAATATCAAAAGTTCATCTCAATACTTTGTTATATATCCTTTGTTGGCAATGACAGAGGTCATACGTTTTCTGTAAGTCTTCACAAGGTTGGCACACACTGTTGCTGATATGTTGGCCCATTCCTTTATACAGATCTCTAGAGCAGTGATGTTTTGGGGCTGTTGCTGGGCAACACGGACTTTCAACTCCCTCCAAAGGTTTTCTATGGGGTTGAGATCTGGAGACTGGCTAGGCCACTCCAGGACCTTGAAATGCTTCTTACGAAGCCACCCCTTCATTGCCCAGGTGGTGTGTTTGGGATCATTTCATGCTGAAAGACCCAGCCACATTTCATCTTCAATGCCCTTGCTGATGGAAGCTGGTTTGCCCTCAAAATCTCATGATACATGGCCCCATTCATTCTTTCCTGTACACGGATCAGTCGTCATGGTCCCTTTGCAGAGAAACAGTCCCAAAGCATGATGTTGCCACCCCTGTGCTTCACAGTAGGTATGGTGTTCTTTGGATGCAACTCAGCATTCTCTCTCCTCCAAACACGACGAGTTGTGTTTCTACCAAACAGTTCATCTGACCATATGACATTCTCCCAATTCTCTTCTGGATCATCCAAATTCTCTCTAGCAAATTTCAGACGGGCTTCGACATGTACTGGCTTAAGCAGGGGGTCACGTCTGGCACTGCAGGATCTGAGTCCCTGGCGGCGTAGTGTGTTACTGATGGCAGCCTTTGTTACGTTGGTCCCAGCTCTCTGCAGGTCATTCACTAGCCCCCACCCCACCCCGCTCCGCATGGTTCTGGGATTTTTGCTTTTTTACTCTTGTGATCATTTTGACCCCACGGGGTGAGATCTTGCGTGGAGCCCCAGATCGAGGGAGATTATCAGTGGTCTTGTATGTCTTCCATTTTCTAATTATTGCTCCCACAGTTGATTTCTTCATACCAAGGTGCTTGCCTATTGCAGATTCAGTCTTCCCAGCCTGGTGCAGGTCTACAGTTTTGTTTCTGGTGTCCTTCCACAGCTCTTTGGTCTTCACCAAGAGTTTGGAGTATGACTGTTTGAGGTTATGGACAGGTGTCTTTTATACTGCTAACAAGTTCAAACAGGTGCCATTAATACAGGTAATGAGTGGAGGACAGAGGAGCCTCTTAAAGAAGAAGTTACAGGTCTGTGAGAGTTAGAAATCTTGCTTGTTTGTAGGTGACCAAATACTTATTTTCCACCATAATTTGCAAAAGAATTATTTCCAAATCAGACAATGTGATTGGATTTGTTTTCTCATTTTGTCTCTCATAGTTGAGGTCTACCTATGATGTCAATTACAGTCCTCTCTCATATTTTTAAGTGGGAGAACTTGCACAATTGGTGGCTGACTAAATACTTTTTTGGCCCATTATAAATCTATACAGGTTGATATCCAAAGAGCTACAGCTCTAGCTTTAGAAGGTTTTTTTTTTTTGAAGTTGGCATCCATTTACCAGTTTGTATCCGTTTATATAAAAGAGGAAGCATGATTTTTCCTGTGCTTGATACATGTATTTTGGAGAGAAATACAGTCAGGTTTGTATAATTTCTATGTTTTTGCTATTCTTTATGTTTGATGGACATTAAAGCTTCATTATTATAAAAGGTTTCTTATTTAACCACTTTAATTAATTTTACATTATAGTAGTAGTAGTAGTAGTAGTAGTAGTAGTAGTAGTAGTAGTAGTAATAGTAGTAGTAGTAGTTCTGTTCTCATTTAAGTTATTTAGATATATTCTCTCCCTACTCTTTCCTCTCTCAACCCTTCCTCTAATTTACTTTATTTCCCTCAAACTACCCTTTAATATAATTTGGCATTAGAAATTTTATTTTGAGACTTGATCAGCTGTAAGAACTTCAGGTATCTAAAATTGAAAGGCTTACAACATTAATTGGTTCCCTGTCTTTTCATTTTTCTTTTCCTACTCTTTATTTTTGTGCTGAGGCTTACAAAACAGGGCTGCTAGCTGCTCTGTGTCTTTTGCTGAAGAGGAGTTGCTTTATGTTAGTTAAATAAAATGGTGATTTGGCATGATAGTGGTTTTATGGTGATTTTGGAGGAATAAGTAAATTTATACATCTTAATGATAACTTCAGCAGGTATATTCTCTATGAATTCTCATCCTTTTTTAAGTTGTTAAGTTAGTGACATGCAGTTTACTTTGTGGTATAAATTTCATAGATTGCATTTATAAGAAGTTATGTTTTATTTCTAATCACTCAGCTTTAAGGATGATTCTGGGTTCCAGAATCAAGTTCATACCACATAAAATACTATAGTTATACCTTCAACTAGCTCAAATGTAATTTTGTTCTTGGTTAGTTTATTTTGCAAGTTTTGCAACTTCTTCAGTTCTACATTACTTTGAGGCAAAAGTATTCTGTGCCTTTTATCACAGATTTGCATAACAGTGTTCCATTGTATTTACGTCTTTTTCAAATGATTTCTTTCACATAATTTGCCTTTTTGTAGCAGCCTACTATTGAGTTGATATTTTTATTTTTATTTTACTTCTAATTTGCCCAATAATTGAAACACTCTTAAGTGTATTACAGGTTATTTAAAATGTAAGGAATTTCTGAAAGCATAAAAGCAAACAATGAAAGAATAACATGCAATTAATAAATTGCATGAGGAAGCTATATCTGGTATTCCAATATAGAAGAGGCACTTAAAATCAAACCAAAGAAAGATTTGGGAAATAGAGGAATATTTTTGCCTGGTGACAAATGTGATGCTAAACATAATGAGGCATTCTGTAACCACTGCCTAGAACAGGGGTGTCAAACTCACGTCACAGTGTTGTCTTTTTCCCCCTTCGCTAAACCAGGCATGGACGTGGCCAGTGCATGATGCATTCGGCCCGCGGACTGGAAGTTTGACAGCTCTGGCCTAGAAGCTCCTTAACTTAATTTGATAAATTGTCTTTATCAATAGGAATTTGCTCAACAAATGAATTGCCTATTGATATCTCAGCTCCCATTTATGTGATTATTAAAATATTTTCCAGACATCCTTTAATTTATTTTTCCCTGCTCCCAATGGCCAACCTCTAAAAAAAGGATCCCTGAGGAGTAAGAAGAAATCAGGAGAAAACCTGCTACAGTAATTCCTTCCCTCCAGAGGGCCCTCAGAACACCAACTACTGTGTTTCCTCGAAAATATGCCCTACCCCAAAAGTAAATTCTAGCTAGATTTTTACATGTGTGTCCAAGGTAAGCCCTATCCCCAAATAAACCCTAGTTACAACCCTGCCCACTTCAGGGTGCATGAGATGGGACTAGGCGCATGGGTAAAAATCTAGGAATGGTGATGGTGGAGCTCCCCTACTTACCAGGCCTTGTACACCTCAACACCTGCCTTGCCTTGCAGGCCCACTTTTGAGGCCACTTTCTGCTTGCACTCGCCGCCCATGGCCTCTGTTTTGCCATCAGAGGCCTTTTAGAAAGATGTCTGTTGATGCGTGTGTCTCCCCTGGCTCCGTTTTGTTGTCAGAAGCCCTTCTTGAAAGGCCTCTGCAGCCAATAAAGAAGCTCTGAATCGATCAGGAGCTCTATTATCGACTGCAGAGGTCTTTCCAGAAGGGTCTCTGACAGCAAAATGGAGGCCGGGGGCGATGCATGCGTCAGTCCAGACCTCGTTTTGCGACTGCAGAGGCCTTTCTGGAAGGCCTCTGATGGCAAAATGGAGGCCAAGGGCGACGTGTGAGCAGTGGCAAGCGGTTGCAGAAGACGTGGGCTGGCAACAGGCTCCTGCTGGGTAAGGTTGTTGGTGCTGCCACCGCGAGGTCAGTCAGTAATTAGACAACTCCTGAAAATAACACCTGGTTCCTTTTTTGGTGGCAAAAATATGACCTGATCTTATTTTCAGGCAAATATGGTATTTTGTGATGAATTATGAATTTCTTTTTGAAACTCTTTGCCTTTGCAGTCTAAGTACCTTAAATAATTTTATTTTGTCAATAAACCTGGATACATTTTAGATCATTTTTCAATAGTTTTTCCTTTACAGATTTTTGCACATGCTATTTTTTATACTCCTTCTATTATAAAACTGGTCATTTATTACTTTTCCCTGCATTTTCCTCCATAATATATATGGGTTATCTATTCATAAGATATTTTTCCTCATTCTCCCATGGTTTCTAAGTTTAACACACTTTAGTAAAAATCATTAATTTACAATACATGTTTAAACAAAATAAAAATCAGGCATTTTCTGTTTCAGATTTCAACTGATACATGTACTATTTTATTTGTTTATTTTCACATTTTTGAAGTAATTTAATATTTTTGAACCACCCATATCCCTCAGAGAGGGACTATGGGCAATGTACAATAAAATGTTAAAATAAAAAACAGCATCTTAAAATTTAAAAGGAGGCAAGGATAATTAAAACCTGTTAAAAATGGAGGGGTCTCAGAGCACTAACCAGCCCCACAGCTGCATGCCCCTCTGGGCTCCCCATGCAAGGTCACAGAGCCATGTTTTAATGCCTTCAGAAGGCCAAGAGAGGGGATTTGTCTCACCTCCAGGAGGACAGTATTCAAATATTTTATCAAACAAAATAACATTAATTTGGACAACATGCTATCAACCAAAGACAACTCTCCAATCCTCTTTCAGCAACTGAATTCATTCAGTTTAATTACAATAGTAGCAGCACAAGCCAATGAACTTCATGATGATGTCCCAATTCCACCAATCTCATGCCAGAATGGGCCAGGAGTTGCAGTGATGGTTTGTAGCTGTCTTCCCATCTAGCAAAATGTAAGGCAGGCACTGGGAGCAGAATGCTGGAAGCTTTACTGTAATCACAGGGAGAGGTGATGAATAAGGTATTGATAATAATAGCTTGTTGTGTATATTATGTTTTGCCCTGGGACCAGGTTTACTATTTGTATAAAGGTGTATCTACATCTAACTTAAAGAGAACATCGCTTCAGTATTAATATCTATCTTCGTATTTCTGAATGTTTATATAGTTCAGACATTGGATATGGATAGAAATATGGATGCCTGGAGACATGCATTTTTTTTTTTTCTCGTTTAAATGTTTTATTCATTTTCATTTTCAATTTTGTACATTCACTTATATACTGGATATTTACAATAATAATAATAAAAAAAGAAAAACCCCAACCTAAACACAACTCATAAACCCAACCTATCACTTTCATACACCCCTTCTTCTCCCCCTCCAACTTTCCTTTCTCCCTCCAACGATCACCCCTCCTGCTTCCCTTTCCCCTCCTGCCTTCCTTTCTCGCCTTCCTCACCTTCCTTCCCCTCTCATCCTTACATTCCCCTCTTCCTCCCTCCTTACTTCTCCCTCTTCCTTTCCTCCATTTCTCACTATGGTGCATTTCTCTATTCCTTTTACACTAAAAAGAAAAAAGAAAAGAAAAAAAAAGAAAAATAAAAAGAAAAGATAAGGATCAACAGTATACAAGTGTATTCTTCTTATTCTATATATTGAAGCTATATCTCCACCCACCCACCCACCCCCAATGAACCCCCCTCCCTAACCCCCTCCGACTTCCCAGGTCCCACACCCGGCACAGTTCAGTACCATTCACCTTCAAAATATCTTATTAACAATAATAATGAAAATAACATAAAAAGAACACTCCAAAAAAGAAAAAAGAAAAGAAAAAGTAAATAAAAATTTTTTAAAAAATTCTTTTGCATTATGCTCAGCCTCCCATCATTCTTAAAATTTAACCAGTGTGAATCATTCCATTTATATTTTGTCCTCGTCCCTTACTTCTTTGATATTTACCCCCATCTTCCTATAGACTCTCCAGATAGCCCTTCCCAACCTTATATTCAAATATTAATTTATACAAAAATCAATTTATCTTCAAATACAGAGCAATCTAATCATGCTTTCGCTACTCATCTTCCTACCCTTCGTTTCACGTCTCTATTCCTCCCAAGCCCAAATTGAATATACCAGTTCGTTCAATCCCAAGATCCCTTCATCAATATCCCGCTCCACCTTCCTTTCTGCCCCACTCCTCCCAGCTCCATTCATCCCAAACCGCAATTCAAATAAATCTTAGTCCCCGCTTTCCTCACAGAAAACACTTCATGCGCAGTTTGGATTGAGATTCAAATAAGTCTTGTAAAAGTCCCGTATAATATCTGTCTAGAATAAGCAATGCTTCTTTCCATTCCTCATCAGTACACAGCTTTACCATTTCATACCAAACAGAAATCCTAAAGTTTTAATCAGTCCAAAGGCTTAAAAAGTATTTTAAAGACATCGCTGGATCTATATTCTTTACTTTTCTGGCCTTTCGGAGAAAGAGGGCTACCCTCTCCCTTATCACCACGTGTCCCGCTGCTTTGAGAATAAGACTAAATCCTCAGTTTCCGCTCTTCTGCCTCTCCAGTAGGGGGGGAACAACTCCCTCCTTCTTGTAACCAAGTGACTTGCTGCTTGTCTTTCCTTCACCTTGTCCTTCCACATTTCCGAGTGAGTCAAGAAGCCCCGCCTTCAGAGTTTTATAATAAAAGTCCCGAGCTTCCGAAACAGAATTAATACGAAATCTTTGATTTTCAAATGTAACTGTGATTCCAACTGGAGCTTCCCATTTATACTGTATTTGACGATTTCTAAGTTCTTGGGTTAAGAAAGTATAGCCTCTCCTTGCTTGCAGCATCTGAAGCGGGATCTCTTTAAAGACAAACAAATCATGGCCATCGATTCGTAACCTGTTATTGTAGAACTTTTGAGTGATCACATTTCTGGATTCTCTTGTGAAAAAGTATATAATTATGTCTCTTGGAAGCTGTCGTTGCTCTGCTACACGCGAATTCTGGCGATAGATTTTTCGAATATTCCAATCAAAATTGAGTCCCGGATCTCCCACCGCTTGGCTGAAAGCTTCTACAAACGTCTGTTTCAAGTTCTCTCCTTTCTTTTCAGGCAGTCCTCTGACTCTTATTGCAGACGCCTTTCTGTTATAATTTATCATTGTAAGTTGTGCTTGAGTACTTCTAATCTCTTGTTGTAATGTTTGGATATTAGAAGTCAAATTAAAATTAGCCTCCTCCAAAGTTTCCAGTTTAGACTCCATTTCTTCGATATAATCTGTCAAAGTAGATGTAACTTCAAACATATCCGCCTTTATTTGAGCAATTTTAGTCTGTATTTTATCGCATAAATCCAGCACAAATCCTTTAATTTCGTGTTTAAAGTCATTAATTATTTGAAAGAAAAGCTCCTGTGTCAATGAATCTCCAGTAGGTGGTGTAGGAGACAAAGGCAGCGATTTACTAACAAGCTCTTTAAGCACATGCGGGGGGGATTTTTTTGCCTGCTTAGATCTGGGAGGCATTATAGATAAAAGCTGAGAATAAACAGATAAACAGTGTCTTCACCTGGTCAGTTCTCAATAAATTATTTGTAGATTTTGCTTGTTAATGAGTAGCAGTCTCCGGGGAGATAAAGCCGGTTAATTGCGTCATCAATCACCAACACAGTAAAAACGCCATTTTGTATCCCAATTGCACAAAGAAGTTTCAAAGGAAAAACTAGGCTGGTATTTAGATAGTTATAAAAAAAAAAAAAACATCACAGGGGTGAGACCCGCTCGTTTGCCTTAAGTTGCTTTAAACAATTTATCATTGTCCTGAGTGGGGGGGTCGTCTGTCTAGGGCTGCAAAAAGGCAGCTGTGAGGATCTGGCTGGAGATAAGAGCTCAGTTACGCTGGATCTCTTCTCCGTTCGCAGCCCAAAAAAAAAAAAAAGAAAGGGGGCTGTGAACTACGAATAAATCCTAGCACCTGAGCTTCTGCCTGCCCCTTTCTGCCAGAAAGGGGTGATATCTATTGATCTTAATTAGATATACAAACCAGAACTCTGAGGAGCTCCGTTGAGCTCCTTCGGCGACAGGCTCCTCCCACAGGAAGTCCTCTGGAGACATGCATTTTAGATAGCCGTATCTTTACATAATCTACATCATTTAGACATTTTCTGCAATGAATGTTCAGGAAAACCATGAAGATTTATTTCTTGCAGTGAGCATTTGGAAGCGCTCTTGTTTTCAGGAGAGTTCCACAATTGACAAGCAGGTGATTAGGGCAATTTTAAATGGAAAAGATGCAGCAATTGCATGACCCTTAAAATATTCTTGTCTTCACATTAATTCCTTATACGTTGGTGCACAATTGGCAAATACACCTGATAGTTTTTATATTCCTGCAGAAATCTACATGGTAACTTTGATTTATAATAGCAAAAATCCAGAAACATGATAGTTCTTTACTCATTTTGATATCTGCTGTCAATGTCATTATAAAAATGTATTTCTTAGTGACTTTAAATTGCCTTATAATAAACATGAAACGTGGAAAATAACAAATCTGATAAACATGAAAATAGAATTAGGTTCAAATCACTAGAATCAGTCAACAGCAGGGGATTCTGCAACATCATCTTTTTTAGACATCTTGCCTAGTATCTTGAAATTTTCAAGGTTGTTTTTTTTGCTGAAGAATAACTCTTTATCCCCTGTCCACAATAAGAACATCTATATCATCAAGGTCTCCATTTTTCTGTCCTTATACCATTACTATGAAGTAGGTCATTTTTATTCTTATAAATGAAAGAATTTTATTTAGGGGGACCTGCGATTGTGGGATAACAAGTTGCCTAAAGCAACCTTGTAAATTCATAACAGAAATCAAGTTGCCATAATTCAAGGCTCAATCTTAACCATTATATGACTATACATGCAATATACAGTATACTTCACAAGTTTGTTGCAAACTTCAAGGTATACAGAAGTTTGATAGCTGAAGATCTAAATCTGAACTTGTTCTTTTAATGCCTGTAAAGAGTTTTATAGCTGCATCTATAATTTCTATACATATACTGCATATAAAATAGGTATCTATATATCTGTATCTATAATTCATTCCTTATCAGCTAAAATTCACTGCAGGTCAAAGGTCTTTTCAGCTGCTTTCCAACTAACAGGAAGAAACACCTTCCTAACAGGAAGTTAACACCTTCAAATGCGGTATCTGTCAAGTATTTGGACATTTGGATCTTTTAAGATAAGTTAGTATCCAATTGAGGATTGTTGTTGTCCAGTATTTGTTGTGCAGCATGGCCAGCCCATTGCCATTTCAGTAGGCTGCTTCATTATACTCCTGTTTATTGGCAGATCTCTATAAAAACTTGTTTGGTCACATTAAACATTTACCATTCAATGCTTTGGTCAACTTTCAACTTCTACACTGATTTGACATTTAACATCCAAATGTCACAATTACATTATCAAGCACAGGTAGTGTACACCGATTAATCAGTTTGCTCTTTAAGCTGGTTGGCATGTTGCTGTTTACAGTTAATCCTCGAGTTGCAACAATTCACCTAGTGACATTCGAAGTTAAGGGAAAATCCCTTCAAGTATTACATGATTCACTCCAATGAATCCTTGGGCTAAGAATGTAATTGGCAGGCTCCATTACATTCGCAACTTGACGATTACCTGTTTTGATTTAGATGTTTATTTATTAAATATACCACTCCTTTTCCCAATAGGGTGAATATGGGCAGCTTGCCTAACATAAAAAACATCAAAAATTTCAAACTATGCACATTAAAAATTTTAAACTGCCAAAAAAACACCACTGAACCAAGGAGATGGCTAGTACCGTATTAACCATCACCAGCATTGAGCACCTTCTCATGGCCCCAAGCCAACTGACAAAAGCAAGTTTTAAGGCCAAAAGTGTAGGAACAGTTCTCACTTCTGGTGGTAGAGCAAAAATCCTCTTCTCCTTTGAATCTGCCCCAGAGGTGGGCTGCCGCTGGTTTGGACCAGTTCAGGCAAACTGGTAGTTATGACCAGCAGCTGGGCCCACCCATTCATCCACCTCAGCACTGTCCTGTCCTATATAATTGGCGTGTGTTTGATGCTGTGCACATGCATACGCTCACATTTTCGGTTCTGGGCAAGCTGGTTGTTACATTATGTGACACCCACCTCTGCTGTGCCCCACACTGATCAAGGTGCCCTACCTATACCTACTTACTCATTCACTGATCCAGCGTATACAAATAAAAATTGAACAGCTAAGGTGAAAGAAAGAGGAAAAAAAATAAAGTGAAGGAGAAGGAGGAGAAGAATTTAAGGATGGTGTCAGTGTCAGTAGCAGCACTACTGGGGAACCTGTTACTGATGAATGTGCAGCATTTGTTTCTCATGCAACTATTAAGGTAGAAAAAAATGAAAAGGAGGGGGAAGAGAATGAAGGTGCAGGAGAAAGAGGAGAATATACAAATGGTGGCAGCAACACTAAAGAGTAGGAAGAGAAGGAGAAGAAGAGGAGGAAGAGGGGGAATAAAGAGAAGAAGGGGTGGCCGCTGTCCTTTCCCCATCCCAATTTCATTTGTTCACCCCTCGACTCTGTGGTGTTGCCTCAGGTCAACCCAAAGTCTGAAGCCGGTGCAAATCCTTTGGGATTTTAAACTGTCTCCCATCACCCATTACCTTCTCCCATCACCTACCCACTTTCCTACCCCGGTTCTAAAGTAACTTTTTAAGGGGCAATACCCTGTGTACTTTTATTTACTTATTTAATTTAATTTTTTATTTTATTTTATTTTGTCAAACATGAATTAGATAACAGATATAAGTATAAACATGATTATGAATACCTGAAATGAATATGAGTACAAGGGAATATTAGGACAGGGACATTAGGCACTCTGGTGCGCTTATGCATGCCCTTTAAAGACCTCTTAGGAATGGGGTGAGGTCAACAATAGACAGTCTAAGGTTAAATTTGGGGGGTTTGGGGATGTAACAACAGAGTCAGGTAGTGCATTTCAGACATTGACAACTCTGTTACTGAAGTTGTATTTTCTGCAATCAAGTTTGGAGGGTTTACCGTAAGTTGGCATGAAACCTACTTTTTACTCCTTACTCACAAGAAAGGAGCCTCTTCAGAACTCTTTCTGGGCTCCCACCAAACTTGACTCAGTCCCACCAAGTTCTCAAGGCAGTAACTGCTCTGAAGACTCAGCAGTCTTCGATGAGGTGAAAGTGGAGCCCCAACTCTCATGCCATTTTGCAGGCAGTCCCAAGAGATAAAGTAGGATGAGGTTCTTGCAGAGATGTTTTTTCTTATTGTTACTCCAAATGAATTATGGAAATATAGGAGAGAAGCTTGGACTTATTTTTTTCCCTATTTCTTTTTACATTAACATCAAACTTTTTCTTTTTTTATTTAATTTTTTTAAAAAGAAGAATAACATTGCCATGGAAACAGATTAGCCCCATAGTGATTTGCAAACTAGTTTGGGATTCAACCAAGAAACAGAAACTTACATTTAACCAGGAAGATGAGGAACTCCTAGTAAAAGCAGAAGTTTATATCCAAAGTAAATACAGAAAGGAACAAACAACTACTTGGAATAATGGAGCCACAGAGGTAAACAGATGGCAGTATGGCTCTCAGAGATAAAAAAACCAACAACAACGGTTGTCTATTCCAGTCCAGTCAGGTCCAGCTCCACTGGAGCTCAGCAACTGATTTCACAGCCTCCCCCAGGAAGAAAATATGCAGGTATCTGAAGAAAGGACTTCATCAAGTGTTAAAGAAACGAAAAGGAAAAAGGGAGTCCTTGGTTTTTTTTTGCAGATGTTTCATTACCCAAATAGGTAACATCACTAGCACTGATGAGGTACCTAGTTTGGGTAATGAAATGTCTACAAAAAACCCACTCCAAAACTCAGAGTGCACCAAGGACTTCTCATTTCAACTCTAGCTATAAATATTCTTTATAAAAAGGAAAGTAGCTGATATTCCCTAAAGAAAAAAAGGCATTTGATTGTGATAGGTAACTCACTTCTTAAAAGAACAGAATCAGCAATTTGTGGGCAGAGAATTTATCAAATGAAATATGTCCTAGGTGCAAATATCAAAGATTGGCAGAGAGGGATATCAAAATAATCATCCACCGAATATTATTTATTTCTATTCTTTCATGTTGAGACAAATGACACAACGAAAACAATATCAGGAAATCCAAACAGTTAGGAGTGCAGACAGAAGGTCAACATCTAATGAGGGAATGGAAAATTCTAGAAGTAAATCACTGGCTGAAGGGATGGTGCCATAGAGTAAACTTTGGATTCCTAGACCATAGTTTACATTACCTACAGAAGGAAGGGCTTCTGGCAGGAGATGGATTATACCTCACAAGAATTGGGAAGAATGTATTTAGAAAATAATTGGCTCAGCTTATCCAAAGGGCTTTAAAGTAAAATTGAAAAGTGAGGGAAATGAATCATTAGGAGACATAAACCCCAAAATGACCTATCAGACAACAAAGAATGGAGTGGTGAGAAGGAAGGGTATAAAATGGGAGAAGTAGGAGGCAAACACAAAGTCAGTCATAAAAGGTTCAGATATCTATACACTATTGCTCAAAGTATGGGGAACAAACAAGGTGATTTTGAAATCATAGTATATAGGAGCAAGAGCATAGTAGATATTGTTGCCATTACTGAAACTTGGAGGGATGTAGCCTATGATTGGAATGTACTCCTAGAAGGAAATAACAACAACAACAACAACAACAACAACAACAATAATAATAATGGAAACTTCAATGAACCTCTGGAAAACGAAGCTTATAGCTAATGAAGAAGTACTGGGTAAAGTAGAAATTAAATGAGGCATTTTCCAGGGTGATTCCCTTTCACCCTTACTTTTTATACTCTCAATGCTACCACTAACAATCATTTTGAAGAAGATGAACTATGGATACGAACTTGCAAAGAAAGGACTGAAAATTTCGCACTTGGTGTACATGGACAATTTGAAGCTGTTTGGTAAAACAAAAGCTGAACTGAATTTATTAATTGAAAGCACAAAAGAATTTAGCCAAGAAATTGGTATGCAGTTTGGAATTGACAAATGTGCAACAATGGCAACCAAAGCAGGCAAGGTCATAGAGGTTGATGGAATAGAACTTGAGAATGAAGAAATGATAAAGGCAGTAAAACCAGAAGAAGGCTACAAGTACTTGGGGATTTTAGAGACCTCTGACTTAATGCATAATAAAGTCAAGGAATTAACTTCAGCCAAGTACATTCGACGAATTCGCAAGATATTAAAGTCCAAATTGAGTGGAGGAAACATCATAAAAACGATAAATACCTGGGCTATACCTGTGATTCGATACTCTGCAGGAATAATTGACTGGCCCCCTTTGGAGTTGGACAATTTGGACAGAAAAACAAGGAAGCTTATGACAATGAATCATGCTTTGCACCCTAAAAGCGATGTTGACCGATTATATCTACCAAAAGCAGAGGGTGATCAAGGACTCCTAGAGGAAAACAGACTGTGGAAGAAGAAAAACACAGCTTGAATGATTACATCCAGAAAAGTGAAGAACCAATGATTAAGGAAGTAAATAAAGGAGGCCTTTTAAAGACAACTAAGTCAAAAGCTAAATATAAGAAAGAAGTAATTGAGAAGCGAGCTGAAAATTGGAAAAACAAAGCTATGCATAGCCAATACTTGAAAAGTATTGAAGGCAAAGCTGACCAAAAGCTAACTTGGAACTGGTTAAGATCAGGAGCACTGAAAAAAGAAACAGAAGGCTTTATTTTGGCAGCTCAAGAACAAGCCTTAGCCACAAACTGCATGAAAGCAAAAATTCAACATGTTACCACCAACAGCAAATGTCGCCTCTGTAATGAGAAAGACAAGATAGTCAACCACTTGATCAGTGGGTGCAGCAAAATTTCACAAACTGACTACCTACAGCGCCATGACCATGTTGCTAAGATCATTCACTGGAAATTGTGTCAAAAGTTTGGATTTGAATACAGCAAAAACCACTGGGAACATCAGGTTCAGAAGGTTTTAGAGAATAAGAAAGTCAAGATCTTGTGGGACTTCAGAATTCAGACTGACAGGCACTTGGCCCACAACACACCTGACATAACAATAGTTGAAAAGAAAAAAAATATGGTTCATTGACATTGTAATACTTGGAGATGCACGAATTGAAGATAAACAGCAAGAAAAAAATCACAAAGTACTGGGACTTGCAAATTGAAGTTGAGCGACTGGAAAAAGAAATTGTGTGTTGTCCCGATTGTAATTGGAGCCCTTGGAGCAATACCTAAAGGGCTACCTCGCTATTTGGAAATTTTAAATTTATCATTTTAAAATTAGGGGGCAGGGGACTATTGCAAATCCATCAAACTGTAGAAGAAGAAAAATGAAGTTTGAGTGATTATGTGAACCAAAATACAAAAAAATTGCTGCAGGCTGTGAAAATGGGGAACAGCATAAAAACAACAGAAACAAAGGCAGAATATAAGGAAAAACAGCTGGGTGACAGATTAAATAGATGGAAAACCAAAGCTTTGCATGGACAGCACTTGAAAAACATTGAAGGAAAATGTGATGACAACGTGACATGGACATGGCTTAAGATGGGAACTATCAAGAAAGAAAGGGAAGGTTTAATACTGGCTGTTCAAGAACAAGCACTACAAACTAATGCCATGAAAGTGAAGATACAAAAATCCACTGACAACCCAAACTGCTGATTTTGCAATAACAAAGTCGAAACTGTTTCACATTTAATATGTGAATGCAGCAAAATTGCACAAACTGATTACAAAGCTAGACCAAGTTGCTAAATTAATCCACTGGTCATTATGTAAAAATATGATTTTCCTGTATCCAGAAAGTCATGGGAACATAAAGTAGAAAAAGTTATCGAAAATGAGAAGGTGAAGATCTTGTGGGACTTTCGAATACAAATGGATCGTCATTTGGAGCACAACACACCAGATATCATGGTTGTAGAAGGCCGACGTATACAGTTTATTGCTATTGCTATTCTTGGAGATGCCAGAGTCGAAGAAAAAGAACTAGAAAAAATAATAAATTATCGCGACCTGGCCATCGAAACTACATGGCTATGGATGAAGCATGTAACAGTGATACCCATTGTCATTGGGGCACTTGGCACCATGTCCAAGAATTTTACAAGAGACATCAACAAATTGCAGCTTCCTGCAATAACACCAGCAGAACTGCAAAAAACTGCACTACTCGGAATATCTTATATTTTAAGAAGGTACTTGGTTGATACCTTGGATTCTGGCAGCAAACAGTATCAACTATTAGCCCCAGTCACTGGTATTTGTAATGCATTTTTGAATGTTCCGTTGGCTGAGTTTCATGATTAATGAATAAAGTATATTAATATTATTATTAATATTATTATAACATTAACAATAATATTAATATAATAATAATAATAATAATAATAATAATCAGAAGATATAGATTGGATACAAGAAACATCAATGAAGCTGTAGAGATTGTAAAACAGCAGATAACAGCAACAGCTAGAAAAATTGAAAGATATGAGGCACGAATCATCCAATATAAACAAAATCAGCAATTTCGATCAGACCAACGGCGTTTTTACCAAAGTCTTAATGTAAATGGTGACACCAAAAGTGAAAAACCAGAAAAGCAGGCCACAGTTGAATTCTGGAAAGAATTGTGGGAAAATGCAAAGGACTACAACAAGGAAGCAAAGTGGATACATGACTTTGAGAAAAGCATTGGCAACAAACAAATGCAAGTATTAGAAATAACAACTGAGATGGTCAAAAATCGAGTTAAAAAGGTAAAGAATTGGACATCACCTGGAAAGGACCAATTACATGGTTTCTGGCTCAAATATCTGACCAGTTTACATGCAATATTGGCCAGGCAACTGAATGAAATTTTACAAAAGGGCCAAATTGATGAATGGTTGACAACTGGAAAAACATACTTGATTTAGAAAGATGCAACTAAGGGAACAACACCTGAAAACTACAGACCAATAACATGCTTGCCAACAACCTTCAAATTACTCACAGGCATTATTGCAGATAACATGATGGATTATTTGGAAACAAACAACATCTTGCCAGTAGAGCAAAAAGGCAACAAAAGAAGGAGCAGGGGCACAAAAGATCAGCTTCTAATTGATAAAATGATATTAGAAAATTGTAAGAACAGAAAAACAAACTTGAATATGGCCTGGATTGATTACAAAAAGGCATTTGACTCACTGCCACATAGTTGGATCATAAAATGCTTAGAAACAACTGGCATTAGCAAAAATATTACATCCTTTACTGAAAAGGCGATGAAACAATGGAGAACTGAGTTGGCAGTAGGGAATGAGATCTACGGAATGGTTAATATCAAGCGAGGAATTTTCCAGGGTGATTCACTTTCACCTCTTCTCTTCATCATCGCAATGATCCCACTATCAGTAATCTTAAAAAAAATGAAATTAGGCTACCAAACAGCCAAAGAAGCTGAAAAAATTTCACATTTACTATATATGGATGATTTGAAACTCTATGGAAAGTCAGAAATAGAAATCCAATCATTGACAAACACAGTCCGAGTATTCAGCACCGATATTTCAATGCAGTTTGGCATGGAAAAATGTGCCACTGTATCCATAAAAAGGGGCAAAATCACTGCATGTGAGGGAATTGAAATGCCCAATGGCCAATTAATTAAATGCAAAGAAAATGAAGCCTACAAATACTTAGGCATTCTGCAGTTGGATAACATCAAGCATGGAGAAGTAAAAACTATTGTCAGGCGAGAGTACACCAACAGAGTTAGGAAAATTTTAAAATCTAAATTGAATGGTGGAAATACAATCAAGGCCATAAATACCTGGGCAATACCAGTTATAAGATACACAGCTGGTATAGTTAACTGGACACAAGCTGATTTGGACCTTTTGGACCGAAAAACCAGGAAACTAATGACAATGCACTACAGTTTACATCCACGTGGTGATACTGATAGACTATATCTGCCCCGAAAATCAGGTGGCAGAGGATTATTACAAGTGAAGCAAACAGTTGAAGAAGAAAAACATGGACTGGCTGATTATTTAAAAGAAAATCAAGAACATCTATTAATCGAAGTAAAGAACAAAAATCTACTGAAGGCCCAACAGACGAAACAAGAATACAGAAAAGATGTGATAAAATCAAGAATGGAGAGTTGGCAGAACAAAGCACTGCATGGCCAATTTCTGGAAAAAATAAAAGATAAAGTGGACAGTGAACAAACTTGGTTATGGTTAACAACAGGTACATTAAAGAAAGAAACAGAGTCACTAATCCTGGCTGCGCAAGAACAAGCTATCCGCACAAATGCCATTAAGGCCAAAATAGAAAAATCCTCTGATGATGCCAAATGCAGACTTTGCAAAGAAGCTGATGAAACTGTTGATCACATACTCAGCTGCTGTAAAAAAATCGCGCAGACTGATTATAAATTGCGGCACAATTCAGTAGCACAAATGATCCATTGGAATTTGTGCAAAAATTATAATATCAAAACAGCAAAAAACTGGTGGGAACATCAGCCTGAAAAAGTCACCGAAAATCAGATGGTCAAGATCTTGTGGGATTTCCGTATACAAACTGACAAAATACTGGCGCATAATACACCAGACATCACACTGGTTGAGAAAAATAAGGTCACAATCATAGACATCGCAATACCAGGTGATAGCAGGGTCGCCGAGAAGGAACATGAAAAAATCGCAAGATACCAGGACTTAAAAATCGAAATTCAACGACTATGGCACAAACCAGCAGTGGTAATTCCAGTGGTAATTGGCACACTGGGTGCTATTCCAAAAGCACTGGAATTACATTTAAAACAGTTAAAAATTGACAAAATCACCATCAGTCAAATGCAAAAAGCCGCACTGCTTGGATCTGCACGCATATTACGAAAATACGTTACGACGTCCTAGGCCCCTGGACGGGGCCCGACTAGTAACCAATGCCAAATCCGGCAAAACAACTGGCCGCTGTGATACAATTGTATAATAATAATAATAATAATAATAATAATAATAATAATAATAATAATAATAATAATAATAATAATAATAATAATATATTATCGGGACTTGCAAATTGAAGTTGAGGGTCTGTGGAAAAAGAAATCATGTGTTGTCCCGATTGTAATTGGAGCCCTTGGAGCAATACCCAAAGGCTACCTCACTATTTGGAAATTTTAAATTTATTAGACTTGAACTTTCTGATTCTACAAAAAACCACCCTACTTGGAACAGCTGATATCCTCCGATGTTACATTAACATTTCCTAGGTCCTTGGTTAGGTTTCGAGCTGTTGAGCTACCAAGCAGCCCCAAAGGCTGTGAATCTCACCAAAGATTAACCAAACAACAACAACAACAACAACAGATAAAGAGGAGGGGGAGTTGCATTGTATGTAATAAATCACTACACCTCTATAGAAATATATACCACCATGGATGAAAGCCACCTTTAATGCATTTGGGTGAAAATTAGAGGAAAAAGAAATGACATTGTTATACATGTATACTATAGAACACCCAACCAAGAAAAGGAAATTGATGAGCTTTTTTCTAACCAATTAGTTTAGATAACAACTTATGGACTGTTTTAGCAAGGCCTGCCAAGACTTTGGACTAAGAATCAGCCTGAAAATACACAAGTCATGGGTCAGGACGTGGATTCACCTCCCTATATTATAATCTCTGCACAAGAACTGGAGGTCATCCATGACTTTGCGTACCTCGGCTCAACTATCTCTGACACTCTCTCTTTAGATACTGAGTTGAATAAACACATTGGTAAAGCAGCCATCACATTTTCCAGACAAACAAAGAGAGTATGGCTTAATAAGAAGCTGATGGAACATACAAAGATCCAGGTCTATAGAGCCTGTGTGCTGAGCACACTCTTGTACTACAGTAAGTCTTGGACCCTTTATACACGGCAGGAGAGAAAGTTGAACACCTTTCATATGCGCTGTCTCTGACGTATTCTTGGCATCACCTGGCAGGATAAAGTTCCAAATAGCGCAGTCTTGGAATGTGTTGGAATCTCTAGCACGTATATACTATTGAAACAGCGACGTCTACGCTGTCTTGGGCATGTCGCGAGAATGGCTGATGGTTGGATTCCGAAAGATCTCCTGTATGGGGAATTAGTGCATGGAAAGCGCCCCAGTGGGAGACCACAGCTATGATATATCTGCAAGAAGGATCTAAAGGCTTGGGAATGGACATTAACAGCTGGGAAACCTTGACCTCTGGTTGTTCAGCTTGGAGGCTAAAGACGCAGCATGGCCTTCTCCAATTCGAAGAGACACTTGTTCGGCAGACTGAGGCAAAGAGGCAGTCCTGGAACCAACACAATCTGGGGACTGGGCAGGGACAGAATGTATCTGCCCTCAGTGTGGATGGGATTGCCACTCCTGAATTGGACTTTTTAGCCACACCAGATGCTGCGTTAGGACCTCTTTCCAGAGCACGATACCATAGTCTTTTGAGACTAAAGGATGCCAATATAATCCTGACATCAACTGGGAGACAAACTCTACAGCAAGTGGGAAACAAATGAAAAGCAAATACTAAGTTGCAAACATTAGTCTGTAAGGTGATCCCGTCCCAAATATCTGAATCTTCAATTAGACTGCTGTGAACCATTCCGTCTTTCTGCCAAAATATCCTCTTATATCAGACTTTCCCAGCCTGACCTTTTTTATATATCTGTTGAGCTATAGTTCCCCAAATCTCCAACTAGTTTTGTCTTCGTTGCTGGAGATAGTGGGAGGTATAATCCAACACATCCAAAATATTTTTTTAAATATTACTCTTGCTTGTACCCTCATTTTCTGATTGTTAAACAGCAACACCATTTTTCTTGTTTGCTCATGTCTAAAACTCTTTCGCTTCACTCATTTTCATAGTTGTCTGGACATTACAAAAACCATGGACACTTACTACTTCTGAGACATATGAATTTCTTCTCTCATATGACACTCTAAGATGAGATCCTGGAGTCCTAGTGCACAGCCACTTAAATATGAGCCAGCAGTATGCAGCAGCTGCCAAAAAAGCCAACACAGTTCTAGGCTGAATAAATGGAGGGATAGAATGAAGATCATGTGAAGTGTTAATATCACTTTATAATGCCTTGGTAAGGCCATACTTGGAATACTGCATCCAGTTTTGGTTGCCACGATGTAAAAAAAGATGTTGAGACTCTAGAAAGAGTGCAGAGAAGAGCAACAAAAATGATTAGGGGACTGGAGGTTAAAACATATGAAGAACGGTTGCAGGAACTGGGTATATTTAGTTTAATGAAAAGAAGGATTAGATGTGACATGATAGTAGCATTCCAATATCTCAGGGGTTGCCACAAAGAAAAGGGAGTCAAGCTAAAGCACCTGAGGGCAGGACAAAAAGCAATGGGTGGAAACTAATCAAGGAGAGAAGCAACCTAGGTCTAAGGAGAAATTTCCTGACAGAACAATTAATCAGTGGAACAACTTTCCTCCAGATGTTGTGAACATTGGAAGTTTTTAAGAAGAGATTGGACAACCATTTGTTTGAAATGGTATAAGGTTTCTTGCCTGAGCATGGGGTTGGACTAGAAGACCTTCAAGATCCCTTCCAACTCTTCTCTTCTCCTTTCCTCTCCATTCCTCCCCTCCCTTCCTTCCCTTCCCTTCCCTTCCCTTCCTTTCCATTTCTTGGGCACTTTTAGCAACTGTTATAAGGTGTAACAGTATTTTAGAAAATACACAGATGCAGAAACACACAGACCTCTTTTCTTTGGTTATCAGAGAAAGCCATTGAACCGGAAGAGAAATTATACAGCATGCATATATTTTGAAAGCTTTTCATTTTAAACCTGTGTTTTTATTCTAGAAGTTGCTTCTCTAGTAAAGAACAATTTTGGATGACTGAGCACTGTGTATTCAGTTTGTGGCATTGTAAAATAATGTAGGCTATTTAGATTAGATCTGGGATTGCAGAGTGGATGGCTGTTTACACCAGAAACATCTGCTTTCATCATATGTAGGGCTGAGCATTGCATGAGAGCATAATGTGATGATTGGAAAATTACAGTGTGGGAATTCTGAAAAAAAAATAACTAGAATTTACAAAAACTAATTTTCACTTGGATTGAAACATAACTGATATACCTTTCTCTCATATATAATGGCGGACCACTTCTAAAATCGTTTCAAGAAAACTAATGGGAAGATGAAAGGACTTTGATATATTAGTAGGTTTCCAGATTAATAACCGAAGTACAAACATATTAACAAAAACTATGAAATTGAAAGATCAAATAGAACTGATAGAGAAAACAGATTTTAAGACTGAGAAAATAGGTAAAATACTTGAGTACAGTGACAAATATGAATTCTTTGTTTCAAAATAATACATTGCAACACGGATTGAAATTAAGTAGGAGAAATTAAGATGGAGAAATTAAAAAATTAGAATTAGAAGAAATTAGAAATTGTCCCTGTAGGGAAGAAATTCTATGATTAAAAATGAATGGTAAGAGTGCCATTTTTGTTTCAGACAATACCTGTTTTGACAACAGTCAAGTCAGGTAGTCCATGACTTACAATCATTCATTTCCTGACTGTTTGAAGTTACAACAGCACTGAAAAAAAGTGACTTATGATCGTTTTTCACGCTTATGACCATTGCAGCATCCTAAAAGTCACACAATTTATAACAGTTGCACTATCCCAGGCTCATGTGATCACCATTTATAACCTTCCCAGCTGGCTTCTGACAAGTAACGTCAATGGGAGAAACCATATTTGCTTAACAATGGCATGATTCCTTTAACAACTGCTGTTAACAATTGTGACAAAAAGGTTGTAAAAAAAGGGTCATAACTCTCTTAAAAACTGCCTTGCTTAACAATGGAAATTTGGGGCTCAGTTGTGCTTGTAAGCTGACGACTAGCTGTGTATTATTTAAACAATGGCAGAAAGACAAATCTAAATTTATATTGCAAGGGGAAAAAAACCACCACAAGTTAAATATAAGATGCAAAAGAAAGAAGAGGATTGGGTTTTTATAATATGTTTTGCTACTTGGTGTATGGCCAGAATGAAACAATGGATGTTGCTGAAAAATAGGATACCTTACATTAGAATAGGAGTGTCAAACTTGCATCGTCACGGCATTGTCATGTGACGTATTGCGACTTTTCCGCCCTTCGCTAAACCGGGCATGGGCAGGGCCAGCGTATGATGCATTTGGCCCATGGGCTGTGAGTTTGACAGCCCTGCATTAGAAGATCATAAGTTTTCAAAGAATGTACACACTTTTGCTGGGATTTGAAACAGTGGAAGAACAAGTTAAAGAATGCATGATAAAGTAGGATAAGAATTTTGGTTATAATGCAGAAATGGATCAATGGGAAAATATTAATTAAAGCACTGATATTTATATTGTCTTATGAACTTCTAGTAGAAAGCAACTTCTTTTTGAATTCTGAAATAAGTGGACTGTATTCAAAGGGAATTTAAAGGAAAGGGGTCTGCTTATGATGATCCTACACAAAATCAAAACCTTAGGCTCAAAATGGAACCCTGTATTTTGGCCTTTGTACAGCAAGAAAACCTCTAGTACCTTTTCTGCAGCAGTATAGAGAGGTATAACTAGGAAAGTTATTATTTGCCCAAACTCCATTACATGTATGGTTAGAGAAAAATTACATTAATTTCCTTTATGAAAATAAACACTATTAAAAATGTAAAGGAATTTTCTGGGGAATATGCAGATGAAAAGTTTCAAAGATATTCCCTACTCTCAGATCTTGGAAATTGTAGATAGAAGATTTTGAATGGATATAGTATTAGGTTGTAAGTCAAAAGATTCTGGAAATTCAGAAAATACTTTTCAAATGCAGAAGGAAAATAATGACCCGTAAAGTCTTGCACAGTAATTTGAATATTTTATTCTAATTAGGATAGAAGGGATGTGTAACAATATTATTGTCTTGAACTTAGCGCTGCTAATAACGTATTTCATTTTCTAAAAGAATGTCTGTACGCCATCTACTGGGTCATTCAAAACCTACATCCTCAATCCAATCAAATGCATGGTTAGGTAAGGATATTACTTACACTACTATCTTAAACGGGTTTAATCTGTATTTTTCCCCATAGAATTCTAGAAAATTATAGCCTAGTAAGTGAAGACTTTTAACTTGCTTCCAGAACTATAATCACAATGCCATAGATTACAAGACCATTTAAAAATGTAAAAGTTCCCCTGTCCAATTGTGTCCACTGTGTGTGTGTGTTCACCTTCCTTTCCTAGCTGAGGGAACCAGCATTGTCTGAAGATGCTTCCATGATTATATGGCCAGCATGTCTGTAGGTGGAAGGGCGTACAGAATGCTGTTACCTTCCCACTGAAGTGGGACTTATTCATCTACCCGCATTTACATGCTTTTGAACTGCTAGGACCATTTAACCAACAGGCTAAATATGGCATGTTCATGTACAATTAATCAGTGGAACAACTTGCCTCCAGAAGTTATGAATACTCCAACACTGGAAGTTTTAAAGAAACTATTTGGACAACTATTTGTCTGAAATGGTATAGGGTTTCCTGCCCAAGTGGGGGTTGGACTAGAAAACCTCCAAAGCCCCTTTCAACTTTGTTATTCTGTTATCTTTTATCAAAGGAGTAATATGAGGTTTTTGTTGTTGCAGAAATGAGACCAGATCAGCTCTTTGTCGAAGGGAAAGGTTTATTGTGCAAGGTTCAGCAGTGGTAGCTCAAGCAGAATCTGAACCCCGAAGGGCAGTTTGTTACAGGTTTTTATACTTTATCAGGCAGGATATTGATCATTCTCCTAAATACACATTCTTCCCATGTCACATATGCCTTGTACACATTAACTCCAGTGACAGGATATCTTGATTGCCTTATCAGGATAGAATCTTACCAATTTCCTCCCTAGACTTAGTCAGGTAGATAAGGTATTCAATCCCCTATGGAATGGATAAGGCTCGGGGCATTCTTGTCCGGCTTAACCTTACCTATATGATAACCCTTTACTTTATTGTTGTAAAAAAAGGTTATCATGTCTAGACTGCCACCAATGAAAACAGAATGTGTTATCTGAATTCCCTTGTTGTCATTGAGTGATCAGCTATATTTTTCCAGTCCTTAACCAGTAATCCTATATCAAACCAACAAATGATTTGTTTGCCATTGTTATGCCTGATATATTTCTTGGACCCAAAAATTTCATAGGCAAGAGTTTGTATCATTGGACTAATATTTTAGAATAAATTGTTTGCTGCCCAGAGTCACCTTTTGTGAAATGAATGGCAACATAAATGTGAAAAATAAAACAAATAAATTTATTTATGGGATGATGGTTTCTGCATATCTCTATTCTTCACTAGCCCAGAATTAAACATATATTTATAAGTTATCAAAAAAGTCTGGCTGTCCTCTTGTTCTATCTATAGAGGACAGGTTGGTCACTGTGAAGTCAAGTTCGAACCCACACAATTTTGGCATTTTCAATATCTGTTCCACATTAGAGGATTTCTATGAGGGATACAAATGTATATTAAGTATGTTCCTTTGTTTGCATGCCTTTGGGTTAATGATGATTCCTGGCATGGACTAGTCTCTGTAGCTTTCATGGCAAGATTTTTGGAAGTAATTCCTAGGGCTGGGAGAGGGTGATTGGCTTAAGGCCGTAGCTGACTTTGTGTCTAAGGTGAAAGACCCTAGCTTGGTGGCTTAATCAGCACATCAAACTGGTTCTACATTTTTTTTAGATTAATTTAAATAAATACCTTAAGAAAGTTTATAGTGAAAAAAAATCTGATCTTAGCCATTAGCTCATGAATAGCCATATGGCTCTTCCTCATGGCTGCATTAATGTGCATTATTTCAGAACCTGAATTGACAAGAAAATACAGTGCTTGGTGTGTCTTGTCAGATGTGCTATAATCTGCCTAAGTAATAAGGCTGTTCTTATAACTTTATTATGGAATAATTTAAGGGCAATAATTGATAGATTCTGATGAATGACTGAATGGATGAACGACATGGACATATGCCTCTGTGGAAACTGGCTGTCTGGATTCTTTTGCAGTTCAATCCAAAATAGCTATAGAGACCAGAAATTAGTGACTGGATGTGAGGGGCTGGTACCCATAGGGAGCTTCAAGCAGCCTTCAAGGCCATGGATGAGATATTATAGATTGCTTCTATGCCAAAACTCATATATTGAGAAGAGGTGAAAAATATATTTTAAAACTGGAATACTTAAGGACAAATTTAGACTGCCTTCATGGTTAGTTAGAGCTGGAACAGGCTGTGTCATGAGAATAAACACTTGAAAAGTGGTTAGAGGAGGTATTGGAGCTGCAGAAGTTGCATGGCATTAGGCATTCAGTCTTAGGTGTGTTCAATACTGCCTTCCCTAAATATTTTTGCTATATGTATTATTGAGGTAATATATATAAATCCATTATATAAATCCAAACCTCAGCTTACCATAATTATGCTGGTGAGGCTGATAAGAAGTAGTTACTACCGTAGTTTGAAGACATTGAAAATTTCTAACCCTCCTCACTAAATGTATGGTATTGGATTAACTATTTTGAAGTTTCAAAAATATTTTATACTGCTACTAAGTAATATAAGAACTGAGTTTTCTGAACCATGTTTCCTTTTACACTCTCCAATGCAGAGTGAATTTTAGGAAGATGCACAAAGAAGAAGAAAAATCTTTTCTACTGGCAGATGCCACATTTTTTCTGATCAAATGCACTTGGATTCCAAAATAAAAAAATCAAAATAAACAAGCAAGCCTTTTATTTTATTTAGCAATAGCAATAGCAGTTAAACTTATATACCACTTCATAGGGCTTTCAGCCCTCTCTAAGCAGTTTACAGAGTCAGCATATCGCCCCCACAATCTGGGTCCTCATTTATTTATTCAATTTATATGCTGCCCATTTCACAATTTGAGGCAATTCTGGGCGGTAGAGTTTTACAATATAATAATGTTAACCACATGTTGTAGGGTTGGATTTTATATTTAGGGTATTATGTGTTACTGATTTGCTTCTGAATAATTAGTTGCCACTGACAGCCATTACAATTTTGTATTTCTATTCTATTTATGACTTCTTTTTAAACATGCTACCGGTACTAAACATGATGTTGGAGTTTATTTTGAACACTTAACTGGTTTTTTGATCATAGGAAAACTCTAAATGCATATTTATCAAGATTTGTGTACCCACTTGTCAAAGGGGCATAAAGGAATAAAGAATAAGTGTTGGAAATATAATCAATGTGAAGGTACCTTTTTATCACATTTGGAGCAGTGGTGGGTTCCCATCGGTTCGAACCGGTTCTCCGGGCATGCGCAGAACAATTTCAATTGCACTATGCATGTGCATGCAGTGTGCATCAAGTGTGTGTGGGGGGGGGGCGGCGCACACACAAGTGAACTGGCAGTAGTGCCTACTGGAACCCACCCCTGATTTGGAGGATATTTGGAGGATACTGCCAAGAATTATTGGAATCAAACATATTAAAAATGGATGTAAATTGAAACCAGAAGCTTTTCGATGTCATGGAGAAGTAGATTGAAAGAAAACAAGGGACTTTGATTCTATATATGACAATGGCAGCAAGACCTTTAATTGCACAGAAGTGAAAAATACGCACAATCCCGCAATTGGTTTTTGAAATTATTGGAGTTGACAGAGATGGCAAAACTGTCTAGTTTGGTTTCTATGTGGAGACCAATTTTGGATTTTTTGCTTGAGAAAGTGGAAAATAAGGTTTCATTTTAGAATTAATATTATATAATCTTATTATTAAACATGTATAGTATATTTTTAATGCTTGTGTTTAAACTTAGAGTAAGAGGTTTTCTTTAATGTAATTTTAATGTTAACTTGACTGATTAATCTATAAATATTTATATGATGTTTTGTGTTTTTTATTTTGGTTTAGAGTAAAAAGTTACTATATAATTGTTCCTGTAGTGAAGAAAGCTGGAAGTAAATCTCTTTTTTTATTTCTTGTCACTTTTAAACATTCATCCTAGAAGAATGAAATATTTTGAGGAATGCTGAAAAAAGCAGATTATTGTATTTCCCAAAGGGAGAAATGGAGAAACATTTTTTTGAAGCAGAAAGCAACCCCCACTTTCCTTAATAATCCACATCAGATGTCAGCACTTAAAAGATATTGAAAGAAGTATCTAGATAGATACTATAGTATCTAGATATTCATAAGCAAATACTCCCACCCAAGAGCCAAAGCAGGACTTACCCAAAACTCTTTTAGAACACAAACCCCTTCATTACATCACCCTCAAAGCAGACTTCAACCAAACTTGGGAGCTCAGACAAACACCTAGGACCGTGCCACCGGCAGCAGGCAGTGCCCTCTCTGGGCACACGAGCTGTAATCCCAGTTCAGCTCCGCTGTGCATGTGTGCCTCCAGCTTCCCACCTCCTGCCTCCCACTGGCCAGCTGGTTGTCAGACTGCAGTGCATGCACGTGGGGCAGAGCGTGTGCAGGGGATGCACATGCATGTAGTGGGGAGCATGTGTGTGAGACCTTGTGCGCATGTGGGGAAACCGTGCGTGCATATAGGGGGAGCACGCATGCTGGGCACATATGGAGTGCATGCCTGTGGGAAGTGTGCATGTGCGGGGCCCACACACACATTGCATTTGGTGGGTTTGGGCACACACATGTACATTTGCACGCAGGAGCACGCACTTTGGGCACTCAGTCCGGAAAAGGTTAGGTATCACTGACCTAGGATTTGCATTTCCTCTTTTGCCTATAAAGCCAGCTATGACCTCTACATAACCCCTATAGGATCCCATAGGAAACTGACAACAGCTAATAGAATACATGTTCTTGCACAAGAACAGGAAGCTCAAGTGCAAAGCCCAAATAGGTTTGAGGTTTGAGGTTTTATTCAACTTGTATGCCACCCTATTCCCGAGGGACTCAGGATGGCTAACAAAACCGAAGGGAAGGGGGGGGGGACAATACAAAAGGGAAGGCAACAAAAAACCAACAACAATACAAAACCAATTTAAAAAGTCTCAACAAGCACACCAGTTCGAGTGGGGATGGAACTCAACAGCCCCAGGCCTGCTGGAACAGCCAGGTCTTAACGGCTTTACGGAAAGTCTGAAGGGTGGTGAGGGTCCGAAGCTCCACGGGGAGATCGTACCAGAGGGCTGGAGCAGCCATAGAGAAGGCCCTCCTCTGGGTAGTTGACAGCCGGCATTGGCCAGCAGATGGAATTCGGAGGAGGCCTAGTCTGTGGGATCTAATGGGTCTTTGGGAGGTAATCGGCAGGAGGTGGTCTCTCAAGTACCCAGGTCCAATACCATGTAGGGCTTTATAAGTGATGACTAGCACCTTGAAGCGTATCCGGAGACCAATAGGCAACCAGTGCAGCTCGTGGAGGATAGGTGTAACGTGGGTATACCGAGGCGCACCCACAATTGCTCTTGCGGCTGCATTCTGGACAAGCTGAAGTCTCCGAACACTCTTCAAGGGCTGCCCCATGTGGAGCGCGTTGCAGTAGTCCAGTCTTGAGGTCACAAGGGCGTGAGTGAGAGCCTCCCGGTTCAGGCAGGGACGCAATTGGTGCACCAGGCGAACCTGGGCAAATGCCCCCCTGGTCACAGCCGACAAATGGTGATCTAAAGTCAGCTGTGGATCCAGGAGGACTCCCAAATTGCAAACCCTGTTTGAGGGGTGTATAATTTCACCCCCCAGCCTGAGAGTTGGAATACATGGCCAATTATTGGGAGGGTAAAACACAAGCCACTCGGTCTTGTCAAGATTGAGAGCAAGTTTGTTTACCCCCATCCAGATCCTGACAGCCTCCAGGCACTGACATATCACGTCAACTGCTTCACTGAGTTGGCATGGGGCGGACAGATACAAGTATGTATTGTCCGCGTTCTGGTGATATTTTATCCCATGTCACCGAATGATCTCACCCAGCGGCTTCATGTAGATGTTAAACAGGAGGGGGGACAGGACCGAACCCTGTGGCACCCCATACTTAAGGGGCCTAGGGGTCGACCTCTGCCCTCCAACCAACACCGACTGCGACCTGTCCGAGAGGTAGGAGGAGAACCACCGAAGAACGGTGCCTCCCACCCCCACCTCTCGCAACCGTCGCAGAAGGATACCATGGTCGATGGTATCGAACCCCTCACTCTCAACTCCATTTGGTCAGCTGTCCAGAACCACAAACCCATGTGGTTCTGCTTCATCATTAAACCATATTTCCAATCATGTTTCCAGCCTCCATGTTTCCAGTGTCTTTCTCCCCACTTGGATCTGAATCAGATGGATATTTCTTCCCACAGAACGTACCAACTCTTTCCAAAAGGTTTGTTAACAAACTGTGATCCAATTGCCCTGATTTAACCTTTTATTGATTGAGTATTCATTTGACATATCACAATACATTTGGGCAGTGGTGGGATTCAGCAAGTTCGCACCACTTCGGGAGAACCAGTTGTTAATTTTCTGATCAGTTAAGTGAATTGGTTGGAAGAAATCATTAGGGCAGAGAACTGGTTGTTAAATTATTTGAATCCCACCACTGCATTTGGCAGAGAAACTCCTGCAGTTGGTTTGGTACATTGGTACATTCTATGGACTCCCTGCCTAACTATTATTTTTTCTTTTTTGATTGATGAAGGTTCCTGAATGGAAAGCAAAATATCTCAGATTAACAGGTCCAGTTGCCCTGATTTAACCTTTCTAGAAGCAAGCACGATATCAAATCAGATATCACTGCATTGGTTTAAACCTGCAAGTATAGATTATGAAACAATTCAAGGAAGGGCCTATTCAAAGGGGCAAAGGAAACAATTACTACTTAAGCTGTGTTATAGATTATGGAGTCATTAAGGGTCCCAGAGAGAATATATAGGTAGTCATCCAGATATATTCTTGAACCTTTTTCTTTTTTAAAGATATTTATAACAGGATGCCACAGCAGTAGTTTGTCTGACATGCCTGAATCAATCCAGCTAAGGAATTCTTAGTCCTTCTATCAAGAACCTCTCTCTTCAGCTCAGTTCTAGGAAAAGAAGCTGTTTTGGAACTTCCTGCATAAAATCAAGAATATAAAACTTAACAAACCTTGTGCTAGTTCAGAAACAGAAGCGGTAGTGTACAGCTGTAGAATCCTGCATGTTAAGGAAAAATTCAAAGAATTCAGTGACACCAATGAAGCCAAATTTCTCTATTTAAAAAAATGTGACAAAGAAAATATAGAAAAAATAAAGGTAGGCAGTAATCACATATAAAGAATTCCAATTAAATAAATATAGTCAGCTAGGTTTATCTTGGAGATTCTGAGTTTCAACACATGTTCATTACAGAGAGAAAGTTTAGAGAAAGATCACATGGGCCTCCAGCTTGGATATTGATAGGCAGGGCCATTTTATTGGTTCTATTTTATTTTATCCTTTGATTGATTAATTGATTGATTGACTGACTTACTATATTTGTAAACTGCCCCAATCCAATAATACCAGGCAATGTTCAGCCAAAACAACAACAACAACAACAACCCACAACTCCTAAAAACCAAAGCAAAAAGAGTACTACCACATAAAAATAAATAGCACAGAGAAATCCTGCTCTCCAGTCAGGTCCCATGATTGTTATTTTTAGCGTATCTATTCAACTTGAATTGAATTGGATTTTATCAAGGCAGTGCCAGATATGTATATCCTGCAACTGCATTGTGGTGGTGTATGGTTTTATAGAAAGTGGTTCTGTAGAATGTGGGGACAAGGAAAGCATAGACTTTGGGGAGGCAGACAGAGATGGGTTCCTACCAGTTCGGACCAGTTCGGACGAGTAGGTAATAACTCAGCTGGCCACGCCTCTGAAATGGTTCTATCGGTGGTGGGGTAGGTGCTGCCATCCTGTTTTTTGCTTCTGCCCATGCGCAGAAGCAATTTGTTTACTACTGCATGTGCATACATAAGCGTGCATCAAGCGTGCGCAAAGCACATCCCTGAACTAACTGGCAGTAACAGAAGCTGGAACCTACCTCTGGAGGCAGACTGTTGCTTTGTTCAATTAAAAGTTATGCTCTGGGTTTCCTGAATCCAGCTGGCAAAATTGAAATTATTTAAGGGCTAAGGTCACTTTCTTAAAAAACCCTTGATGAACTTAAAAAAGACCTAGTTCTGTTTTCATCAGTTCTGCCTCAGATAAATGAGATTACATAGCCGAGGCTCTTGAGGGAAACAAAATCAATATTATGTCTATTCAACCTTCTCATCAGTGGGTCAGTTGTCAGATGCTTTAGGAAACATTACTACATCATACCAAAATTTCATTATTATTTTTGATTACACAGTCAGCCAGAAATTTAAATTGGAATTGGCATTTAATTCACTTATTGAGTCCTTCCCAAAGACTAGAGATAGACAGATATTGTTTGATAATGTTAAAGATATTGTCACAGGATATAAGCTGTTCCAAGTAAAAGCTGCCTTTTGCAATTGACTGACAGGGATTTTGTCAATGCCCATGGTTTCAAGTGGTGCATTGTACCTATTACTATTGGAACAATATTTACTTTCTTTTGCCACAGTCATTCTACTTCTATTTGCAGATATTTGTAACCTTTCTCATTTATTCTGCTGTCTCCAGGTTCTCCAACATCCACTCTCAGACTTTTTTGTTTTTCTTATCAACAATTTTTAAGTTGAGGGTTTTATGTGGCAAGTGCATGTCTGTTTGAATTCTAAAGTCCCAGAGCATTTTAGTTTTTTTCATTTTCTATTATTTTGCCTATCTTATGGTCTCACCAGTTCTTGCTTGCAGGCAAATGGTATTTCTTGCAGACCTTTCAATGCACAATTGTTGCTACTTTGTTATGCCATTGCTTGTAGTCAAAGTGTGTTATCTTCTTCTAACAGCTAACTATGCGACCCACTGTTTCCCCAGCTTCTTTGCAGAGGCACTACTTGGTATCTGTTTCTGCCTTCTCAATCCTCTATTTTATATATATTTATTCTTAAGGCTTGGTGTTGTGCAGCCAAAATTATTCCCTCTGTCTCTTTCTTCAACTTTCCTGCTCTTGTGGTTATCTGCTTTGTCACAAAATGTGATTGTGTAATACTTTGCCTTGTTATGTCTCTTTTCTATTCATCATTTGATCTTTCTTGTAGACCAACTTGGTCTATTATTATTGAAATTTATATAGTACCTGACACTCAACAATTCGAGAGGGGTTGACATAGTCTTCCATAGTCTTCCCGTGCTAGAACTGTGTGGTTGTTGATTGTTTTAAAATTCTTTTGTAGTTGCTTGTTTGTTGTTTTTCCCCTTGTCTGTATTCCCTCCCTTGATTTGTGAGCCACCCTGAGTCCCTCCGGAATAGGGCGGCATATAAATGTAATAAATCCAATCCAATCCATAAATCTATTTTTAGAAATATAAAAAATGTTTTTGATGATCAGATGATTGTGGAAAAGACTACAGCAGGAACTCAGAATGATTTCTTTCGCATGGTTCAAAAAACTTCCAGGTTAGAGGAGGGCATGATTTCCAGAAACAGGCTTTGGCTGCGATGCCAACCGTATCTGTACATTTAGTTGCTTCTATATTCTTGTAATTTTAAAATAATGAAGCAAATAATTGTGTCACTTTCCCCAATTTTTAAGTTGCTAGGGCATTTCTTTAAAAACACACACACAATATCAAACTGACTAATTGTTGCTGGTGATGTGATCAGGAGGTATTTTTTACTGGAAGTTGTTTCTGTCTTTGAACTATTTTTTAATAACACATTATAATATCTGTCCATAAAAAAATCTGGGTGAAGGAACTGGCAGCTTTTGAAAGTCTGGCTGCTAAAGAGAGAGCTGCTGTAAACAAATTGTTCTTACAGGTATCAGGAGTTGATCTTTTACATTCACCTTCCATCAGAGGTGAGTTTCTGCCAGTTCGCCCCAGGATCGGACAAACCGGTAGTGGCGGCAGTGGTAGGCTCTGCCCACATGCCCGGATGCTTCTGTGCAGATGCATCACGCGCATCCACATGCACATATGAGCAAACCACTAGTGAAATAAATTGAAAGCCACCACTGCCTTCCACCAATGGTTTGTACCCCAGACAGATATGAACAAGCTGCATAATTGTATTTTTTGCAAATTAACAGAAAGAGCAAAGAGTAAGATAGAAGATGTGGTGGGGAAATGAAGAAGTAAATGTTTTGTTAAGAAAGATAATAAACCACTGTATTATCCTCCGTAGACTTAATCTCCTTTTCTAATCTGCAATAATCTAAGATGCTTTTTGTCAAATATTGCCACAAATGCCACAGGTAGTTCGTCAGAGAGCTCACAGTGTTACTATGTGAGACAACTCAGGAGCAAATACAGTAAACAGAGATTTGTATTTTGAATAGTGGTTTTATCTACAAAGAATATATACATACACATACGTTAGTCAGACCTCAAACAAATAGCAATCAGAAATTACAGTATGGAAGCACACATGGAGAGAGAGATATGCCCTAACAGGGCTTCTTCTTATTACAGGTTCTTAAAGCGATATCACCCCAAAAACCTTAATGACTCATTCCTAGCATTACATCATCGTAGCAGCTGGTCAGCTTGTAAATTATTACCCTGACATAGTTTCATTTTGATAACAAATTGTAGTTTCCAGTAGGCACAGGGTGGGGAAGTTGTTGCAATCCCAGTGCAGTAAGAACAATTTGATCTTCCTGGAGCCTATGTTCCTAGTCTGGTCACAGATTATCACCACATTGCGATAGTCCAGTTGCCATTAATTTGGCCTTTATATTTAATTTTAGTCCCTTTTTCATTATGCTCCTTGACTTTTATTACCAGACATTGCAGATCCTTTGCATTTTTGACTGTTAAGAATCATGTCATCAACATGTTGCAGGCTACTGAAGTTTCTTCCTCCACTGTTCAACCTCACTTATCTTCCAATCCAGTTTTCTGTAATATATATTTGGCATACAGGCTGAATAAATAAGGGGAAAATATATAGTCATGTCTCACTCCTTTCACAACCTACAGCCAGTGTGTTCTGCCCATCCTGTGACTTTCTGTTCTGAATACGGGTTTCTCATGAGGATAATTGATACTTGTGCCATTGTCACTAAAGATATTGTCAATCAATCAGAATAGAGCTAGAAGGGACTTTGGTGGTCTTCTAGTGCAACCCCCTGCTGAAGCAGAAGACTCTATACCATTTCAGACAAGTGACTGTACAGTTTCTTCTTAAAAACCTCCAGTGATGAAGCACCTACAACTTCTGATGGCAAACTGTTCCATTGTTTAATTGTCCCCACTGTTAGAAAGTTTCTCCTTAGTTCTAGGTTGCTTCTCTCCTTGATTAGTTTCCATCCATTGTTTGTTGTCCTGACTACAGGTGCTTTAGTAAATAAGTTGGCTTCCTCCTCTTTGTGGCAATCTCTCAAATACTGGAATATTGCTGCCATGCAGTCCTTTTCTCTAAACTGGCCAAACCCAAATCCTGCAACTGTTCTTCATATATTTTAGTCTCCAGGCCTTTTATCATCTTCGTTGCTCTTCTTTGCACCTTTCCCTAAGTTTTAACATTTATTTTGTAATGAGGTCACCAAATAGGATGCAGTATTCCAGATGTGGCCTTACTAAGGCTTTCCAAAATGGTACTAATACTAATATAAAGTGGTACTAATACTTCAGCTAAAATGGTGTCAAAAGAAGAGGGAAAGTGCAACTTTTAAACTGGAACAGCTGAAGAGTCTCTCTATGTGCTGGGGATGAGATGAGATGAGATATGATGAGATGAGATGAAGACAATATTATGATGACAAGATGTAGAAGAACAGTTACTAGGGCAGGCTCATCACGTGGTTAGGAACTCATGAGATAACTCTTTGAAGAAGTGCATAGGAGAAATACCAAGGGCCAAGGCTGTCAGGAACTATTTCTTTATAGTCCCAAAGGTACTTTTTCAAGAGGCAACTGGACTTTTTGGTTTTTCTTTGAAGACATTCTGCTTCTCATCCAAGAAGCTTCTTCAGAGCTGACTGTGAATCTCCATAGACAATAGTTCTTTCTTTGTAGATACAGAAGCAGATCAGAATTACAGGGTGGTTACCAAGACATACATAAGTGAAATTAATTAATAGAATAACTTTTTACAATATAAGCTGTCTAGGTCATTTTTTTTAATTTTTTTGTTCTTTGCATGCTATAGAAAGTGTATCAGTTGGTTACAAAAAGACCTTCGTGCATCTCTTCCACAGTCAACAAACATAATTCATATTAACTTAAGTATTTTAACTTGAATATTTATACATGTCACCATCATCATATCTCCATTTTCATTTGACTATAATTGTTTAAGCGTCCCTCATCATAAAATATACCAAAATTTAATACATAACCACATACTGGCCTTTCAATTACTATTTCTAAAATCCTCCACTAATACTAAATCCTTATATCCTATTCTAGCTAAACATCCCTAATATTTAGGTCTTTTTTGTTTTACTGAAAGCATATTCCATGAAATAATTTCGATGTTGTTGGTTTACTGTTTTCCTTTTTTATAGATGGTTATTTAACTACTGTATGCTTTTCTAAATTATTTTTGAGATTTTAAATAAAATACAAATCCCAGCTTTTGAACCAAATCAAGTGATATCTAGATTTTTCAGCTTTTAGAGTAATAAAAAAAAGTTTTGCTTTGCTATCATTAGATCCATATAAGATAATTTGGTGGTTTTTACTTTTTTTCTTTCCAATTAAATATTTTGCTTAGTTTTACAGAAATTTAAAAAAAACATGGAAAATGTTGAGAACTAGACTAACTTAAAAATGCCTGCTCCTGATTCAGCATAAATGGATAGAGAAATAGATTGAATTGTTAGTCCAACTGTTATTCATTTCTAAGGAAATGGGTGCGACTTGTGAGAAATGTGAGTTTTACATTTGGATTATGGAGCTGTGCCATGTAGGTATTGTATGACACAAAGATTTTGCCATGAAATTTGAAGCTGCTAGTATGAAACATCTAACTTAGCTGAATACCAAATTTAAGAAATGGAGTCTCATATCAGATTTCATTGCTCTTTGGGTGACCTTGGTGCTACTCTGTGGTGGCTTAAGAAGCATGATGAATGCTTTTAACTGTGAAGCCTGAAATGGGTATGGGTACTATGAGAGTGTAATGCTACCTTTTGAGCATCAGGCTCATAGATGGTATTTATGTTACATGGGATAAGTTTCTGAAGTTGGTTAAGGCATTCTAATACAGTTGTTGTTTAAATGCTAGCTAAGCAAACTGGAAGTATTGGTACATGGAAGGCATTCTTGGTAAATGGCCAAATTTTTGTGACACAGCCCCAAATAGTTAGTTAGTTGGTTAGTTGAGTTTATTTATAGGCCGCCCTTTTCCCTGAGGGGACTCAGGGCGGCTAACAACTTGTATGGGAGGGGGAAAACATACAATAACATATAGACACAATGTATAATTAAAATCAAGCAACATTCATTCAACATTCGGGTGGGGGCGGATTATACTCTTTACCTAAGGTGACCAGACGTCCCGCTTTTGGTGGGGCACCCCCGCTTTTTGATACATTTTCCCGCGTCCCGCCCGCTTTTTCAAAAGGCACGCTTGTTTTGGCGCTGGCAGCTCCCGCCCATCAGCTGCTGGGCTGGCTCATCGTTCTGTTCTATGCTACCTACAAATTTAAGCCAGCCCAGCCTGCCGCTCACTGATTTAATTGGCCTGGACTCCAGCCAATCAGTGAGCTGGCCAACCAGCTCACTGATTGGCTGGAGTCCACTTAGCTTAGCACGCCTGCGCGAGTCCCCATTTCATTTCGTCTTTTGGTTGCAGCTGCGCTTACTCACTGGTGAGTAATCATGTTATAGATTGGTACCAGTGGGAATCGGGAGGCGCTATGGGGAGGAGACAGGCCTCCTCTCCTCCTTCTCCCCGTTTGCGGAGTTCATTTCATCTCCTCGCGTCACAGCCAGCCCCTGTGCGCTGCACTGCCACGGGCGGCAGAAGCTCCGGAACTGAGCGGTTCTCTGCCGCCCTCCCCCACCCATCAGCTGCTAGCTCGCTGGGCTGACTACTGTAGCGTGTGAGCGGGCGGATGAGTGGGGAACGAATGAGCCCCCCATTTGTTTTCCTGTCCAGACACTGCTGGCTTCCATGGGCTGGCTACTGTAGCGTGTGAGCGGGCAGATGAGTGGGGAACGAATGAGCCGCCCATTCGTTCCCCTGTCCATATGCTGCTGGCTTGCATGGGCTGGCTATTGTAGCGTGTGAGCGGGCAGATGAGTGGGGAACGAATGAGACGCCCATTCGTTCCCCTGTCCATACGCTGCTGGCTTGCATGGGCTGGCTACTGTAGCGTGTGAGCAGGCAGATGAGTGGGGAACGAATGAGCCGCCCATTCGTTCCCCTGTCCATACGCTGCTGGCTTCCATGGGCTGGCTATTGTAGCGTGTGAGCTGGCAGATGAGTGGGGAACGAATGAGCCGCCTATTCGTTCCCCTGTCCATACGCTGCTGGCTTCCATGGGCTGGCTATTGTAGCGTGTGAGCGGGCAGATGAGTGGGGAACGAATGAGCCGCCCATTCGTTCCCCTGTCCATACGCTGCTGGCTTCCATGGGCTGGCTATTGTAGCGTGTGAGCTGGCAGATGAGTGGGGAACGAATGAGCCGCCCATTCGTTCCCCTGTCCATACGCTGCTGGCTTGTATGGGCTGGCTATTGTAGCGTGTGAGTGGGCAGATGAGTGGGGAACGAATGAGCCACCCATTCGTTCCCCTGTCCAGACGCTGCTGGCTTCCATGGGCTGGCTACTGTAGCGTGTGAGCGGGCAGATGAGTGGGGAACGAATGAGCCGCCCATTCGTTCCCTTGTCCATACGCTGCTGGCTTGCATGGGCTGGCTATTGTAGCATGTGAGCGGGCAGATGAGTGGGGAACGAATGAGCCGCCCATTCGTTCCCCTGTCCATATGCTGCGGGCTTGCATGGGCTGGCTACTGTAGCGTGTGAGCGGGCAGATGAGTGGGGAACGAATGAGCCGCCCATTCGTTCCCCTGTCCATACGCTGCTGGCTTGCATGGGCTGGCTACTGTAGCATGTGAGCGGGCAGATGAGTGGGGAACAAATGAGCCGCCCATTCGTTCCCCTGTCCATACGCTGCTGGCTTCCATGGGCTGGCTATTGTAGCGTGTGAGCTGGCAGATGAGTGGGGAACAAATGAGCCGCCCATTTGTTCCCCTGTCCATACGCTGCTGGCTTGCATGGGCTGGCTACTGTAGCGTGTGAGCGGGCAGATGAGTGGGGAACGAATGAGCCGCCCATTCGTTCCCCTGTCCATACGCTGCTGGCTTCCATGGGCTGGCTATTGTAGCGTGTGAGCGGGCAGATGAGTGGGGAACGAATGAGCCGCCCATTCGTTCCCCTGTCCATACGCTGCTGGCTTCCATGGGCTGGCTATTGTAGCGTGTGAGCGGGCAGATGAGTGGGGAACGAATGAGCCGCCCATTCGTTCCCCTGTCCATACGCTGCTGGCTTGCATGGGCTGGGTAACCTAGTTAGAACTTATTTGGAGTCTGGCAGCGCGTGGCTGTATTGTAAAAGGTCTGAGGGAGAGCTCATTGTCCATGGGAAAAACGTCAGGGCAAATTCTGTTTACGCGGTGGTTTCGAAATGCTGGATAATGGATGTTCTTTCTCCGTCGCAATCTCCTCTTTTGATCTGTGACCACAAGCCGTTCCTATTGGCCGTTTCCGTATCTAAATTAAGAGAGACCGGAGGTCGCGGGGTTTCTTGTATGCTGCTAGGAGAGGCAGAAGCCAAGAAGAGCCGGGCCTGCCTTCTCGCTATCCCCGCTCTGCCCCGGTCATCGGTGATGGGGACAGCCCTCCGCTAGACTTGTTGCCAAACTGGACGGGGAAAGAGGAAAGCTGTTCCCACCAGCCGAAGTCAGAACCATGCTGTGACCAAAGTTTGGAGAAAAATGGTGTGTGTGTGTGTGTGTGTGTGTGTGTGTGTGTGTGTGTGTGTGTGTGTGTGTTTGATTGAGCAAGGGATCTGGTAAGGGAACTACGCCTATTTAGAAAAGGTAAATTATTGCAAACATGATCAGTCGAAGATAAGTATGGGAACAGGTTGGGTGGTAGAGAGAAAGTGATAAAAGAGTGGGAGAGAGGAAGAAAAAAGAGGGGAGAGAGACAGAAAGAGACAGAGAAGGCGAGAGAATGTGACAGAAGAGTGGGAAAGAAGGAGACAAAGAGAAAGAGGATGAGAGACAGAAAGAGACAAGGAGGAGAGAGAAGGGAGAAAGAAAGAAGGAGTGTATGAGGGTGGGAGATTTCCTAAACCCCATTGAATCCAGAGGAGGGAAGAAAGAAAGAAAGAAGAAGTGTGTGCACAGGAGTGGGGATTTTCTAAACATCCCATTGAATCCAGAGGAGGGAAGAGAGAAAGAAAGAAGGAGTGTATGAGGGTGGGAGATTTCCTAAACCCCATTGAATCCAGAGGAGGGAAGAGGGAAAGAAAGAAGGAGTGTATGAGGGTGGGAGATTTCCTAAACCCCATTGAATCCAGAGGAGGGAAGAAAGAAAGAAAGAAAGAAGAAGTGTGTGCACAGGAGTGGGGATTTTCTAAAAATCCCATTGAATCCAGAGGAGGGAAGAGAGAAAGAAAGAAGAAGTGTGTGCACAGGAGTGGGGATTTTCTAAAAATCCCATTGAATCCAGAGGAGGGAAGAGAGAAAGAAAGAAGGAGTGTTTGAGGGTGGGAGATTTCCTAAACCCCATTGAATCCAGAGGAGGGAAGAAAGAAAGAAAGAAAGAAAGAAGAAGTGTGTGCACAGGAGTGGGGATTTTCTAAAAATCCCATTGAATCCAAAGGAGGGAAGAGAGAAAGATAGAAGGAGTGTATGAGGGTGGGAGATTTCCTAAACCCCATTGAATCCAGAGGAGGGAAGAAAGAAAGAAGAAGTGTGTGCACAGGAGTGGGGATTTTCTAAAAATCCCATTGAATCCAGAGGAGGGAAGAGAGAAAGAAAGAAGGAGTGTATGAGGGTGGGAGATTTCCTAAACCCCATTGAATCCAGAGGAGGGAAGAGAGAAAGAAAGAAGGAGTGTATGAGGGTGGGAGATTTCCTAAACCCCATTGAATCCAGAGGAGGGAAGAAAGAAAGAAAGAAGGAGTGTGTGCACAGGAGTGGGGATTTTCTAAAAATCCCATTGAATCCAGAGGAGGGAAGAGAGAAAGAAAGAAGGAGTGTATGAGGGTGGGAGATTTCCTAAACCCCATTGAATCCAGAGGAGGGAAGAAAGAAAGAAAGAAAGAAGAAGTGTGTGCACAGGAGTGGGGATTTTCTAAAAATCCCATTGAATCCAGAGGAGGGGAGAGAGAAAGAAAGAGGAAGTGTGTGCACAGGAGTGTGGATTTTCTAAAAATCCCATTGAATCCAGAGGAGGGGAGAGAGAAAGAAAGAGGAAGTGTGTGCACAGGAGTGGGGATTTTCTAAAAATCCCATTGAATCCAGAGGAGGGAAGAGAGAAAGAAAGAAGGAGTGTATGAGGGTGGGAGATTTCCTAAACCCCATTGAATCCAGAGGAGGGAAGAAAGAAAGAAAGAAGAAGTGTGTGCACGGGAGTGGGGATTTTCTAAAAATCCCATTGAATCCAGAGGAGGGAAGAGAGAAAGAAAGAAGGAGTGTATGAGGGTGGGAGATTTCCTAAACTAAACCCCATTGAATCCAGAGGAGGGAAGAGAGAAAGAAAGAAGGAGTGTATGAGGGTGGGAGATTTCCTAAACCCCATTGAATCCAGAGGAGGGAAGAAAGAAAGAAAGAAAGAAGGAGTGTGTGCACAGGAGTGGGGATTTTCTAAAAATCCCATTGAATCCAGCTTCTCTCTCTTGAAAATGTAAGCTAGCATAATGTAAGCTAGCTTTAGCTTTCAAACAGTTCATTTAGTGACCAAAGTTACAACTGCCGATGACCATTTTTCACACTTAGCGACCATTTTTCATACTTAGCGACCATTGAAGCATCCTCATGGTCACGTGATCCAAATTTTGATGTTTGGCAACAGATTCATATTTATGATGCTTTCAGTGTCCTGGGGTCATATAATCGCCTTGTGTGACCTTTTGACAAAATAAAATTTTTTAATCAAGCCGCCGCCCCCCCCCCCCCGCCGCGTCAATGGTGTCCCTCTTTACCAATCTGAAAATCTGGTCACCTTATCTTTACCCCCAGGCCTGACGGGATAGCCAGATCTTGAGGGCTGTGCGGAAGGTCTGAAGGGTGGTGAGGGTACGAATCTCCACGGGGAGAAATGAGTTTTGGTTGAGTCAGAAGTTAAAATCCCTCTTGCAATTTTGTCTAGTTAGTAGATTCCTTTCTATTACAATGGGCACTGATCTATTCATGCAGGAAAGCATCTTTTGCAAGGAATTACATTATTTGATTGGTAGGTTTCCCCTGATTAAAAGCCATAATGACTAGTTACGGTCTTTGTTTCATAGAAGCAAGAAAGACAAGATGTTCAAGTGGAGGTCAGAAAACTGAAAAGACAACAGGGTGTAGAAAGTTAGCCACCCTCCTCTCCTAGAAAAATGAAATATCCTGGGAAATATTGAAAAGGCAGAATATTATATTTCCTGGGTCCCCTTTTTGGATCTGAAAACATAAGCCAGAATTCCCTATGAAGAAAGTTGCTGAATACTTCATTGAGGGAATCAAAGTCCTTCACAGAATTTTTCTTTCTTTCTGAAACTTACGGCGGGTCACCCAGCTAAGCCAAAGTGAGCCTTACATTTAAAGGGTCATGGGAAGCATTAGCTTGTGGGTGACAGGAACTTCCCTTGGAGATTTTCTTGAAGCCCGTGACACCAGGCACATGCCTATCTTGGCTGGCATGAGTAAAAAGAGAGCAAGGAAACTGTGTGGCAATTGGGCTTTGCTGAGGAATGACACAGGAAAAACCAATTTGGCTAAATAAAGATACTTAAAAGAAAAGGTAAAATATTGGAACTTTTGTTTTTTCTTGTCTGTTTGTCTCTTCTTCTCTGTCTTCCATGCAACCATGTGGTTTGTTTGTTAAGATTTTTGCCTTCCCTAATCTGAGATTTGTGCTATGGGATTTGTACTATGGGAGCCCCACCCCCAGAAGAATGAAATATTTGGGGAAATATTAAAAAGACAGGATAAGGAGAAATGAAAAAAAAAATCTTAAGGGAAGCAGAAACTAGCCTCATGTTTCCCTGTTCCAAGCAGAAACTGCGGAGGCAAGCTTTTTGAAATGCAGATTTGGTAATCCATTCAGAAAGACTGGATCAAGACAGAAACTCAGATATTCAACAAACAAAAGGTTGAGAAAATTAGCTCGGAGAAGCACCTAGGATTTGCATTTCTTCTTTTGCTTATAGAGCCAGCTATGATCCCTACATGTATTAAATACTGTGAAGACAGAGGAAGCATGGAACGGCTGAGGTAAATCACAACAGCTTTTATTAACAGCAACAGCAGATAACAGCAACTATTTACAAATCAGCACCTTGCCCTGCTTGACAGTAATTTATACTAGAGCTGTCAAGCAGGGCAACCAATAGGAACAACAGAAACAGCCTATGCTCAGCCAGCCGTGTCTAAACCAATCAGGCGTGGCTCAGCAGTTGACGGCTGTCAGTCGTATGTTGAGGACTAGCAATTGGTCGTAATTCAAGGACTTTAGACTGGTCGCAAGCCGAGGACATAACACTCCTCCCCCCCAGCAAGAGCGCAGGCCCTGAAGGTGGCAAATGTGTAGTCGCTTAAATAGGCGGGGCTGTGCCAGACCCACCCAGAATGCCACCCAGCGGTGCTGCAAGTGAAGAGGTAGGACCTTCCCGCGGTAGCTCCTCCTCAACAGGAGTGGAGCTCCGGGTGACGTCAGGAGGACCTTCCCTGGCAGGCCACGACTGCAGAAAAGTCCAACATGACAGGCGCTTCGGCTTGAGGTTGGTTGTAGGCTGTTGGCCGGCAGATGTCATCATCATAGGGGAGGCCTGACTTGGGGAAGGCCTCGGTTGGTAGGCGATGCCTCAGTTGGTCCACATGGCAGTGCCATTCTCATCCATCCGGGAAACTGACCCTATAAGACAGGGGCCGGTTAGTTGGGTGATGGTGGCAGTCACCCAACTAGGGTCTCCTGTGTAATTTCTGGTGAATATCAGATCCCCCTCCAGGAATACTCTTGGAGGCCTAATGAGACCGCCAGGTGGAGGGATAATATAGTAGGGGGGACAACTGGTCAAGTGTAGTCCTCAGGCGCTGACCCATCAGCAGTTCCACGGGGCTTTTGTGAGAGATGGGGCAGGAGGTTGAATGCTGTCCAAGGAGGTAGGCCGTAACATTGTCCAGCCAACCACCATGGCCCATTCAATCCAAAGTTTCTTTGGCCGAGTGGACTGCCCATTTTGCCCGACCATTACACGCAGGATGGTAGGGGGCTGTGAGAGCATGGCGGACTCCCAGGCCGGGCAGGAACTACTGGAATTCTGCGGCTGTGAATTGGGTTCCATTGTTGGATTAAGGTGTCTGGAATGCCATGGGTGGTGAAAAGGCGCTGCAGCTGCTGGATGGTTACCTTGGTGGTGGAGGATGTCATGTTGAAGAGCTCTATCCACTTCGAGTAGGCATCCACCATCACCAGGAAGTTTTGGCCATGGAAAGACTCTGTGACGTCTACATGTAGCCTGGACCAGGGGCCTCGGGGTAGGTCCCACTCTCTGACAGGCGCCGCAGGGGCACCGGGTGGGTTTCCTGACAACTGGTGCAGCGGCTGACCCAAGTCGCTATAGCCTCATCCAACTTGGGCCACCAAACATAGCTGCATGCCAAACCTTCATGCAAGCTATGCCTGGGTGGCCCTGGTGGAGATGTTCCAGAACCTGGGTCTGCAAAGAGGTGGGGGAAATTATAACTCGGTCCTTCCAGAGTAGGCACCCGCTTCAGAGGGAGAGCTCCAGCTGGTGTGTCTTAAAAGGCTGAAACTCTTCGGCCAGTTTCTCCAGGTGAGGATCTGGGAGAGAGTGGGGTTGATCAGTGAGTGGGATGCGACATCTGAATCGGAGAGTGGCAGGTCCAAAAATTTGATGGCCAAGACTGTGGAGGCCAGAGAGGGGTATGTGACAGGGAGAGGTAACGGGCAGCTGTTAAGGGCATCAGCATGCCCCAGCTGCTTCCTCGGGTGGTACTGTAGCGTATACAAATACGCCACCAGGAACTCAGTCCACCAGGACATTCGAGGTGAAAGGATGGGTGGGGGGAGATGGTCACCGGCCAGAAGCCCAAGGAGAGGCTTATGGTCAGTGAGCAAGATAAAGTGCTGCCCGTAAAGGTAATCATGGAACTTTTAAATCCCGGACACTGCAGCCAGAGCCTCTTTGTCAATCTGGCTGTAATTCTGTACGATGGATGAAAGTGTCCGAGAGTAAAAAGCAATGAGCCATCGGGGAAGGCATGGCTCAGAACAGCCGCCACACCATAGGGGGAGGCATCACATGCCAACATCAGTGGTAGCCTGTCATCATACTGTACTAGGCATGGCTTTGACAGCCGCAAGCGCATGTGCCTCGCGCTGCCCCAGCACCAGGCTGTCGATTGATTGAGCAACCGATGGTGCGGCTCAGCAAATGATGCCTTGTGAGGAATAAAAGGGGCGTAGAAATTGAGGAGGCCGAGGAACACCTGCAGCTCCACCTTACAGGTAGGAGTGGGGGCGTCCCTAACAGCAGCAAGTTTTTTTTGAAATTTTTTTATTTTAATTGAACAAAAACACAAAAAAAGAATCATCCTTCATTACATCTTGTAGAAAGCGTGTTGATTGGTTACAGATAACTTTCGTGCATTTCTTCCACAGTCATTACTTATAGTTCATATTAGATTATACACTTTAAATAAAAAATCTTTGCATATCTTACTATTAATGTACCACAATTCTCATTTGACTACAATTATTTGAACATGCTTTTACCTTAAATCATTCATACTTAAAAACACAACCACATAATGGCATTCATTAGCTATTTCAAAAAATCCTCCAATAACATTACACCTTTATAGCATCTTTTAAGTAAAAGTCAATTAATAAAGTTTCTAAGCCTCCCCCCCTTTTTTCCCAACTCACTGACTAAAATTTATATCCAAGTTACTTTACATAGCATGTATATATTGTTAAATAATATCCATTAACATTTCCTTGTTGTTATTATAATTGACTAAAAATCATTTACTATTTATGCCCCTTCTCCTCTCATCAGGGCCCCCACCCCCAAAAAACCTTACACCTTTATAACAAGATATAAATGAAAATTTGTTAATAAAATTTATAGGTCTTTTTCCCAAGTCACAATTTACAATTTATATCCAAATTTCTTTTACTAAATTGTCAATACATGTATAGATCATTATGCTGGATCCATTAGCATTTCATTATTATTTTTTATAGTTAATAAATTGTTAGCGAGTAAACATTTAATAACAATCTAAAACAATCTAGGAGTTACAAAATTCCTACTTATTAATCACCAATAATAAAAAAAACTATTTTTTTTATTATCAACTTTCATTGTCAACCTGTATCTTTCCAGTAACAAAACAATCTTATCTCTCTTGCCAATTGTGGAGTCAGTCTTCTTTTTATCTCCTTTATAAGGTTTTTATAGGCTTCTCTCTGCAATTTGTTGCTTGAAGGGTCTCTCAGATAATCTCCTTGCCCACCAGTTGCTACTAAAGTTAACTTGTCTTTGTTTGTCAATCTTGCTTCTGAAAAAAATTCTCTTCTTACGTCTATCATCATTAGTATTTTTTTCTCTTCTGTGTCCTGGAATTTGGGGTGGAGCTCCAATTCGTCAAATTCCCTTTTCCATATTTCCTTCTTTCCATTTTCACCCACATTTGCTCCATTAATAAATTCATCTATTGTCTTATCTTTATCATCAATACGCAGATGATACGCAACTGTATCTATCTGCCCCGTGCCAGCTCAGTGTAGCGGTGGACGTGATGTGCTGATGCCTAGAAGCTGTCAGGATCTGGTTGGGGGTAAACAAACTCATACTCAATCCCGACAAGACCGAGTGGCTGTGGATGCTGCCCCCAAAGGACAGTTCAGACAGTCCATCCTTGATCTTGGGGGGTGAAAACTTACACCCCCTCAGAGAGGGCCTGCAATTTGGGGGTCCTCCTGGATTCACAGCTGACACTGGAACACCACTTGTCAGCTGTGACCAGGGGGGCCTTTCCCCAGGTTCACCTGGTGCATCAATTGCTGCCCTACTTGGATCGGGGTGTACTTCAAACAGTCACTCACGCCCTTGTCACCTCAAGGCTAGATTATTGCAATGCACTCTACATGGGGCTACCACTGAAAAGAGTTCGGGGACTACAGCTAGTCCAGAATGCAGCCGCATTCAGACTAGTCTTTCCAACTTCTTCTCAATTCTCCCATATCCTTCCAATAGATTTTGAATTCCAGCCAAAATATTTTGGAATTTTAAGGTTTCCTCATCTAAGTATTGACCCATGTTTCCAAAACAAAAAAGAGAAAGAAAGAAAAAACTAATAATGACTGTGACTCTAGTCTTCCAGGCCTCTCTTACTTTTATTTTAAATTGACTTGAACACAAGTTCTTTTATACTCTTCAAAGGGAAAGGGTTCTGTTCCCTCTTTCTTTCTTTCTTTCTTTCTTTCTTTCTTTCTTTCTTTCTTTCTTTCTTTCTTTCTTTCTTTCTTTCTTTCCCTGCCAAAATAATTCTCAGAGGCACCTGTGAAAACAGTTCGTGCCCTTGGTTCTTTATCAGTTTCTGTAAACAAGTTGCAAACTGTTCAGCTGCAAAGTTAGTGAAGTCATGTAAGAAGAGAGATACGTTGTTTAAAAAAACCTCTGAGTCGCAGTTAATTTGCACCTTCTGTAGGAAACAAAATTCTTTAGATTTCTTTTAGTGTGGTTAATAACAAGTAGTAGGAAGAATTGTTAAAATAAAAAGGAAGGTTTTAATCCAGAAGTCAAAAAATAAAGCAACAAGAAGCAGAAGAAAAAAAAATCAATCCTTTCACTTTAAGAGGCGAGATGAAGAACATTACGAGCATTTCAATCCATAAAAAATAATTAGAAAGACAAAAGAAAAAAAACTTTCCACAACGATCCCATTAGGATTATTTTCGCCTCTCAGTTCTTTTGTTTAAGGATCTAATTTGGCTTTAAAGAAACATTTCTTCGGGCAGTCTTTAGCAAAATAGCAAAATAGCAGCTGGCTTCTGGAGATGGCAGGGCACATCTTGGAGAGTGTCCTCCATGAGAGGAGGGAATGGGAGGACCTGGAGTCCACCTCCATGGTACATGGCGCCCCCTCGATGAGCACAGTGACTGTAATCTTCTTTGCGTCAGCCAAAGCTTTGCTGACCGCTGCGGTAGGAGCGTTATCGTGTTTGTCAATGGCATAGCAGTCATCTGTCTGAGGCGTCTGCCAGCATTGCTGGTGGCCAGGGACCGGATGGTAGTCAGTTTGAGGCATTGGTGATAAAGTGGTGCAGCACACATGAGCGAGATGGCACTTCTTATTGCAGCGGTGACAGGTAGCCACTTTAAAAGGGCAAACTGCCCGACTGTGGTTGCCTTCACAACCCACATAGCCGGCCGCCTGGGTACGACCAGCGGCAGAGACAGGCAGCCATCTGGGCTGTGCTCTGAGGTGGTCAACCTGGTCTTCCTCCATGTTGTAACAGAACTAGTTCATCTATGAGGCAGGTGCGTTGGCAGCATTGGATTTCAGCTGTGGAGCAGTCTGACAGCTCTGCGGCTCTGGCTTTATCCACAGTTTGTTGTAGGGTGTTATCTGCTTGGGCCAGCAGCCATTGCTTGAGGCAGCCATTGTGCACCCCACAAACAAATTGCTCGACCAGTGAGTCATCCAGATTGATGAATTCACACTGGATGGCCGCCATACGAAAAGACTGTAAAAATTGGCCTACAGGCTTCGTGTCCTTTTGCATGCACTGGCAAAAAGTGTAGCGGCGGTCTATGTGTGAGGGTGTAGGCGCATGGTGATTTTTTAATTTAGCTATTAAGTGTCCCAAGTCAAAGCATGGACTGCCAGAGGCGAGACTAGGGCTCTGGCAGTATTAAACATTTCTGGCCCGCACTAACTGAGAAAAAAACGACATTTTCTGTCCTCAGGCAGCTGATGATAATTGTTAGCAATGAGGAAACATTCAAAACGTTCAAGGAATCCGGCCGATAATTCAGTGGCCGAGCCGAATGGAGCAAATTGAGGAAGCGAAGCCATGGCTCAGAATCAGAGCTGAGGAGAAAATTATGTTAGGAGAAGAGGAATTCAAAGAAAATTTTCTTTCAGCTGTTCTAGGCAAAGACCTTCATCATCCCACCCTCGTCGCCAGTATTAAATACTGTGAAGACAGAGGAGGCATGGAATGGCTGAGGTAAATCACAACAGCTTTTATTAACAGCAACAGCAGATAACAGCAACTATTTACAATCAGCACCTTGCCTTGCTTGACAGCTATTTATACTAGAGCTGTCAAGCAGGGCAACCAATAGGAACAACAGAAACAGCCTGTGCTCAGCCAGCCTTAACCAATCAGGTGCGGCTCAGCAGTTGCTGGTGTCAGTCGTATATTGAGGACTTGCGGCCGGTCATAAGTTGAGGACTTTAGACCAGTCGCGAGTTGAGAACATAACAAGATGACCTCTACATGACTACATGACATAGGAATCCAGAAGGTATAAAACCCACCCACTCTAAACTCCATTTTGTCAGTTGCCTAGAATCACATGTGGTTGGTGGTTCTGCTTCATCAATAAAGTGAAACTTTCTTTCAAATCAGCCTCTATTTTATCTCCAGTGCCTTTCTCCCACCTTAGAACTGAACCAGATGATTTTTCTTCTAACATTACTATAATAGTTAGTCATGCCAGCCATATGACCACAGATACATCTTCGGACAGTGCTGGCTCTTTGGCTTTGAAATGGAGGTGAGCACCGACCCCTAGAGTTGGGAACGACTAGCACATGTGCGAGGGGCAACTTCACCTTTTAAATCTCATCTTTATCTCATTTATATTGGGCCTTATTGTGTTTTCCTCTGTATTGATTAAACATCTTTGACAGAGACTTGCCCTTGTATTCACCTAAATCTGTTTCTATGTTGCCCATTGATTGTACTGAAGGATTATAATTTTTCTTTTACATATAGTGTTAATCTAGAGTGTTCATTTTTATTTGCTTTTCTAACCAGCTTTGAATCTAACCTATGCATCAGAATAAACTTCATTAACTGCAGGCACTTGGAGTCCTTTTTTCTGTCATAGGGATATTAGATTGTTGGACTCAAATATGACTGAAGAAGATACAGGGCAGTTGTTAACTGATAAGATCTTTTACATTCTCCGTGCTCCATTGACACCAACTGTTATGCTGTGTAACTAAATTTACTTTTGTGGTCTCCAAGGAGAGCTCTATGGTTTTGTCATTATTCCTGTATCAGCTGTCATAATGTGTAATTTGAAGGGAGTCTCTTAGGACCTTGTATTGATTTCTGTAAATATTTGAAATGCAAGCCAGTTCGTGGACATTAATACTATTTGCTCTAATTTGTTCAGGAAATGGGTGATAGAGAATGATGTTATCAGGGAATTCTTGTTTCATCAAGGCAAAGCAGAAAACTGATATAATTTTATCAATCAATTTACAGTATCTAGATGAGATGGGTGGCATCAATCAATCAACCACACTGGTGTGATTGTAATTATATAGTGAGACCACATACTGTAGTTATCCTATAAATATTAGAAAGTGTTCTGACCTAGGCTTCCCAAGAGCATGAAGCAAACTCCTTGTCCCGATAAAAAACCCTTTTATTAATTTACTGTGAATTCTGCTCATTCACATCCTTCAAAATCTTTCAAGGAAAGATTTACAGTCTCACACCTTATTCTGGCCTGGAGAGCTGACAGGCTGATATCTGCAAAACTTGGCAAGTTGGAGAGTCACCAACTAACTGTCTCCTGCAAACTCCACTCCCCTTTCGCTCCTCTTTTATTTCCTTTGGGAGGGGGTCATTCATTGTCCACCTGTAGTCTTACTCCCAAGTTGCCCCCTGTTCTTTAGCTGTTCCCTTTGTCTGGCAACTCTGTGCAAGCACACACTGGGAACAGGCTCCAGCTGTTTGTCTGTCTCACTGATGTCTGACTCTGAAGGCAGCTGATAACTGGCATATGGCTCTGGCCCCCTCTCTGCCTTTGACACTGAGCCCTCATCAGAACCTTCCCAAGTCTCCAGGCCTGGCCCATATTCTTCCCCAATCTCCTCAACTGTCTGGATCTGCTTCCAGCTTCACTGGCCACTAGCAGGTCACAACAGATGGGAGGAGTGAAATCTTTTAGTCATAGTCAGTTGCCTGCATGGCAGTCCTTAAACCAAATGCATCTAAGTTCTGTGTTTCTGTAGTTAAACATGCTGTCATATTTAGAATTCTTATATTTTTATGTTTGGTGTACATCAGTGGTTCCCAAACTTTAAGACTTGTGGACCAGCCAGCCAGCTCTGGGAGAATTCTGGGAGTAGAAGTCCACAAGTCTTAAAGTTGCCAAGTTTGGGAGCCACTGGTGTAGATCATAGATTATAATAATAAAATATGTAAAACAAATTCTCAGAAATAAAGAAATTCTTTATTTATTCTCAGAGTTTTGGGGAGTAACCTGACATTAGTGTTAATCACTCAGATAACACCAATTTGCATAGCTGAGGATTCTGTTATACTCCATTTAAGACATTGTTGGAAGAAATGTCCCTCTGGGTTCAGTTCCAAGTGGGAAAAAAGACACTGGAAGCATGGAGGCTGCTTGGAAAAATGGTTTAATGGTGGACAGGATCACATGGCTTTAGCTCCTGAACAGAAAAGGATCACATGCTTTAAGATTTTGGGTGAAGAAGAAAAAAAGGCAGAGATGCTGAAAGTCCCTGGTTTTATGCCCTCTCTGGGATTTGAACTTGAGCTTGTATTCTGATTGGTTGTCAGACTCCCATGGGACCATGCAGGGCCAACTCTGTAGGCTGTGTTTTGAGTCCAAGTTTGGTTGAGCATTGCTTCTTCCCAGGTGCCCTGTGGTGAGATGGGTAAAGGGCTAATACTATTATGCCTTAATCTCATCACCCTGGAGCTGAAGTGGGGAGATCTTTGTTATATAGAATAGACTGGCCCATTGACAAAGGTGGAGGCTATTAAGAGTGAATCAGTTTCCTGTCTAAAACATGTTTCTCCATTTCTTATCCAGGGAAATTTAATATTCTGCCTTTTCAATATTTCCCAGGATATTTTATTTTTCTAGGTGGGTTTTAACTTCCTACAACAGTATACATAAGAATGAAAAAGATCAATCACAACTTCCTCCTCCTTTTTTTTCTGATTTCATCATTTGCCCTGATGAAGGCCTCATTCTCACATCCCACACACTATGGCACAAATAGATCTGTTTTTAAAGAATATATGTTCATGATGCTGCTTCCATCTCATCACCACTCTGCTTCAGAAGCAGATTGAAGTTGTCTATATGTGTCCGACTGTTCAAGTAGTATTTTCCCTCTTCTCCCAATGCACATATTGAGCAACCTACTATACTCTGATAAGAAGGTTAACAGTCAAGGGAAGGGACCTGCCAAATTCAGTCTGTTGCAGTCTCCATTTGGTCACCTGTCCTTGCTTTATATGGTCATTTGGGTTGGGCTGTGAGAGAGACTGGACTTGAGCAGCCTTTTATTTATTTGTTTTGTTTTGTTCTCGCAGGAATAGCTATGTTCTGGAAGTCTGATATTTTCTGGTGAAATGCCAGTATTCTAGGAGATCAACATACTTTTTCATCAAAACCAACCATTTTTTTAAAAAAACAACCCAATAGCAATAGCACTTAGACTTATATACCGCTTTACAATGCTTTACTGCTTTCTGGAAGCAGTTTACAGCATATTGTTCCCAACAATCTGGATCCTCATTTTATCCACCTCGGAAGGATGGAAGGATGGTATTTCAAATGAATGATGTAAATGTAAATATAAAGAAGGGACCTTTTAAGATGAACATGTGATAAAGCAAAAAATATTGGAGTAGGATTCATATTTTAATACAGAAAATCCTTAAAGCGAAGATAAAGATGAAACCAGAAACTTTTCTTCTGTGTTTAATGGAAAAAGACTTGGAAAAGAATTTGGAACTTTGATCTTATATATGTTGATAGCAGCAAGACTACTGTATGCACAAAAATGGAAGGACCTTTTGGTACTCACCATGGACAAATGGCTACAGAAGCTGATGGGATTGGTAGAGATGGCTAAATTGACCGTTTTGATCAAAGAAAAAAAATATAAGTACTTTTGTTGTTACAAGGAGACCACTCCTGGACTGTGCTTGAGGTGGAATGAGGAAACTTTGATTTGGGGTTTTACTGATTAGATTGATTTGTTGTTATAGAAATGGCGAGTTTATGCTATTATGGAAAAGTACAAAGTTGAGATTTGATGTTAATGCCTTATTCTACTGCAATAGAAGGAGTCAGAAGTCAACACTGCTTTTTTTCTTTTCCATCTCCTCTCCTCACTTTTATTTCCCCTTCCCCTTCCCACCGTGTCCTACTATTTGCTTTTGTATTTTTTATTTTATTCTATAATCTAATAAAATGGAAAATAACCCTGTTAATTTTTTTTTACTTAAATGCAGTTGTGTTTTTCTTACACTATGTCCACTAGATGGCACCAATAGGCCGTAACAGAAAATCTCCAAAAGAGAGAAATGGGGAAGCTGTCTTTTCGAAATTTGAAAAGTTGCAATGTTTACTCATCATTTTGTTATGTGTGAACTGAACTGATTCTTTTGACAGCAACCCATCCAGAGTGAAATTTGGAGTTTTCTCATTAATATGGCTAGAAATTCCAGATGGATTACTTCAGAAAATCTTCTTCCAGCCTCTTCATGTGTCAACCTGTGTGTAGTGTTTACTCTATAATCAGAGGTAATGCCAATTTTCTAAAAACATAAAACAGATTCTGATTGTAGAAAAGAACATCTGAAAGGAATTTCAGGGCTTTTTTGCTGAATGAATATAATGGTATTTCATAGACTAATTGGAAACTCTAATATAACTATTTGCAACTTACAGATGAATTGTTCTAAAATGTCCTGAGTGCCTGGCAGCATATCTGTCCTTCACATTTTTGAAAACCCTAGATTAGCCCACACAGTTTTCATATAAGTAGTAAAAAGACATTCATACCAACATTTCAGAGAAATATAATAGCACTTAGACTTATATACCGCTTTACAGTGCTGTACAGCCTTCTCTAAGTGCTTCACAGAGTCAGCATATTGCCCCTGACAATTTGGGACCTCATTTTACCCACCTTGGAAGGATGGAAGGCTGAGTCAATCTTGAGCCTGGTGGGATTTGAATTGCCAAATTGCAGGCAGCCGGCAGTCAGCAGAAGTAGCCTGTACTATTGCACTCTAACCACCATGGCTTAATGTGACACTTGGAGGTTAAGGAATTGTGTGAAAGGTAAAGATCATAGGACTTTGAGATAATTAAGAAGGTGAATTCAGTCAGGAGATAAGGTTCTCATGTGGTAGCTAGATCTAGGACAATATTCCCAAATCCACCTGCTATCATTTGTTCAGGATAGGACAAAAAAGCAAAGAGAACCTAAGGACATCCATGCAGAGGCCCAAATAATCTCTTTACAATGATCTCTGAGCATCTCCTGAAACCCAAAATCTTACACAAGCAATTAATAGATAGCTAGGCTTTGCCAGATTAGTTGTGTTGATTTAATTTGGAGAAATCAGGGCTTAAAAAGAGAAAATGAGTACACAAGTTATACGAGGGAAGAAATACAGAATCAAGGTAAAAATAAATGATTGGGGATGAAGTGGAGTGGGTAGGTATTCCAGTTTATTTAGAAACAATTCTGGACATTTTTATCTCATTTTAATTTCATGCTTGCAATTCAGAGTTTAAAAAACCCAACAATTTGCCTGAGAAATTACTGATGTATGGTAGCCCTAGTTAAACTCTTTAAAAAGTAACTGTACTTTAAAATGATAAATGGTATCTTCCAGGTGACCACTAGATGGCGGCATAACCAAAGATATCCCAAAGGCACTTTTCAAAAGGCAACTGGACTTTTTTTTCAGTCCAGAAAAAGCTGTTTGGATGGGAAGCAAAATATGTTCAAATAAAAAACGAAGTCCAGTTTCCTTTTGAAAGGCACCTTTGGGACAACTGTGACCTGGATGACTGAGAATCCCCATAACCAAAGGTGTACCTATGGAAGACATGCCAACATTTCTCCTTGAAATCTGGGTAAACAGAAAGAGGAAACCCTATTTATTTCTACTATTTCTGTATGGTAACCCCAGAGAATAACCAATAGGAAACAGCTAAAGTGCTATCATTCTTGAACTAATTAATAACACGGACTCAAACACCTTAAACTTTTAACATAAAATATTTAGTAAATTGTAGTTGGCAATACTGACAGCAGATGGCAGCAGTTAATTGATTTTCATTGATTTGAAAGGACGAGCATGATCAGACCAGAGCAGTGTTTGGATGAGAATTCCAGACTGGCTGATTGAATTGGGAAGTGGAGAAATATTCTGGAAAAAGGCAAGGATTCATATTTCCACTTCCAAATCTCTCACAAAGCTGTTTGAATTTAATACTCAAATATTTATTGTGAACTGCATAGTATGAGAAGAGAATATCATAAAGCTATCAATGTTTAAACCTGATCAATAGGAGAGTGCTTTTGTTCGGTAGGATCCCAAAAGTGCCTGATGAAAAACTATATGATAACAAGTTGATTTCCAAAAACCTTTAAAAAAGAGACATAGAATGAAAACTAATCCAATTCAATCCAAGCAATACCAAGCCAAGCCTAGTCTCAAGCCTTAGCATGATTTCAATTCAAAAATCCTATGACTCCTGAAGGTAACATGATAATGCGTTGATAATTTAGCTTTGACCAAGGCTGCATGAATCTGACTGACTGGAAAGATTAATTAGAGTTGACTTTGATTAGCACTTGGATTCTGGACTGGACCTTGGTCTAAACCCCGGTACACTTGGCCCCTGTCAACAATTGCTGTTTTATATTATGAAAAACTGTCTGGATGTGTTCTAAAAAAAGTTTTTTGGAGCGATAATTGTATATGAATTTTGGTAATCAATCTTGTTCTATACTGATTCCATATGCTCAACATAGCATGGCTAATAAAATGAATATTGAAATCTATATTAACCTTAATTTTGTCATACCATAAACCACCATCTCAAATCATCATTTTCCAACTCCAACAACCTAGTATTTTTCAAAGTCACTGTCATGGCTGCCAGTCTCCAAAGCAAGCTTTGAAAAACAGACAGCCTGACATTAGCAATGAGGGGAGGAAAGGGGGTTTGGGATGCAGGGAGGAGAGGGCGGGGGGAAGGAAACCAAAACTGTGCCAGCCGATGGATGAAGAACATCTGATCTCCAAGATTACCCAATGGAATGTGAAGGGAAAAAAAACCTCTGCAGTGCTGACAGCTGTTGCCCAAATAATATACCAGCACTTAATTATCTGTAGATAATGGGGTGGGGGGATGGGAGGGGGTGGCAGGGGAAAGGAACAATTAATTGCACTTTTTGCATGTGGAACCACCAAAGCCAGCTTCACAATTCTTCTGTATCCATTTAAGCTGCAGTAAAGTGTTCACTTGGCTAAACAATGGCCGAGGAGGATTTCTTTGTTTTTCACTAGCTTAATGAATGGAACATGAATCCTTCATCCAGTGGTGGGCTGCAATTATTTTAACAACCGGATCTTTGCCCTAATGACTGGCTGGGTGGGCATGGCTGAGTGGACATGGCTGAGTGGTCATGTGACTGGGTGGGTGTGGCCAACTCAACATCAATCACCATTCCTGGCCCCGCCTCCTGGCCTCAACAAGATACAATCTCTATTTATTTACTACTACTGAACATCACTTAACCGTGGCGAGGAAAATAACAAAATGGAGCAAAACACACTTAAATCTTGCTTAGCAATGGAAATGTTGACTCAGTTGTTGCCATAAATTGAGGACTACCCCTCGATTTACATGCATCTCTGCTGGTCCAAACGCCCTGCCCTTCAGATCCCAATGGGGTCAGTATCTGGCGACGGTGGTGCTCCGGGCAGGTGGGTGGGCGGATATCCTGGGGCTGCATGTGCGCACCGCAGAGGATACTTCATGTGATTTTGATTCTACGCCTCTGTTTATACAATCAAGGATTGTGCTAGCTTTTTTGCTGCTCTCGCACATTGCTGGCTCATGCTTAAGTGATCATCCACTAGGACTCCAAAATCCCTCTCCCAGTTACGGTTTTTGAGCTGGCTTTTGCCTAATTTGTACTTGTACCTTTGGTTTTTCTTGCCTAGGTATAAAATCTTGCTTTTCTCCACATTGAGCTGAGGTGGCGCAGTGGTTAGAGTGCAGTACTGCAGGCTATATTCAGCTGACTTCTACTTGCAATTCTGCAGGTCAAATCTCACTGGCTAAAGGTTGACTCAGCCTTCCATCCTTCCGAGATGGGTAAAATGATGACCCAGATTGTTGGGGGCAATATGCTGACTGTATAATGGCTTAGATAGGGCTGTAAAAGCACTATGAAGTGGTATATAAGTCTAAGTGCTATTGCTATTAAATTTCATGTGGTTGGATAGGGGCCATTTTTCAAGTCTGTCAAGATCTTTTAGGATCCCGAGTTTATCCTCTGGAGTGTTGGCTACTCCTATTGCCAGGTTAGTGTTGTCTGAAAATTTGATGAGTTCTCCTTCTATTCCCTAACCTAGGTCATTTATGAAGATATTGAAGAGTACTGGGCCTAAGAAGGAACCTTGTAGTACCCCATTGCTTACTTCCCTCCATGTAGATGTACCCAGACAGTACCATTAAGGACTACCCATTGACTCTGGTTTGTTTGTCAGTTAAAAATCCATCTGGTGGTGATGCTGTCTATCCCACATTTTTCTAGTTTACCAAGAGGCAGGTTGTGATGTATTTTGTCAAATGCCTTGCTGAAGTCTAAGTATACTAGCTCCATAGCATTTTGCTGATCTACCATGCTAATTTAGTTACTTTGTCAAAGAATGAAATAAGTTTGGTTTGGCATGATCTGTTTTTAAGAAACTCATGCTGGCTTCTAGTTATAACTTTATTTCTTTCTAGAGGTTCAAAGATATGTTTTTTGACTATTTTTTTCCACTATCTTTCCAAGTATTGCTGTTAGGTAACAGCAAGGTATTCCATACCTTATTGGTATGTAGTTTCCTGCGTCTGTTTCCTTCCCTTCAAATATATTACTATTGAACTGTTGGAAGAAATGTCCTTCTGGGTTCGGCGCCAAGTGGGGAAAAAGACACTGGAGGCATGGAGGCTGCTTAGAAAGATGGTTTAATGTTTAATGGTGGACAGGACCGCATGACTTGAGGTCCTGGGGAAAAAGGTGATCACATGCTTCCAGGTGTTGGGTGAAGAAAAAGAAGGGCTGAGGGAGGGGCTTGCAGGGCTTTTTATAATCTGTTTGGCCCCACCTATCTGTTTCCTGTTCATGTGTAAGAAATGTATTCTGATTGGTTGTCAGACTCACATGGGGCCATGCAGGGGCAACTCTCTAGGCTGAATCCAGGTTTGGTTGAATTCTCAGATGTCATGTGGTCAGTTGGGTAAAAGGCCAATATTATCATGCCTTAATCCCATCTCCCTGGAGCTGAAGGGGAGAACCCTTTATTATGTAAAGTGGACTGGGTCAGGTTTTAATGGCTCATTGACAAAACGAGGGGGCAGGAAGCTGCAGGGAGAGTTACTTTGTCTTTTTGAAATATATTTCTTCCTTTTCACATCTAGAGAAATATTCGGCCTTTTCAATATTTCCTAGTATATTTCATGTTTCTAGGAGAGGGGTGGGTGATAACTTCCTACAGAACTAAAGGATAACAAAATCTGAATGATTCTCCACTACAGCTGTGTAGGCCAGTGATGGCGAACCTTTTTCGCCTTGGGCACTAAAAGCATGAGCATGCATGATATCACATGCTCTTGCATGCCCACCCCATAACTTAATTCCCTTCCACGCACATGCACATGTGACCTTGAGAGGGTTGAAGCCAGGACAGGCTTTTCAAGGTAAGCCAGATCTCTCCTTTGTTTGTTCTAAGGCTAAGGTGACCAGATTTTCAGATTGGAAAAGAGGGACACCCTTGACCGGGGGGGGGGGGGGCTTGATTAAAAAAACTTTTTTTGTCAAAAGGTCACCCCAGGACACTGAAACCAGAATAAATACGAATCTGTTGCCAAACAAAATTTTGATCACGTGACCATGAGGATGCTGCAACGGTCGCTAAGTGTGAAAAATGGTCGCAACGGTCGCTAAGTGTGAAAAATGGTCATCAGTCACTTTTTTCAATGCCATTGTAACTTTGGTCACTAAATGTTTTCCCCCTCCTCGAGACTCCTCACTTCTTCCTTCATTCCTCTTGCTTATCTACCTTCACCTTATCTGTCTTCTGCTCTTTCCCTCTCTTCCTTCCTTCCTCCCTCCTTCCATCCTCTTCTTTCCTCACTCACTCCCTTCCTCCTTTTTTCTCTTCCTTCCTCCTTCCATTCTTTATACGATATAAAATTCAATGAGGGTGAAACACACAAAATCTGGCAAAGCTGCCTTGCACCAACCTGGCCTGCCCATAGAATAGCAGCCACTTTGAGACACATAAACCTGGTTTGAACATATTGCATCACAAAGATGTGCAAAGATCACATTTGCAAAAAGGAACATTTCTTGTAGTAAATACATTTTATAAACAATTTAAAAGTAAAAATCCCCCCAAAATAATAAAAAAGGTATTCTATAAATAAAAGAAATCCTTAAAAACCATTGTTAAGTATTACACCAGCAATAATTTATACTGTCACCATTTCAAACTATCATCAGAAATACGAATCTGTTGCCAAACATCAACATTTTGATCGCGTAACCATGAGGATGCCACAACGGTCGCTAAGTGTGAAAATGGTCGCTAAGTGTGAAAAATGGTCATCAGTCACTTTTTTCAATGCCATTGTAATTTTGGTCACTAAACAGCCATGTTCCTGACTTAACAACCACCATGATTCACTTAACGTGGCAATAAAAGGTCGCAAAATGAGGCAAAAATCATTTAACAAACGTCTCCCTTAGCAACAGAAATTGGGGGATCAATCCTGGTCGTAAGTCGAGGATTACCGGTAGCCAATTGCAAAAGGCAACTTTACTTGGAACAGGTGAGATTGTGCCCGGATCCCTTTCATGCCAACATATCCATCTTCTGCTCTTTCCCTCTCTTCCTTCCTTTCTCCTTCCATCATCTCCTTTCCTCACTCACTCCCTTCTTCCTTTTTTCTCTTCCTTCCTCCTTCCATTCTTTCAGCTTCATTTCTTTTGCCTATCTACCTTCTCTGTCTTTCTGCTCTTTCCATTTCTCCCTTCCTCTTTGCTTTTGTTCCTTTCTCCTTCCCTCCTTTCCTATTTCTTGCTTCTTCCTTCCTTCTGCCTATCTACCTTCACCTTCTCTGTCTTTCTGCTCTTTCCCTGTCTTCCCCTTTCCTCCCTCCTTCCCTTCTTTCCTTTCTAGTTCCATCCTTTCTTCTTTCCTCTCTCCCTCTTTTTTCCCTTCCTTCCCCCTTCCTCTTGCCTATCAACTTCATCCTCTTTGTCTTTCTGCTCTTTCCCTCTCTTCCCCTTTTCTTCCTACCTCCTTCCTTCTCCCTCCCTTCTTCTTTTTCTTCCTTTCTTCTTCCATCTTCCTCCTTCTCCTTCCATTCTTTCTCCTTCCATCCATCTTTTCTCCTTCCATCTTCTCCCCCCTCCCTTCTTCTTTTCCTCCCCCCTCCCTCCTTCCTTCCTCTCCTTCCCTTTCTCACACACAGGAAGGGGAGGGGGGCTATCTAGTCGCTTTCACAGCATAATTTCTTTATCTAACTTTTAAAAAACAGTGTGCAAATCAAACGAGATTTTCGTAACCTGCGAAGCACCAAGTTATTTCATTTCATTTTCATTTATTTTATTTGTATGCCGCCCTTTTCCCCGAGGGGGACTCAGGGCGGCTCACAAGCTAAATTAGCTTAAACCAAGCTAATGCTAAAATGGATTTAGGGAATTCCTGGAAGCTTGGCATTCAGAGAAATCAGCCAGCAGTGAGCACCCAGAAATAAATCACATTTATACACTATTCAAAAACAGACAATAAAAAAGCTAAGAAGAAAATATCGTCTCCAGCTACCAAGACTGGGGTAAGCAGGAATTAACTCCAGACAATGAAGCAGAAAACAATAGTCGAATCAACCAAGGAGAAAACCACGCACACACACTCCTCCACCAATATGGAAAGGCAAGCTAATGTATATAAATAGGGAGCAAACCTCGTACTCCCTACCAGTGATGTTATCACCTAGTTGGGGAATGAAAGGTGTGGAAGCAAGCAGCCAAGTTCAGAGAGAACAAGGACTCCACAGACTAGCAAAGTGCACCCATGAACACTAACTACAGTCAGAAGGCGTGACAAAAATTCCTCCATCTTACCACACATGGACAGATTCAGCCATGGGAAACTAATCGTGTTTTAGGTAAACCCGGTCCCAAAATAGTAGGATCTCCTGGAAGTTTGATATTCAGACACAAGACATATGAAGATAAACCACATTTACCTAACTTTCAAAAGACACATAACTTAGGAAACAAAAAGACTACAACGCAACCTCTAAAACTACGATATATAAACAAGGTGCCAACCTCACATTCACTAGCACTGATGTTACCTAGTTGAGCAATGAACCACCTGAAAGAAAACAAACAGATTGCAAGAGGACGTTCAGACCTTTACCCACAAGACTGGTTTCCTCAAATGGTTTATATCTGCAAATAGGATGTTTTTACTATGTATGCCTGAAATTTTGTGGAATTAGAGCAGTGAAAATATTCCTACATAAAACATGTTTTGCTCCCCAGCTCTGCCTCCTTCTCTCCTTCTAGTAAATCATGACCAAGAGGTACAACCTATGAGACTCCTGATGAATAATACAGCGGACTGTTTAAGACCATTTAATGACAATGACAGAACTTGGGGAGGTGTGGTTCAGGCAGGGGCTCGAATGACTCACAGTAAGTGCACTATTTCTCTTTCTGACTGGTCATGCAGCGAAGAATTAAATGAGCCTCAGTCCACTGTCCTGAACATCCAAGAGCAAGGACTGCACAAATATAAGTTTTAAAATGATTGTCCTCTTTGGCATGTACTTTGGCAAAGCACATTCAGTATTATGTAGCATTAAAACAGTGAGAAAACGTATAAATACTTTGAAGGAAATTGAGCAAAAAGTCTGACTTTGAAAATCTATACAATTTCAATTGGTGAGAAGAAGCACTAGGCTGAAAGTGCAGGTTTGGGAGTAGCACGTGCCGCAATCATCTACATCAAATGCTTCGGTCATTGGATAACAAGCATCAGGGAAGATGGAAGGAGGATTCTTAGCCTGGAAATCATGGGGGGGGGGGCTGGGGGCTACGTAGTTTTTTAGCCAGCACAGAGCCTGGCTGGGAGCCTTTAGTCTGCCTTCAAATCTGCTTTTGAAAGGATGAAGTTTTTCAAAGGCGGACACGGGTAATGCGGGGGGGGGATCTGATTGACGCGCTACCCGGCAAAACCCAGCACTGAACGCGGGGAAAAGGGAGGCAGCAGCGCTCAATGCTTATTGCCGGTGGTGCCAAACTCCCCGTGGAAGGAAGGAGGCCCGGGGGCTCCAGGGGGCTCCTCTCTTCCTGCAGGCACCAGGCGGGGCCCTCGGGGGAAAGGTCAGGAGGGACGGGGGAGGCTGTCACTCCGGCCTCCAGCGCAGAGCAGCCTTTTCCTCCCCGTTTGGATGGGCGAAAACCCCGCCCGCCTGGCTTCAGGTCCACCCCCGGCAAACACGCCGCCCAGAGGGGAGCGGAGTCACCCGGCCGCCGCTGCCGCCCTGCCCGTTGCCTTTCGCGGCTTGGCCCGCGCGCGAGAGCGGGGCTCTTCAAGCGGGACCGCCGGAAAGCCGAGAGGCTGCGCCGCAACTCTCCCTCCGGGCATCCACCGGCAGCCGCCCAGCTGCCCTCCGCGGGGCCGCCACCTGCCCCCGCCTCCCGCCACACGTGCGGCCGTGCGGGAACGGAGCGAGCTCGGCTGGCGGCGTCTCCGAGCAGCAGGAGGAGGAGGAGGAGGAGGCGCGTGGCCGCTCGTTCCCGCGGCGGCGGCGCCGGCGGCGCAGGCGAGGAGGGGGCGTGCCCCTTCCCCTTCTCCGTGCCGGGGACGCGGCGGGTCGGCACGAGGGCGGCTCCCGGCCGAGGAAAGCGGCCCCTCCCGCCCCCCGCCCGCCCGCCGGGTCCCGGCCGCCGGCCTCATAAGTTATATTATGTTGTTACAAATTCGCAGCTACTCCATTCTTTCTGATAGGGAACTACATTTCCCAAGATGCCTCAGGTCCTCAAAGCGCTGAACGCAGTTTTCAATTGACTCCAGCGAGGCCCGGTAGCCGCCGGCTGGGGTGGTTGTCAGGGCGATGCGGAGCGGACGCGCCGTTTGTTACTGCTTCCAGGAGAGAGAGGAGAGGAGGAGGTTGAAGGTGAAACGGCCGGCAGCAGCCTTGCTCTCCTGCTGCGGCTTCTGTTTCAGTAGGGAAGAAAACTTCCTTTCGCTTCCCGAATTTGACTGGGTCCCGGGGCTTCTGCCGGGCGGCAGAAGCCCCGGGACCCAGTCAAATTCGCTGCGCAAGGTGAAACGGCTGGCAGCAGCCTTGCTCTCCTGCGGCCAGCGTCCGTTTCAGTAGGGAAGAAAACTTCCTTTTGCGAAAGGAAGTTTTCTTCCCTACTGAAACGAACGCTGGCCGCAGGAGAGCAAGGCTGCTGCCAGCCGTTTCACCATGCGCAGCGAATTTGACTGGGTCCCGGGGCTTCTGCCGCCCGGCAGAAGCCCCGGGACCCAGTCAAATTCGGGAAGCGAAAGGAAGTTTTCTTCCCTACTGAAACGGACGCTGGCCGCAGGAGAGCAAGGCTGCTGCCAGCCGTTTCACCATGCGCAGCGAATTTGACTGGGTCCCGGGGCTTCTGCCGCCCGGCAGAAGCCCCGGGACCCAGTCAAATTCGGGAAGCGAAAGGAAGTTTTCTTCCCTACTGAAACAGACGCTGGCCGCAGGAGAGCAAGGCTGCTGCCAGCCGTTTCACCATGCGCAGCGAATTTGACTGGGTCCCGGGGCTTCTGCCGCCCGGCAGAAGCCCCGGGACCCAGTCAAATTCGGGAAGCGAAAGGAAGTTTTCTTCCCTACTGAAACAGAAGCCGCAGCAGGAGAGCAAGGCTGCTGCCGGCCGTTTCACCTTCAAGGTGAAACGGCTGGCAGCAGCCTCTCTCTCCTGCGGCCAGCGTTCGTTTCAGTAGGGAAGAAAACTTCCTTTCGCCTTCCCGGGCTTCTGCCGCCCGGCAGAAGCCCCGGGACCCAGTCAAATTCACTGCGCAAGGTGAAACGGCTGGCAGCAGCCTTGCTCTCCTGCGGCCAGCGTCCGTTTCAGTAGGGAAGAAAACTTCCTTTTGCGAAAGGAAGTTTTCTTCCCTACTGAAACGAACGCTGGCCGCAGGAGAGCAAGGCTGCTGCCAGCCGTTTCACCATGCACAGCGAATTTGACTGGGTCCCGGGGCTTCTGCCGCCCGGCAGAAGCCCCGGGACCCAGTCAAATTCGGGAAGCGAAAGGAAGTTTTCTTCCCTACTGAAACAGAAGCCGCAGCAGGAGAGCAAGGCTGCTGCCGGCCGTTTCACCTTCAAGGTGAAACGGCTGGCAGCAGCCTCTCTCTCCTGCGGCCAGCGTTCGTTTCAGTAGGGAAGAAAACTTCCTTTCACCTTCCCGGGCTTCTGCCACCCGGCAGAAGCCCCGGGACCCAGTCAAATTCGCTGCGCAAGGTGAAACGGCTGGCAGCAGCCTTGCTCTCCTGCGGCCAGCGTCCGTTTCAGTAGGGAAGAAAACTTCCTTTCGCTTCCCGAATTTGACTGGGTCCCGGGGCTTCTGCCGGGCGGCAGAAGCCCGGGAAGCGAAAGGAAGTTTTCTTCCCTACTGAAACAGAAGCCGCAGCAGGAGAGCGAGGCTGCTGCCGGCCGTTTCACCTCGCGCAGCGAATTTGCACTGGGTCCCGGGGCTTCTGCCGGGCGGCGGGACCCCCGCACGACGTTCTGTGCGGGCGGATCCCATTCACGAAGAGGCAGCTCCTCGTGGGCGCAGCGCCTGCCGCCCGCACAGAGTGAATTTAATTGGGATCGCCTGCGGCCGCGAGGACCCCTGCACAAATGGATTCCTCACGGCTGCGGGCGATCCCAATTCACTCAGCCAGGGCGGGCAATTTCTGCACGAACGGACTACTCCTCGCGGCCGGAGGAGGAGGAGGGGGCAGCCGCCCGCACGCAGTTCAGGGGCTTCTGCCGGGCGGCGGGAGCCCCTGCACCGCATGGAACTTCTCTGCCGCGGGCGGCTGCAGCTGCCCCCACCCTCTCCTCCTGCCGCGGCGAGCGGAAAATTCGATTAGAATTAGATTACTCACCAGTCAGCGCAGCTGCAACCTCTTTCGTCTTTTGTAGAAAGGAAATGGAAACTCGCGCAAGCGTGCTGAAAATTTCCCATCCCAGCCAGCTCACTGATTGGCTGGAGTCCAGGCCAATCCAATCAGTGAGCGGGAGGCTGGGCTGGCTTAAATTTGTAGGTAGTAGGTAAAAGGCTAAAAGCACGCTTTTTTTTGGCGCTCGCAGCTCCCGCCCATCAGCTGCTAGCTTGCTGGGCTGGCTCATCTGGTAGGATAGAGAACAGAACGATGAGCCAGCCCAGCAAGCTAGCAGCTGATGGGCGGGAGCTGCGAGCGCCAAAAAAAGCGTGCCTTTTAAAAAGGCGGGCGGGACGCGGGAAAATGCATGGGGAGGCGGGTGTGTCCCGCCAAAAGCGGGACGTCTGGTCACCTTATCTAAGGCTGAAATTCCAGAAGGAGAGCTAGGTGTTTTTATTTGGGGGGGGGGGTCCACTACCTTGGAAGGCTTGAGCCCCTCTGCTTCTTGAGGGACATAATTAAGATGTCTTGGAGATGGCCCCAATTAGGCCTATCAGCCTGGGAATACCCTGAAAGAGGCCAGTTGAATAAGGTAGCTATTTCTATCCGAAGCTCAGAAGTTTCCAGTGCTGAAGAGGGAGAAGCTGTCGTTCCAAGAGGCCTGCATGCAGCCCCCAGCAAAAAGGAAAAGGAAACAAAAACCCAGGGCAAGATCTCTTATGAAAAGCAGGATCCCAGCTTTCCAATGAAGCTTCCCAAGAGTTCTAAAGTGAAACCTGCGAAATTGATTCCAGATCAAAACGAATGGAAACACACACACACACACACACACACACAGACACACAGACACACAGACACACAGACACACAGACACACAGACACACAGACACACAGACACACAGACACACAGACACACAGACACACAGACACACAGACACACAGACACACAGACACACACACAGACACACTTGTGTTTATCTTTCAGTTTTAGTCAGCCCCCAGCAAAAAGAAAAAAAAGCAGGATCCCAGCCCAGTTCCATTTTACGAAAATCCACCCTAGGTTTGGCTCTTTCCAATGAAGTTTCCCAAGAGTTCTAAAGTGAAACCTGGGGAATTGATTCCAGGTCAAAACAAATGGAAACAATGCCCCCCCCCAAACTTGCAAGTAGGAGAGTTGCAAGGAGGAGATAAAGGTGGGGGAGGAGGGAGGGAGGGAGGGAGCGATCCCAAGAGTTAGCAAATGGCAAAATCCCACCTACCTGTAACAATAGCTAGGAAAATTTGGATAGAACATAGAGCCACAAATCAGACAGACAGACAGACAGACAGACAGACAGACAGACAGACAAGCTTGCATCCCGCCTCTATGGCAGACAGAGCGCCGGGGCATGCAAAAGCCATGCCGCTATGTCCAAAAGACCTGCCGCTATGTCCAAAAGCAGCCTCCTCCTGTAGAGGGCACTTTTTTAGAGGCTTTTTTAAGCAGTTAAGCACTGAGCAGAGTCATCCACTGTGACTTTGGCAGCAACTACCTCAGCCTTTTTCCTTTTTAATTTTTTTTTCTTTTCATGATGACAGCAGTCTGGCCCTGCCTCCCCTGCCTCCCCTGACTGCATGTCACTGACTTCCCATAGTTCTTGCCATTTTACCAGATGTATATTGTAGCCAAAGGTTATCATCTGTGCTACCATCATCTCTTTAACCTGTTCTTCTTCCATCTTATATTCCAATACAAATTTGTAAATATTTTTTATCAATTTATCATTTGTCCCCAAAAGGATCTTATCTATTTCCATCAACTCCTGATTAATGCCCCACTCTTTCATATCTTTTGAGTAACGTGATTGGATTTGAAGATAGGACCGCCATTCCAATTCTATCTCATGCTCTTTTAGCTGTTGCCTTGATCTCCCTTCTTTGTCTATTAGATCTTTATAGGTGACCTGTTTTCCCTGGTTAATACGTTTGGGTGCACCAACACTTCTAATCTCGATAACCAAATCGGAACCTTGCTATAAATTTTCCTCTTGAATTTATTCCATGTTTCTAGTAACGCCTGTCTTATAAAGTGTCTCTGGAAATATTGATGTACTACCTGTTTTCTGTACCACAGGAATGTGTGACATCCTAAATGTAAGTCGTGGCCCTCTAGTGTTAGCAGTCTATTATTTTTTAATTCTATCCATTCTTTTACCCAGGTGAGCATTGTTGCCTGGTGATATAATTATCACTCTGGTAGAGACAGAGACAGAATTTGTGATCTCATTTCCAAACTTGATTTCTGCAGTGACTTTTTTAGGGTCCTCCATGGGGTTTAGCTTAATACATTCTTTTATGCATGTATCTTTTATGTTCCATTGAGCACACTTAGCTAATATTTTAAGATTTGTTTCCTACTATTTCTGCCAAACAATCACAGCTGGAATCCCCTTGGCTCTATTTGGTTTTATTTGTTTCTTTCTTTTTTTGTCTTTAGGTTTCTCCTTTTTATTTTTATTTTTGGGTTTGTATTTTCTTTGGCAATTAAAAAGAAAATATTTATTTATTTACTTGATCAGGAGAAAGAGAGACAGAGAGACAGAGAGAGAGAGAGGGAGGGAGGGAGGGAGGGAGGGAGGGAGAGAGGGAGGGAGGGAGGGAGGGAGGGAGAGAGAGAGAGAGAGAGAGAGAGAGAGAGAGAGAGAGAGAGAGAGAGAGAGAGAGAGAGAGAGAGCAGTTCTCCCTTATGCCTGAAAAGCAAAATACATAGATGTCACTCAACTTTTAAGCCAAACCAATGGCTTTAAATTGCCATAGACATCTGTAGTTTCTTTGGGGATGCTTTGTGTTTAGTTCTTGGGTTGAGAATGCAACACAGCACTTTGTAGCCATTTGACAGAAGAGCCATGTGCTTTCTAGATTGCAAGGTATTTTCTGCTTCAAGGTGGCTTGTGTTGTACTTACCTGATGCTGGAAACAGATGCTGCTAAAACAATAAAAATAACAGAATAACAGAAAAATAACAGAGTAACAGGAAAAACAACAACAGAAAAATAACAGAATAACAGAATAGCAGAGTTGTCTAAAAGAGATTGGACAATTATTTGTCTTAAATGGTATAGGTTCTCCTGCTCAAACAGGGTTGGACTAGAAGACCTCTGAGATCCCTTTCAAGGTCTTTTTCTTCTCTATTATTCTATGTTCTTTGTTGTATGATATCTTGATCAGGAGAAGGTAGCAAGCAACTAACAGTTGAATAATGTTTTTCTCAATTGATAGTATCATATTAGAGTTACATTAGTAAAAAAAAATTTTTTTTTTTGCAAATTTCTCAGTTGCTTCCTTTAGCTATAAGAAGAGGTAGTTTTGTTAGGAAAAGAAATATTTTCTTTCAAAATACTCTTGTGTTGGTTTAAAACACCCTTCTGATTGGAAATGGCAGTGGGTTAGGGTGAGAATTACAGCTGGTTTTGTGGCTTTTTCCTTAACACATTTTGCCTCCTTAGGTGCTCTTCTGCCCAGTGTGGAAAGCCCCTTAGGAGGAACGTCCCCTCGCTTCTGGGCCTCCGAGAGCGTGGACGCAGCGGCAGCTGCCCGCAGACAACTTCCACATGCTTCCAGGGCTCCTGTCGCTCGGCAGAAGCTCCTGAAGCGTGTGGAAGTTGTCTGCGGGGCAGCTGCCAGCGCACCCACCTCTCCTCCTGCCTCTTCGTGCATGGGATCGCTGCCTCCGAGAGCGTGGGAGCGGCCGCGAGGAGTCCGTTCGTGCAGCGCCCCAACCTCTCCTCCTGCCTCTTCGTGTATGGGATCGCTGCCTCCGAGAGCGTGGGAGCGGCCGCGAGGAGTCCGTTCGTGCAGCGCCCCAACCTCTCCTCCTGCCTCTTCATGCATGGGATCGCTGCCTCTGAGAGCGTGGGAGCGGCCGCGAGGAGTCCGTTCGTGCAGCGCCCCAACCTCTCCTCCTGCCTCTTCGTGTATGGGATCGCCGCCTCCGAGAGCGTGGGAGCGGCCGCGAGGAGTCCGTTCGTGCAGCGCACCCACCTCTCCTCCTGCCTCTTCGTGCATGGGATCGCCGCCTCCGAGAGCGTCTCTTTGGTTCCCTTCTCCTCCTCCTCCTCCTCCTCCTCCTCCTCCTCCTCCTCCTCCTCCTTTCTGGCGCCCCTTCCTTAAAGATTTGGTACCAAAGCAATGGCGGTGAGGTCGTGAGGAAGTTGTGTCTTTTGGATTTTGCTGCACTGTTGTCTTTTCAATGGTTCTCAGACTGGTTGAACCTTTAGCAGCTGGGGTGATATTCTTTAGTGTTAAGGTTACAATTGGATGTGTTGGACGAATCTTAAAAGATGAAACTTTTATTAAAACGTTTGACTTAACTAAAAACGTCTTCCTTTTTCTTCTTCTTCTTAAATATGATTTATTTATTTATTTTTACTTCAGAAGTTTGATGACTGTTGTACAAACTAATCCAACCTAAATGTAGAGGAGGAGAAGAAGGGGGGGGATTTAAAAAGAGCAGAGGAAAAAGAAAAGAAAGCATGAAGAAAACATAAAGAAAACATAAAGAAAGGGATGGGAGGGAGGGAAGGAAGGAAGGCACTTTATGTTGAAACAGAAAATATTATATAAGGAAGAAAATGGAAATAACTTAGGAAGGAAGGAAGGAAGGAAGGAAGGAAGGAAGGAATTGCACTTAATATTGAAGGAAAAGAGAATGAAGGAAAAAGTATTGGAAGGATTGAAAGAAAGAAGGAGGAACAAAGAATTACACTTAATATTGAAATGGAAAAGAAAATATAATGAATGAAAGAAGAAGTATAGGAAGGAAGGGAAGGAAGGAAGGAGGGAAGGAAGGAAGAAACAAAGACTGTTGAAACAGAAAAGATAATATAAGGAAGAAAATGGAAAGACGTATAGGAAGGAAGGAAGGAAAAAAGGAAGACAATGTTGAAATGGAAAAGAATATAAGGAAGAAAATGGAAAAAATTATAGGAAGAAAGGAAGAAATGTACTTAATATTGAAACAGACAAGGGAATGAAGGAAAAAAATATTGGAAGGATTGAAAGAACAAGGTTTTCCTTGTATGGGATTGATAGTGTCATTCTTAAATTTATTCCCCAAAATTTTTCCCATTTGTCTAGTTCAATGTTATAGCCAAAGTTCTGTGCCCATTTTATCATTGGTTCTTTTACAGTTTCCAATTTCCTCTTCCATTTGATACTTCAAGAGGAATTTGTATATTTTCCCTATCATCTTTCTGTCCAGACTTTGAATAATTTTATTCAATTTGTGTGGTTCTGTTTCAATACCATATATTTTAGTGTCTTTATTGTATTTAGTTTTAATTTGGAGGTAGGTTAGCCAGTCACCTTTCATATTCTGATCTGCCAATTCTTCAAATGTTTTTAAATTTCCCTGTCTGTCAATTAGATCTCTGTATCTTAGAATTTTGTTCCAATCTGTAAAATTTGGGTGTGTCGTTCTTTCTGTTGGTGATAGCCAATTTGGGGTTTTCACATAGTGGATTTTTTAAATTTTGAGCCATTGTTGCAGTAAAGTTCTAATTAAATGATTTTGAAAGTATTTGTGCGTTTTATGTTTGTCATTCATTCCATAAGAAATTATGCCAGCCTGCCTGCAGGTCATGGCCTTCTAAGATCAGAATTCTTTTATTCTTTAACTCAATCCAATCCTTCATCATTGTCATTGTTACTGCAGTTGCGTATATATAGGCTCCCTGTGTGCTTCCATCCATCCCTACGAAGATCTGCTGACTCTGCCTGCCTGCTGGTAAGTGAGCTGGGTTTTTTCTTTTATTTTTTTAATGTATTTTAAAATAATATTTTATTTATTGTGCATATGATTTTTAAAAATAGTGTTATTCTGTGTTGATTCTTTTTTTAAATTGTCTTAAACTATTTAAAAAAAGATTCTATCCAAAATAAATTGAAACAAGTCATTAAAAAAATTTCTATGCACAATACTTTGAAATGGACTCAGGAGTCATGATTGACACTGAGTGAATTTGCACTTTTAATAATCAGGAAGATACAATGGCATTGAAAAAAGTGACTGATGACCATTTTTCACACTTAGCGACCGTTGCGACCATTTTTCACACTTAGCGACCGTTGCAGCATCCTCATGGTCACGTGATCAAAATTTTGTTTGGCAACAGATTCGTATTTATGCTGGTTTCAGTGTCCTGGGGTGACCTTTTGACAAAAAAATTGTCCCCCCCCCCCCCCCCCGGTCAAGGGCGTCCCTCTTTTCCAATCTGAAAATCTGGTCACCTTACCTTACAACATAATGTCTGACTTCACAGTATTATGAGTTAGTATTATGCAGTCAATGTGGTCTTAGATTCAATCTACATAAAGCTGTCCAACATTTGCATGGAACATAATTACGGGCTGGCAGCTGAGGGAAGTATGTCTTTATGTACTGTAGCAACAGGCTTAGTTCCTTGGATAATCTAGTAGGTATAAGAATTTTTCACTCTTCCATTGAGATAAGAGAACATTTCAGGGTTTCTTAGACCTAAACCTCCTTTCTCCTCTCCTCTGATAGAACTGGTCTTAGAAAGGGCTTTTTGGCTTGAGTGTGGAGCCCATTTCTGTGGACTCCCTCCTGGCAACCTTGCCACAGTCCTCATAAAAGATGAACATGTAAAAACAGAAATGAATTAACAACACATACAGTGAATATTAGTGCATCAGTGAGACTACAATGGCAAAACTGGCAGCTCTGAAAAGAAAGTCAGTGTTTAATAATAAAGTAGATGGAACACTAGCCTTAATATAGTTCAACACCAGTCTCTCAAAACATTTTATGACAACAGATGTTAAAGCTATTGGTTTGTAATCATTAAGAGATACCACTACTGTCTGCTTAGGGACTGGAACTATAATGGATGTCTTCAGGCAGGTAGGGATAGAGCACTGCAACAAGGATAGACTGAAAATATCCATGAACACTTCTCCTAGCTCTGCAGCGCAGTCCCTAACAACTCATCCCATAATTCCATCAGGCCCAGCTCCCTTCCGGATGTTAACATCTGACACCCTCTGATAATTTGATTTTATTATGTAGTCTATCTATTTGTTTATCCTGGTAACTAAAATAAATTTTATAACATCTGTTGGTCTGCCTATTTAACAAAAAGAATGATCCAGGAAAAGATCCTCTTGCTACATCTTCCTTTGAGTCATCAGATAAACTCAAAGACAATATAGAATTTTTTTAGAATATCCCAAAATTGGGAAATCGTACTCCTCATTAGTTCAGCAAAATAAAAAGGGTGGTGGTCTTATATATTAAAGAAACAATGCCAAACAAATTTATGCAGATGAAGATGGGAGATAATTGATGGTGGAAGTAACAATAAATTACAAACAGGTGCTTCGGTGAGCAAAGCATGCACCAAACAATAAACAAGTAGAATTTATGGGAAACTTCAAGAGAAAATTGCAGAACTGGATTATGAAAGTATTTGTGTAATAGGAGCTTTTAACGCAATTATGGATGTAAAACTTGACTATAGAAGCAGTAAACTAAGCAAAACAGTAAGGAACATTTTTACCAAAATTTAAAATGGTGGAAGAAATGTGCATTCAAGATGTATGGAGAGAAAGAAACCCTAAGAAAAACCAGTATACATATTATTCAAATAGACACCAATCTTGGTCAAGAATAGATAAGATATAGATGTCACTAGAATCAAGTACTTATGTACAAAAATAGAAATAGAATCAAATATATGGCCAGATCATAATCCAGTTAGGATTAAGTGGAAAGGATACAAGAAAAAAGTGAGTTGGATGTTGAATCAATCCATACTAAAGAACAAAGAATTTATACAAATAACTGAAAAAGAAATGAAATTCTTTTTTAAAGAGAATAGAAAGGAAGGGACCTCACTGCAAAATGTATGGGATAAAGATAAAGCGTACTTACGAGGACCTACAAAGAAAGGAAAAATTTAAAAAATGGAAAGTATTGACTATATTGAATATAGTCTATTGTCTGAACTAATTGAGGCAATTAAAAGGCCAAAGAACAATAAAGGCCAAAGAACAATAAAATACCAGGACCAGATGGCCTACCAGCGGAAGTCTACAAACAACTACAAGATACTCTAGGACCGTCAATGCTGGAAGTCTATAATGAGGTCTTGTTAGAAGCTAAGATATCAAAATCTTGGATGGAAGCAAATATTACCCTTAGACCAAAAAAAGATGCAGATTTAATGCACTTCTAAATGTGGATTATAAAATTTATGCATCAAAAATAGCTGAAAGATTAAAAAGATTTTTGAATGAATTTATACACTCACACCAAAATGGATTTCTGCCTAAGAGACAAATTTAAAAAAATGTGAATAATTTTGAATACATTGGAATATTATGAAGCATATCCTGAACAACAAATGGCGCTGATCTTTTTAGATGCGCAGAAAGCATTTGATAATGTGAATTGGCAATTTTATGATATTGCAATTAAAATACATGGAATTTGGTGAAAATTTTATTAATATGATTGAGGCAATATATACTAAACAGACTGCAAAAGTGATTGTAAATGGGGAAATAACAGAATGCTGACATCAAAAAAGACACAAGACAGGGATGTCCATTATCACCTTTACTATCCATTTTGACATTAGAAGTGTTAAATAGAAATATTCAGCATGACACATAAATAACTGCAAATAACTGGACCCAAATTGATGAAGAAAATAGATGACTATGGAGAAGTTGCAGGATTAAAAGTAAACAAAGAGAAAACTAAAATTCTAGTCAAAAATGTTACAGATAAACACAAAAAAAGATTTAATGGAAAAGACAGATATTCAGATAGTGAAGAAAGTAAAATACTTGGGTATTCATATATCAGTGATATGTGCAACTATAAAAGAAGATAACTACGTTAAATTGATTCAGCAAATTAAATTGGATCTTAAGTGGAAAAATCTGCAGCTATCATTAATAGGAAGACTAGCCATTATTAAAATGAATATTTTACAAAGATTACTATATGTGTTCCAAACAATTCAAATAAAGCTGGAAAAGAAATAGTTTGAGGAATTAAACAGATTTAGGTAAAAAAGCAAGAATAAGTTTGAAACTCTTACAAGAGTTTAATAATAGAGAAGGCTTTGGGATGCCAGATTGGGAGTTATATTACCAGGCATCTGCACTTATGTGGCTAAAAGAATGGATAAGCTTGAGACATAGATGATTATTAACTTTGGAGGGACACGATTTGCAATGGGGGTGCATGCCTTTCAATGGTATGGGAAAAATAAAATACACAAATATTTCCAAAGACACTATATCAGAAATGCTCTGTTTTCAGTGTGGATAAAAATTAAGGAAAAACAGTATTTGAAAATACCAATCTGGTTCTCCAGGATGGAGGCATTGATACATCTAAATGTGGTAGATATGGAAAAAAAATCATAAGATATAAAGACATTTTGAATGAGTAAGGGGAATTGAAAAGCAAGCAGGAACTGAATAGTCAAGGGATAGATTTAGCATTGTGGCCGCATAAAGAACCAACGGAGCTGGACCAGATTCTAACAGGAACTGATGAAAAACTAATTAAAAAAATTATTCCTATCTCCTGAGTATTAGAATGAAAGAACAACAAATAAAGGAAACAATGATAGTGTGGGCTAAAAATTTGGCTATTCTATAGAATTGGATAAATGGCAAAAGTTGTGGGATAGAAATTATAAATTAACAATGTCAACTGCATATAAAAAAAACTTATTTAAATTTTTTTACAGATGGCACTTCTTACCAGCAAGATTAGCTAAGATGTTTAAAGATACGTCTGCTGAATGTTGGAAGTGTAATCAGATTCCGGGCTCATACTCCCACATTTGGTGGACATGCCCAAAGGCAAAAGCATACTGGGTAAAGATACATACTTGGATAAAAAAAATCATAAAGGAACATATAGATTTAAAACCAGAAATATTTCTGTTGGGTATTATACCAAAAAATATATAATAAAGGGACTATGTATCTAATACTACATGTCTTAACAGTGGCCAGAATTATATTTGCACCACATTGGAAAGATGTGGAGGTCCCTACAGAATAGAAGATAATTAAAAAATACTAGAATGTGCAGAAATGGATAGACTAACACTTGAAATTAAGAGAAGGAAGATACAAAATATTTGAAATGTGGGATTTGTTTTATCAATGGTTAACTAATAGAAACAGAAGTAAGAACAGTGATGTGCAGTCAGGTGAGGCAGGTGAGGCACAGCCTCACCGCTCTCATCATGAAAAGAAAAAAAATGTAAAAGGAAAAAGGCGAGTGCTGAGGTGAGGCTAGGTAGCTGCTGCTTCACCGTGAATGACTGTCTAACTGTTTAAAAAAGCCTCTTAAAAAGCGCACTCTACTATGAGGCAGGAGAACTGCATGCGTCATCTAGTGTGACTTTTTAGGCGTTTTATGATCGCTCAAGCAGAGTTAAGTGAGGCTTAAAAGCCTAAAACGTCCCGAGGTAGGTGAGGCATGCAGTTCTCCTGCCTCATAGTACAGGGCGCTCGTTCTCCCTGTGACTCATCGACACCGCTGCTACCTCTCTTCCGTTTTTCTTCCCTTCTCGCTTGCAATACAGTGATAATAAAGGGGGAGCGCAGAGTCATGCCTTCATCTCTTCATTGATTTTCCTTTTTACGGGATGAGCCGGCTTCCTGCTTCTTTCATTTTCTGGAGGTCTCACTTCTTTCTCCATTTCTGCCATTTTTTATTTTATTTTTTTGTTTGGTGTGTGTGTGTGTGTGCGCGCGCGCTTGTGTGTGTTGTGCACACATGGGTGCATGCAGATTAGATTAGATTAGATTTAATGAATTTATAGGCCGCCCAATCCCGAAGGACTCCGTATCTACGTTGGTGGAGATGAAATGGCTGCTGGTATTATTTGGGGAAAAGCTTTCATGGGAAGGTTGTGGAGAGGAAGGGAGGGAGGACGGGGGTGGCTTTTAGCACTGATTTGTTTCCCCCTCTTTTCTCTCTCTCTCATTCTCTCCTTCCAGCTCTCTTTCATTTCTCTCTCTCTTTCTCCCCTTTTCTCTTTCATCTCTTTCTTGCGTGTGCAAGCAAAATACCCCAGGATCACGGCGGCGGGGACAGCGACTCCTTCCGCTGCCGCCGCTGAGAAGTGAATACCTGGCTGTGCTGCGGAGAAGAGCCACACTGTGCAGGAGACTCCTTAACGCTAGACTCAGGTCAGTGTGAGCCGCGGTCCCCTTCATGTTGGCTCAAGAAGGAGGGGAATGGGACCGCGGCTCGCGCTAACCTGAGTCTAGAGCTAAGGAGTCTCCTGCACAGCGTGGCTCTTTTCCACAGAAGATCTCGGCCCAGAAAATTTTGCTTGCATGCACAAGGAAGAGATGAAAAGAAAAGGGGAGAAAGAGAGAGAGAGAAAGAGAGAGAAATGAAAGAGAGCTGGAAGGAGAGAAAGGGAGAGAGGGAAGAGAGAGGGAAACACATTAGAGAGAGAAGGGGGAAAGGGAAAGAGAAATGAAAGAGAGCTGAAGGGAGGGAATGAGAGAGAGAAAGGAGAGGGAAACAAATCAGGGGGAAAAAGGAAGAGGAAAGAAAGAAAGAAAGAAAGAAAGAAAGAAAGAAAGAAAGAAAGAGAAAGAAAGAAAAGAAAAACTTTCTCAGACTTATGACGAAAACAATGGCAAGCTAGATCTCTTGCCAAGAAAACTGTAGTTTGCCAGAAGGCACAAATTGGAAGCAAGTCTGATTTTTTAAAAAGAAAATAACAGAAATGGCAAAAAATGCATCTGAAAATAAGATTATTTATAATTTTGGATAACGTATTATATTGTCAAACTCAAAAGGCTTTTGATACTTAATTGTTGTCATCATCATCATCATCATCTCTCTCTCTCTCCCTCCTCCTGCCCCTTGGAGGGACTGTCCTCCCTTGTGGAAAACACAACAAGGAACTCCTCGGCTCCTTGCTCCTCCCCGCCCAAATCTCTTTTTTTTGTGTTGGCCACTGGTGGTCAACGCATATGGTCCTCGGCAATACGCTCTTGCCCGCCACCCCTTCGAAACATGCAAACAGCATGAATCCTTTTATTAAAAACCCCTGTATTACAAAGGCATTTTAATAAAAAGATTGTGATGACATCAGTGCCTCACCAGCCATAAACCTTGCCACACGTCACTGAGTCAGAATATTTAAAACTATCAGAGAAGGATTAATTTCACTATGCAAACTTTTTATGATATGTTTATTATAATACAAATTAGTATTAATAATTAATAAGTATTAATATTATGTTAAGAAAACACTTTTATTATATGACCAGTACTAAAGAACATTATTACTATGATGATGATAACATCATCATAGTAAGAATGAATAAATGAATGAATAAATAAATAAATAAAATCAACCAGACAACACACAGTTTATATAGATATTGAAACTGTTGCTCTTTATATAGCAACATATAGCAATTATATAGCAACAAAAAATTGGGGGGGGAATCTCTCCCCTCCCCCTCCCCCTCTCCCTCCCTCCTGCGCACATAGGAATATAATGCCACAGGTCCCTGTTAAAGAAGTTGCACAATATCTGTGATGATGACTGAGAAATGATCTTGTGTAATTAGTGTGCACAGAAAGGGAAATGAAGTTATCTCAGGGACAAACTGACATGTTTATATTTTCACCTGTGTATATTGTTAGATCACCCCCCTTTATTAGGATCAGTGTCCACAATACTATCCCTCACTTGTGGCTGTGTGTTTGTCTGCATCAGGTCCTATCTGACTCACCCTCAGATCAATTGATTGTATTTTGTAGTCTGTCTATTTTATTTATCTTGGTAACTAAAATAAATTTTATAACACCTGTTGCTCTGCTTATTTAACAAAAAAGAATGGTCCAGGAAAAGATCCTTTCTCTCATGCAGATTTCCTTTTGCTACTTCTTCGTTTCTTTTATCAATTCTCAGTGGATGATATTGAGTCATTGGACAAAGTCATTCTTATGCTAAGTAAGAATGCTAAGTAAACAGCATTCTTATGCTGTTTAACTTGAGAAAAATATAAACTAAAGCAATTTTTTTTATTTTTGCTCCTTTCCAAGGTCTTAGCTAATAGCTTATATTTGATTGTATGCTACTTCTGGACAAGCAACCACTGTTCCCTCTAAGGTGCGCGGCCACGCGGCCGCGCACATGGCAAGAAACCCCCGCGCAGAGGTTTCTAACTCCCGCGCAGAGTTTTCTTTCAAAGCAAACGTGGGGAAGTCCTTTGCAGGTGGCTAGAACTGGCTGCCTGCAAAGGACCTCCCCAAACTTGTTTCAGCGGCAGCTCTCAGCCGGGGCGGCAGCGTCATGCAGGCTGTGGAACGAGGGGGAGGAGGAGGGAACCAAAGAGAGGCTTTTGCCGAGTCTGCGCCCCACAGCCAGGACCGTCCTTGCGCCTCAAGCCGCGTTTCTTCCTGCAAAGCCCTTCTGGCGTCAAGCGGAACTCTCGGGTTGCCCGAAGGGCTTTGCAGGAAGAAACGCGGCTTGAGGTGCAAGGACGGTCCTGGCTGTGGGGCGCAGACCCGGTAAAAGCCTCTCTTTGGTTCCCTCCTCCTCCTCCTCCTCCTCCTCCTCCTCCTCCTCCTCCTCCTCCTCCTCCTCCTTCTGGACCCCCTTCCTCAAAGATTTGGTACCAAAGCAATGGCGGTGAGGAAGTTGTGTCTTTTGGATTTTGCACTGTTGTCTTTTCAATGGTTCTCAGACTGGTTGAACCTTTAGCAGCTGGGGTGATATTCTTTACTGTTAAGGTTACAATTGGATGTGTTGGACGAATCTTAAAAGATGAAACTTTTATTAAAACGTTTGACTTAACTAAAAACGTCTTCCTTTTTCTTCTTCTTCTTAAATATGATTTATTTATTTTTACTTCAGAAGTTTGATGACCGTTGTACAAACTAATCCAACCTAAATGTAGAGGAGGAGAAGAAGGGGGGGATTTAAAAAGAGCAGAGGAAAAAGAAAAGAAAGCATGAAGAAAACATAAAGAAAGGGATGGGAGGGAGGGAAGGAAGGAAGGCACTTTATGTTGAAACAGAAAATATTATATAAGGAAGAAAATGGAAATAACTTAGGAAGGAAGGAAGGAAGGAAGGAAGGAAGGAAGGAAGGAAGGAATTGCACTTAATATTGAAGGAAAAGAGAATGAAGGAAAAAGTATTGGAAGGATTGAAAGAAGGAAGGAGGAACAAAGAATTACACTTAATATTGAAATGGAAAAGAAAATATAATGAATGAAAGAAGAAGTATAGGAAGGAAGGAAGGAAGGAAGAAAGAAACAAAGACTGTTGAAACAGAAAAGATAATATAAGGAAGAAAATGGAAAGACGTATAGGAAGGAAGGAAGGAAAAAAGGAAGGCAATGTTGAAATGGAAAAGAATATAAGGAAGAAAATGGGAAAAAGTATAGGAAGAAAGGAAGAAATGTACTTAATATTGAAACAGACAAAGGAATGAAGGAAAAAATATTGGAAGGATTGAAAGAAGGAAGGAAGAATGGAAGGAACAAAGACAATGTTGAAATGGAAAAGAATATAAGGAAAAAAATGGAAAAATGTTAGGAAGGAAGAATTACACTTAATATTGAAACAATTGAATATAATGAAGGAAAAGGAAACAGGAATAAGGGAGGGACGGAGGACTTCAGCTCCCAAGGCTGGGAAAAGAATCCGCACTAGGGACAATGCAAGCTATGCTTCACCCCGTCAGCAATGTTCCCTCTAATTTTTTTTCAGTGTGAGCGGAAAAGTATTCTGGGAGTTGAAGTCCACAAGGCTTAAGGCTGTCAGGTTTGAAGATCCCTGGGGGTTTTTTCCTAAAGGGTTAGGGGTGCGAGGGTCTTGTAACTTGACAGCTTTAAGACTTGCACGCTTCAATGCCAGAGTTTCTGAGCCAACATTTTGGTTGCTAAGCAGGACCGTTGTTAAGTGATACTGATATTATATAACACTTTTAATTAAGTGGGTACCTTGAATAAACATAACTTTGAGTTTCAAATAATACTGATTTCGTTGTTGTCTTAGGTGACATCTGTGAAAAAAATTAAGGTGCTCAGGCATGAAAATGTGCCGCTCAAACACTATACTTTTCCGCTCACACTGAAAAAAAATTAGAGGGAACATTGCAAGCAACCATACCAGCTGGAAAACCTCCATGGCAAGGTAACTATTAGAATAAGTAAACAGAAGGGGAAGAATGAGACTGTAAAATTAGAGTATAATATGTGGTTGAAAAGCAGATAACACCTTTTACACTGAATTGTATGCAAAGAGATGCGTCTCTCTCCCTCCCTCCCTCCCTCCCTCCCTCTCCCCCTTTCCCACCCTCCCCTCCACTCTCCCTCCTCCTCTCTCTCTTAGGAATATACTGCTCCACGTCCCTGTTAAAGAAGTTGCACAAAGTCTGCAATGCTCATTTAGCTTTATTTCAAGGAATATTTGCCAAATTTTACTTCAATGCATAAATGTTTTCGAGTTTGATAGATAGCAGTTTGATTCATGTAAAGAAAGATAAAGCAATAGCAGGCAGTAATCTCAGGTCATTAGCCAAATCTTGAAGACATCCAGGATGGTAGATGGAGACGGAATCATTTTCCTTTGCGGCTATACAAACGAGAGAAAATAATAGATTGATCAAAGTGAGTTTAAGGTAAATGTTGGGCTTTGCAAAGATTTGTGAATGCAAACAATATCAGGCGGATAATTTCAATTTAGTATCCCTATTAGAGGAGAGTTTTCTTACCGTACGCAGCACAGAAATCCCAACTCACAGTCCACTTGCCCATGGGATTGTTCGTGACCACGACGACACCGTCGTCTGCATGTTCCTCCTCTACGAGCACAGATGTGGTGGGCATTCCCTATGAAAAGAAAAAGAGAAGACAGGTAAATGATGAGTAAAAATTTCTTAATATTTAAATACATTTTTTCCTTCCAAGCCACTGCCTCCTTCTCCTACAGAATTGCAGGATTGCTAGGACTACAGCAACTTTTCTCATTCCAGAGGAATCCATTTCTGTTGATCTCCCTGCAGCAGCTTCAATAAACCAGTTATTAACCCGAATTTGAAGTCTGTCTCAGATATGAATTTACTGGTAAGCCTACATTTATTAAGATAGGAGGGAAGTAATAATCTGATTCACTTAAAGGGAAGGCCTTGCTGTGATATATTTCTCTCCAGCATTACATGGAAGAATGCTTGGTAGAAATTAATGCTAAATTACAGTAGTCGGTTCTGCTGGGTGAAAACCTTGAGTGGGAAGGGTTAACTTCCTTTAAACTTCAGGACCTGGTTTTCCTTTGGCTTTCGCCCCTTCTCTTAATGTTTCTATCACTACTTTTTTCTGGTCTTGAAATGCTGTGTATTTATGATATTTTGCTGTAATTTCTTCTCTTTTTCCCACATTAAGTACAAATATAGTCACTAGATGATTAATAACTCTTATTTTTCCCATCTTTATTTTTTAAAAATAACTTAAGGTGGTGAAAGAGAGAGAGAGGTCGGGGGAGAGGGAGAGGGAGGGAGAGAGACAGAGAGACCCAGCTGGGATCCATTTAATAGTCTTTCATCCTTTTATTTTCTGCAAAGCACCAAGACTGTGAGAAGGTTCGCCAAAGAGGGAGAGACTGATCCAAATTCACCAAGTCACCTTTCAGGCCTAACATGGGACTGGAATTCAGTTTCCAAATTTGTAGCCTTTTGCTTTAATCACTAGATTTAACTGTATAAACTGTTTCTCTATTGTTGGTCCTTATTCAAATAGAACATATTTTGCTGAGAATTTGGTAAATCAATATCAAAGTTAAGCAAATCAGCAAAAATAATCTACCATAACAAAAACTCCAATAACATTCTTTCAAGAATAGTGAATCAATGAATTAATATTCCAGCCCCTCCTCGATGCCTGACAATTTACTGGATCTCAAGTTTTAATGCAAATGAAAAATCAATGACATGTTTTTTCAAATGTTTGGATGGTCATGTTGTAAATAACCCACACAGTTCAAAGCTATTTCTATAAAGTAAAGCAAAAAGAAGATGCGGAAGATTATCCTGCCTTCAGTGATACTCATAGTTGTTTAGAAAGAAATGAGTTATCAATCCTGGTTAAATTATGACTATTTTTTTTCTTACCTGGTTGAGACAGGAATGCAAGGAAAAGAACAGCGAAGAGCAGATAAAGGATCTTCATGCTGGGATTGGTCCGGAGCAGATCTTATTCCTGGGACAGACACAGCTCTCTATTTATAGAATTATAATGATTGCATCAGATCACCTCAGTGAACTATTGCAAATATTATTAGGTGTTATTTTTACAGTTATTATATGAAGCAATAGTGCCTCTTCCTTGAATTGAAACAGTCCTGTGGGTTTGATGTTGCAAAAGTCCTCAAAAGAGCAACAGACTTAGTTCAACCGCTAACCTGCTATGGTTGTAAAAGATTAGAGGCTCAGGACTTGCAATGTCTAATGGAGGAAAGAAAATTCCTTACTGAATTGTTGCCCAAACTCTACAAGTCCACGATGATAATACTCAGCCATATTCACTTGCAGCTGGAGTTTTGGAAGAGCCCTTAGATGATAGAAATCTGGGTCTGACACATTTTTATGGGTGGGTTTTGGGAAAATAGCTGCTCTGCTTTTGGTGGGTGTTTGTGGTACTCAGATGAAGTACCAGTTTCTTTGGCTTGCATTGTAGTTTTCCCTTCTCATGCAGGCGATTTCTATTTCCCTGAAGGCAGCGCATAGGTTTAGTGTTGGAAATATTCCTGTAGCTTTAATCAAGAGTTATTAGGAGTCCCGTGGGACACAGAAGATTAACTGAAATTGGGAAGGAAAGCTGGGTTCTAAAAGATGTGTATTCTGTGAGTGTTGGTTCTATTGAATGTTTCCTGCTGCTTCATCTATAGAGGATCTCATGGGGCCATACTTTTATTACTCATCTCTAGATTTCAGTGGTGAGAACAATGTGCCTTTAAACCTAGGAAATAAAACCAAATGCACAGCTATAGAAGAGGTGATACGTGGCTCAATAGCAGTACCTGTGAGAGGGATTTCAGACGCCTAGTGAACATCCATTTACATATGAGCTAGAAGTGTGGTACAGCTACCAAAAAAGCAAAGGTTGCATTAAGAGAGAGATTTTATCAAGGTCACGTGAAGTGTTAGTACCGGTTTATACTGCTTCGCTAAGAAAATCCTTGGAACACTATCATTTTGGTTACCATGATATAAAATAGTAATAAAGATGATTAGAGGGCTAGAAGCTAAAACAGGATGAATGGCTGAAAAAAAAAATGGGTTTGGGCAGAATAATAAAGAGAAGGACTAGGGGTGACATGATAGTAGTCCTCCAATATTTGAGATGCTGTTGCAATGAAGAGGGGTCAGCCTAATATCCAAAGAACTTAGGGAACGACAAAAAATAATGGATTGAAACATATCAGAAAGATATCCAACCTATAATGAAAGAGAAATTTCTTGAGGGTGCAGACAATTAATGGAGCAGCTTGGCTCCAGCAGTTTTGGGTGCTCTACCACTGGAGGTTTTAAAGAATATTTTGGAAAGCTATTTGTCTGGAGTGGTATAGGATCTACTAATTGAGCAGGGGATTGGACTGCCTTCCAACTTGGTTAGTCTGTAAGTTATGTTGGTTGGTTTCAAAGTGAAGCACTAGCCATTTTCCCATATGCTGAGTGACATAGTAAATTAAAAACTGTTTTAATGAAACAAAATATTCAGACTTAGTTATATAGCCAACCTAATTTCTAAAACTAAATATGACTGTTCAACATTTGCCTAGGATACCTATAGTTTTGGGCTTCCAGCTAAAGGAAGATTGCAGCAAGAAGTGCAACAAACAAACTTAATAAGTGAAAATAAAAATAAATAAAATATAGTCATATATTTTTCCCACTGACTTTTTTAATTCAACTGCAAGGGAACTGCTACAGTAAAGGGGAAATATTTGAGGATGTATTAGACTAGTACATCTTTTCCTCTTCTCTGTATCTGCAATATATTTGCTCTGAGAAAGGATCCTAAGAGTGAGGAATGAGAAGAAGGATAGAAAATATACCTACTCAAAGATGTAACAATTTCTGTATTACATGCAGAAATATAATACAGAAATTGTTAAGCAATCAAGACAAAAAGAATTGCTGCAGTGGAAAGGCTTACTTAGAGGGTCCTTCATGGAGTCAATTATTGAGACTTGTAGGTGGTGGGCAATGGATAGGAAGTGGATTAAGAATTCCCAGCAATGAGTGGAAAAGGTGGTTATAGGGCCACATCTCCTAAGCTTTGCCTTGAAGGCTGGAGCCTATTTCTGTGGACTACAGATGATCCCCTACACTTTGAATCACCTTGCTACAGGACCTCATAAAAGATGAACATGCAAAATTAGAAATAAGTTAACCACAGGTACCCTAAATAGTAGCAGACCAAGTGAGATTGAAAATGGTTAAATTGGCAGCTCTGGAAAGAAAGGAAATCAATATTTAATAATGTGGTTGTTTTTGCTCCAGTACCACAGAAAGTAGTTAATGAGGACACCCTGGAAGTCAGTTGCATCTCTAAAAGTGTGGTTAATCCTCAGAATAATGTTGAACTCCACCCATTACCCAAGAAATGGACAATTACCTGCAGCAGCCCAAATAGTTAGTTCAACCGCTAACCTGCTATGGTTGTAAAAGATTGGAGGCTCAGGACTTGCAATTTCTAATGGAGGAAAGAAAATTCCTTACTGAATTGCTGCCCAAACTCTACAAGTCCACAATGATAATGCTCAGCCATGTTCACTAGCAGCTGGAGTTTTGGAAGAGCCCTTAGAACCCAATGGTAGAAATCTGGGTGTGACACATTTTTATGGGTGGATTTGGGGAAAACAGCAGCTGTGCTTTTTGGTGGGTGTTTGTGGTACTCAGATGAAGCACCGATTTCTTTGGCTTTCATTGTAGTTTCCCCATCTCATGCAGATGATTTCTATTTCCCTGAAGGCAGCGCATATGTCTAGTGTTGGAAATATTCCTGTAGCCTTAATCAAGAATTATTAGGAGTCCTGTGGGACACAGAAGATTAACTGAAATTGGGAAGGAAAGCTGGGTTCTAAAAGCTTTTTATTCTGTGAGTGTTGGTTCTATTGAATGTTTCCTGCTGCTTCATCTATAGAAGATCTCATGGGGCCATACTTTTATTACTCATCTCTAGATTTCAGTGGTGAGAACAATATGCCTTTAAACCTAGGAAAGAAAAACCAAATGCACAGCTATAGAAGAGGTGATACGTGGCTCAATAGCAGTACCTGCGAGAGGGATTTTAGACCCCTAGTGAACATCCATTTAAATATGAGCTAGAAATGTGGTACAGCTACCAAAAAGCCAAGGCTGCATTAAGAGAGAAATTTTATCAAGGTCACGTGAAGCGTTAGTACCACTTTATACTGCTTTGCTAAGAAAATCCTTGGAATACTGTATCATTTTGGTTACCATGATAGAAACTTTAGAAAGGAGCAATAAGGTTGATTAGGGGGCTAGAAGTTAAAACATAGGATGAATGGCTGAAAAAATGCGTTTGGGCAGAATAATAAAGAGAAGGAATAGGAGTGACATGATAGTAGTCCTCCAATATCTGAGATGCTGTTGCAGTGAAGAGGGGTCAGCCTAATATCCAAAGAACTTAGGCAAGGACAAGAAGTAATGGATTGAAACATATCAGAAGGATATCCAACCTATAACAAAAGAGAAATTTCCCGGGGGTGCAGAGAATTAACTAGTGGAGAGGCTTGGCACCAGAAGTTTTGGGTGCTCCACCACTGGAGGTTTTAAAGAATATTTTGGAAAGCCATTTGTGTGGAATGGTATAGGATCTCCTAACTGAACAGGGGATTGGACTGCCTTCCAACTTGGTTATTCTGTAAGTTATGTTGGTTGGTTCTGAACTGTCGCATCCAGTTGCCATGGAAGCTATAGATATTTAGAGATGATTTCAAAGTGAAGCACTAGCCATTTTCCCATACGCTGAGTGACATAGTAAATTAAAAACTGTTTTAATGAAACAAAATATTCAGACTTAGTTATATAGCCAACCTAATTTCTAAAACTAAATATGACTGTTCAACATTTGCCTAGGATACCTATAGTTTTGGGCTTCCAGCTAAAGGAAGATTGCAGCAAGAAGTGCAACAAACAAACTTAATAAGTGAAAATAAAAATAAATAAAATATAGTCATATATTTTTCCCACTGACTTTTTTAATTCAACTGCAAGGGAACTGCTACAGTAAAGGGGAAATATTTGAGGATGTATTAGACTAGTCCATCTTTTCCTCTTCTCTGTATCTGCAATATATTTGCTCTGAGAAAGGATCCTAAGAGTGAGGAATGAGAAGAAGGATAGAAAATATACCTACTCAAAGATGTAACAATTTCTGTATTACATTCGTAATCGATTTCTGTATTACATCCGTAATACAATTTCTGTATTACATCCGAAAGCGAGATCATCCGTAGGCACGGGATTAGATACCATCAATATGCGGACGATACCCAGTTGTATCTGTCCGCCCCGTGCCAACTCAATGAAGCGGCAGACGTGATGAACCGAGGCCTTGAAGCCGTTATGGACTGGATGAGGGTTAACAAGCTTGTGCTCAACCCAGAAAAGACCGAGTGGCTGTTGTGCTTCCCTCCCAAAGATTTGACCAATATTCCATCACTCAGGCTGGGGGGTCAAATTTTATACCCCTCAGAGAGGGTTCACAACTTGGGAGTCCTCCTGGATCCACAGCTATCGTTTGACCACCACCTGACGGCTGTGACCAGGGGGGCATTCGCCCAGGTTCGCCTGGTGCGCCAGTTGCGACCCTACCTGAATCGGGAGGCACTCACAACAGTCACTCGGGCCCTTGTGACCTCTAGGCTGGAATACTGCAATGTGCTCTACATGGGGCTGCCCTTGAAGAGCATCCGGCGACTTCAGTTAGTGCAGAACGCGGCCGCGCGAGTGATTGTGGGTGCACCTCGGTTCACCCACATAACACCTATCCTCCGCGAGCTGCGCTGGCTACCTGTCGATCTCCGGATGCGCTTCAAGGTGCTATTAGTCACCCATAAAGCCCTGCATGGTAGTGGATCTGGATACTTGAGAGACCGCCTTCTGCCAATTACCTCCCTGCGACCAATTAGATCTCACAGATTGGGCCTCCTCCGTATTCCATCGGCCAGCCAGTGCCGGCTGGCAACTACAAGGAGGAGGGCCTTCTCAGTAGTAGCCCCGACCCTTTGGAACGAACTCCCCGTGGACATTCGTACCCTCACCACCGTCCAGGCCTTCCGCACAGCCCTCAAGAACTGGCTAGCCCATCAGGCCTGGGGATAAGGATAGCCGCCCCTCCCGAATGATGAATGTATGTTGCTTATTACTTTTATTATATGTGTCTACGTCATTATTTGTATTCCCCCTCCCTGATTTTATGTGAGCTGCCCTGAGTCCCCTCAGGGAAAAGGGCGGCATACAAATGTTAATAAACATCTAAACAGAAATATAATACAGAAATTGTTAAGCAATCAAGAATTGCTGCAGTGGAAAGGCTTACTGGGAGGATCCTTCATGGGATCAATTATTGAGCCTTGTTGGTGGTGGGCAATGGATAGGAAGTGGATTAAGAATTCCCAGCAATGAGTGGAAAAGGTGGTTATTGGGCCACATCTCCTAAGCTTTGCCTTGAAGGCTGGAGCCTATTTCTGTGGACTACAGATGATCCCCTACACTTTGAATCACCTTGCTACAGGACCTCATAAAAGATGAACATGCAAAATTAGAAATAAGTTAACCACGGGTACCCTAAATAGTAGCAGACCAAGTGAGATTGAAAATGGTTAAATTGGCAGTTCTGGAAAGAAAGGAAATCAATATTTAATAATGTGGTTGTTTTTGCTCCAGTACCACAGAAAGTAGTTAATGAGGACACCCTGGAAGTCAGTTGCATCTCTAAAAGTGTGTTTAATCCTCAGAATAATGTTGAACTCCACCCATTACCCAAGAAATGGACAATTGCCTTGTGTAATGAGTGGGTACAGCAACGGTAATGAGGAAACCTCAGTTACAAAATGACTTGGCATTTGGTAATCAAGTTAAATAAGGTAAAGAGTAATAAAATAAATTGGGACTATTACTTACATTTAAGCTTAGAAATAATTGTTCAGTGTTTGAGAAGAAACTGCCTACATTTCTATGCGAAGAAGTCGATATTGTTCAGCTGCTGTTAGAAAGGCATTTGAATTGACCAGGATTTTACTTATTATTCATGCTTATGGGTTTTTGTTGTTTGGGATTAATGGTTAGACTTGAGAGAAGGAATGTTTTAATTTCAGTTATCTCAGTTAACTTGCCCCATGGAAAGTGAAGCTAATGTTTGTATAGTTTTCTTCTGTACTGAGCCTCATGATTCCATACATTTTCCAAAAAATGTTCTTCCTGTTCATTTCAAAGCCTTGCAATGCTTTCTGAACCTAAACAACATCAGACAGAGTGTCCCCATCTATATATATGGCATCCCTATTAGAAAATAGTTTTCTTACTGTCTTCAACATATCTCTTGCCATCCACAAACCGGTCTCACAAGGTTAAGAGGGCAGGAGCAAAGGTGAAAATTGTGTCCACTTTGATGATGACACAGGTGGTGGGCATTCCCTGTGAAAAGAAAAAGAGGAGACAGGTGAATAAAGAATAAATATGTCTTGATAATTAGATCCATTTTTTTCAAGGTACCATCTCCTTCTTCCGAAATGCAGGATTCCTATGATTTCAGGAAGTTCCCTGTAACCAAAGGAATCAATTTCTTCCTATCTCCAGCAGCCCAAATAAACCCAATATGAAGCCAAGATTTGAAGCCTGGCTTATGGTTTAATTGGCTGCTTTGTCTGCATCTGTTAAGATAGTAAGGAGGGAGAAAAATCTTGTTTATACAGCAGATCTTGCTGTGATATATTTATCTCCATTTTTGCCATGGATCCCTGCTTGCCAGGAAATAATCTGGAATTAGACTGTTCTGCTGGGTGTTTTGGATACATTCCCGGCAATGAGTGGAAAAGGTGGTTATTGGGCCACATCTCCTAAGCTTTGCCTTGAAGGCTGGAGCCTATTTCTGTGGACTACAGATGATCCCTTCCCCTTTGAATAGCCTTGCTACAGGACCTCATAAAAGGTGAACATGCAAAATTATAAACCAATTAGCCACATTAACAATTAACAACTAAATAGTAGCAGAGCAGTGAAACTGAAAATGGTAAAATTGGCAGCTCTGGAAAAAAAAAAGGAAATCAATATTTAGTAATGTGGTTGTTTTTTCAAGAACCACAGAAAACAGGTAATGAGGACACTCTGGAAGTCAGTTGCATCTCTAAAAGTGCCTTGAAACCTCAAAATAATGTTGAACTCCTGCTATTACTCAGAAAAGGACAATTACCTTCTGTAATAAAGTGGTTGCAGCAACGGTACGAAGAAACCTCATACAAACTGGCACAATGTTTAGTAATCAAATTAAATAAAGTAAATTATATTGAAATAAGTGGAGACTAGTGCTGACATTTAGGCTTAGAAATAATTGAGGAGCAATGTTGAAAAAGAAGTTGCTGTAATTTCTATGTGAAGAAGTTGATGTTGTTCAGCAATTGTTAGAAAGGCATTTCAAGAGATCAGGGCTTTCCTTTAGTGTTTATACTTATGGCATTTTGTTGTTGGATGCTAGTGGTTAGGTTCAAGGGTGGGTTCCTGAACTGGTTAGTATTGGTTTACTGCGCGTGTGCTTTGCTCTGAGAAAGGATTCTAAGAGCGAGGAATGAGAAAAAGAATAGAAAATATACCTACTCAAAGCTTCGCTCATTTGCTCGTGTGCCAGCCACACATTTGTGCTTGCGCATGCACATTGGCTAAAAATTGCTCTGCGCATGCTCAGAGCCATCCTGGGAATGGCAGAGGCACCGGAGAACCGGTTCAGGACTGTGTCAGCCCTAGGTCACTGCCGGTTCTGCGAAACAGGCTTGAATTATAGCAATAGCAGTAGCAGTTAGACTTATATACTGCTTCATAGGGCTTTCAGCCCTCTCTAAGCGGTTTACAGAGTCAGCATATTGCCCCCAACAACAATCGGATCCTCATTTTACCCACCTCAGAAGGATGGAAGGCTGAGTCAACCCTGAGCCAGTGAGATTTGAACAGCCAAACTGCAGAACTGCAGTCATCTGAAGTAGCCTGCAGTGCTGCATTTAACCACTGCCCCACCTCGGCTCTTGGTAAGTGGAATTCCGGTAGTGGAATTCCACTACCGGTTCAGCCGAACTGGGCAGAACTGGAAGCAACCCACCTCTGGTTAAGTTTGAGAGCAGGAATGTTTTACATTCATTCATCTCAGTTAACTTGCCACATCGAAAGTGAAGCATGCCACAATCTTTGGATAGTTTTCTTCTGTACTGAGCCTCATGGTTCTATTGATTGTATTGCTGAGACAGATTGTTTTTTAGTATTGGCAATTGTTTCTTGGGAATTTGGCTTGGTAATTGTATTGATGTAATATAGGCAACAGATGAAGGTAATTCAAGAAGTATTTTGCATTTATATTATCTTGAGTCTTTTATCATTGAAAAGATGGAACTGTGCAAAGTTTCATGGGGACATTTCACAAATCCTGCTTCCACCTCTACTCTGCAGCACTGAGAAGAATTTGTGGTGCTTCTCTGTCTCAGGAGAATGTAGTTTTATTTGTCTCACAAAGCTGTTTGAATTTGATCCCTGATTATTCACACTGTAGTGTAGATAATGTGAAGAGAACATCATAAAATGACCAATAGGAAACTGCATTTGTTCGCTGTTCTCCCAAATGTGTGTGATGAAAAATTACCAAAAAGCTCAAAAAAAAAAAAAAAGATATAGAATGAAAGCCAAGCCAAGCCACGTCCAAACCTAAAGCATTATTTCAAATTAAAAATTCTATTGCTTCTGAAGGTGAAATTATATCATGTGGATAACATTGCAGAAAGGCACTTCTTTAGCTTTGAACATTAATCCTATTATATCCTGGAGGGTGTTTCTTAATTCCATCTCCCTAGAGCTGGACGTCTTTTGTCTTGTAGATAAACTGGCCCAGTTTTTCTTAATGGGCACCAAATATCTGTTGGGGGCAGGGAGCTACTTTCTGTCTTTAAAGCATATTTCTTCTTTTGTCATCCAGGGATATATAATATTCCGCCTTTTTCATATATCTCAAAATATTTCATTCATTAGAAGAGTGGGTGGGTACTAACTTTCTACAATGGTTATCCAATCTCTCCTCTTTCTCAGAGTCATAATCCATTCCAAACAGCAGGCCTAATTCTAACATACCTTTCTTTAGCATCTTGCAATCATTTATATATGATTCTTGGGTTTTTTTGGAATGGATTTTTGCCATACAAATTTGTAAATATATTTCTGCTATTGTTTAAATGGTACATCAATTCTCAACAACACTATTGTCTGAAATAAAATAATAACAAGTAAAACCTTCATCTTAATTACCAAAATTCTACCCCATAGTCATAGTGGCAATTTTTTAAATCTCAAATCTTTTTAATATCAATCCATTACCTTAGCATAATTATTCTGAAACAATATTATAGTAATACTAAAAATAACATTCTACTTAAAAACCTCAATCGCTTCAGATTTTTAAGAAAAGATTGGATAGCCATTTGTCTGGAGAGGCAGGAGTGGCCTCCTGCTTGATCAGGGGGTTGGATTAGCAGATCTCCAAGGTCCCTTCCAATTCTGTTAAGCCCCCTTCCTTATCCTGCTAACAGCTGGTGACAGATTGGCAAGTCTGGTAGACTCCGGAGAAGGAGAGACTTTAGCCATGGTGAGGTAAGGCAAATAGAGAAACAAGGACTAAGGCTGTGTCACTCACAACTGCCTAGAAGGAAGTATTCAATACAATAATACAATACAATAGCAGAGTTGGAAGGGACCTTGGAGGTCTTCTAGTCCAACCCCCCTGTGTAGGCAGGAAACCCTATACCATTTCAGACAACCCCCTGCCTAGGCAGGAAACCCTATACTATTTCAGCAAATGGCTATCCAACATCTTCTTAAAGACTTCCAGTGTTGGGGCATTCACAACTTCTGGAGGCAAGCTGTTCCACTCATTAATTGTTCAACTGTCAGGAAATTTCTCCTCAGTTCTAAGTTGCTTCTCTCGTTGATTAGTTTCCACCCATTGCTTCTTGTTCTACACTCAGGTGCCTTGGAGAATAGTTTGACTCCCTTTTCTTTGTGGCAACCCCTGAGATATTGGAACACTGCTATTATGTCTCCCCTAGTCCTTCTTTTAATTAAAGTAGACATACCCAGTTCCTGCAACCGTTCTTCATATGTTTTAGTCTCCAGTTGCCTAATCATCTTTGTTGCTCTTCTCTGCACCCTTTCTAGAGTCTCAACATCTTTTCTACATCGTGGCAATCAAAACTGAATTCAGTATTCCAAGTGTGGCCTTACCACAGCATTATAAAGTGGTATTAACACTTCACGTGATCTTGATTCTATCCCTCTGTTTATGTAGCCTAAAACTGTGTTGGCTTTTTGGCAGCTGCTGCACACTGCTGGCTCATATTTAAATGGTTGTCCACTAGGACTCCAAGATCTCTCTCACAGTTACTACTATTGAGCAAGGTACCACCTCTACTGTACCTGTGCATTTCGTTTTTCTTGCCTAAATGTAGAACCTTACTCTTTTCACCATTGACTTTCATTTTATTAGATAGTGCCCAATGTTCAAGTTTGTCAAGATCCTTCTGTGTCTTTAGCCTATCTTCTGGAGTCTTGGCTATTCCTGCCAGCTTGGTGTCATCTGCAAACTTTCCAGAGAATGCAAACTGACTTTTTTGACAGGCCTGAAAGTAAACAAAAAAACCTAGCTATTGGTTGTCATATGCCCCTCTACTAAGTTATGTGATGGATTTTGCTAGTAGAACAGCAAAACAACTCTGATTCATTCAACTGAGGGAGTCACTTTGTGCACCGCCCATCTAACTAATAAATACTACCCTGGGCATAGAACTAAGATATCTGTTCTTTGGCAGAGAGCATTGAAAAATCACTTGGACAAACTGATAGAAATAATTGTTTGGGAATGGTAGATGTACATTCTGGCTATCAGTTCAAGTAATTTATTCTGTAAATATTTAAGCTTTCAATAAATATTTAAAATAAACACCATTTGGGTTATTCACAATACCGTTCGATGATTTTGCCTCCTTAGGTGCTCTTCTGCCCAGTGTGGAAAGCCCCTTAGCAGAAGGTCGCTTATTCTATATCACTGGCCACGGATTTTATAAAGTCAGAGAGATAATTTCAATGTCTTGAGACACAAGTCATTCCCCCATAACCTTAGTGACCTTACAACATAATGTCTGTCTTCACAGTATTATGAGTTAGTATTATGCAGTCAATGTGGTCTTAGATTCAATCTACATAAAGCTGTCCAACATTTGCCTGGAACATAATTACGGGCTGGCAGCTGAGGGAAGTATGTCTTTATGTACTGTAGCAACAGGCTTAGTTCCTTGGATAATCTAGTAGGTATAAGAATTTTTCACTCTTCCATTGAGATAAGAGAACATTTCAGGGTTTCTTAGACCCAAACCTCCTTTCTCCTCCCTGCCTGCGATAGAACTGGTCTTAGAAAGGGCTTTTTGGCTTGAGTGTGGAGCCCATTTCTGTGGACTTCCCTCTGGCAACCTTGCCACAGTCCTCATGAAAGATAAACATGTAAAAACAGAAACGAATTAACAACACACACAGTGAATATTGGTGCATCAGTGAGACTACAATGGCAAAACTGGCAGCTCTGAAAAGAAAGTCAGTGTTTAATGACATAGTTTTTTACTCAAGAACCACAGGAAGCAGGTAGAGGCCAACAGTTGAGGTCCTGGTATTACCCCAGAAATGGATAATTATCTTGTGTAATGAGAGTGCAGAGAAGGAAATGAAGACACCACAGGGACAAACTGGCATGTTTTTTAGTGATAAGGTAAAGAATAAAATAAAATAATATTCACCATATTATGATGCAGTCATGCAGTTCACCTAGAACTGTACCTTTCCATACAAATATGGCATTTCAATGTTTAACTGAAACAAATTATAGGCTTCCAGTTGAGGGAAGTATGTATTTACTTGTATCAACAGACTTGGTTAACTGAATCATCAGAAAGATTGAGTAGTTGTAGGAAATCCTGTTGTAGGAAAGTTGAACCTTAAGGAAGGCTGAGTGCCAAAGAATTGAGGCCTTTGAAGTATGGTGCTGGAGAAGACTACTGCGAGTCCCTTGGACTTCAAGGTGATTAAAAGCCTTCAGTCCTAGAAGAGATCAACTTTGACTGCTCTTTAGAAGGTCAGGTCCTGAAGATGAAACTCAAATACTTTGACCACCTACTGAGAAGGAAAGACTCACTGGAGAAGAGCCTAATGGGGGCAAAAGAAGAGATGGGGATGATAGAAAATGAGGTTGCTGGATGGAGTCACTGAAGCAGTCGGTGTGAGCCTAAAAGGATTCCAAGGGATGGCAGAGGACAGGAAGGCCTGGAGAAATGTTATCCATGGGGCCATGATGACTTCGCAACTAACAGCAACAGCAACAACAACAACAACAAGGAATTCCACAGTCTTCCCATGGACTCTTTTATTCAAATGAATTACAGCTCCTAGAGATGGAAAACACATTTTGAGTTCCTTTGAACTCCATGTTGTGATAGCTTTGATTTGAGAAAGAACATGCGAGATAAGGAAAAAAGTGGAAAAGGGAAATCTTGCTGAAGCACTAATTCAGTAATTTCTGTGTTACATGTACCCCGCCTAGGCTGTAAAAAATGCTGCAATAAAAAGGCAGATAAATAATGAATATGTGTAAACTATTGCTTCTAGAATTACATTAGTAATTACTATATGTATTTTAATAATTATTTTCAATGAAGTCTGATTCATTGCTGAGATTTTAACATTTTATAGGATAATTTGTGTCACGTTAAATATTTATAGCCCCTTATAAATTTAGACACTGTAATAAAGGAGAAGCAGAAAGTATGCGAATTAAACTTGAGATGGGGAAAATTAAACATGTTCAGGATTGTATGGCTATTGGTTGTAGAAATTATATATTCTATATGTATAGATATTTAGATCACACCCCTTTATTAGCATAGGTATAATACTGTCCAAATAGTATCCCTCACTTGTTGGCTGCATTTGTCTGCATCAGGTACTATCTTTACTTTATTTTATTGTCATTGTACGTATATACACAGTTTACACATACAACAAAATTCACATAACACCCAGAGACCAGGCCCAACACAAATAACAATCCCCAAACACCCCCCCCACCCACCAAAACATTCCCCACCTCTAAACCACCAAGCACCCACATAACAGATCAAGTAGTGCTGTCCAATAGAAAATTCCTTACTGAATTGCTGCCCAAACTCTACCAATCCACGATGATAATGCTCAGCCATATTCATTAGCAGCTGGAGTTTTGGAAGAGCCCTTAGAACCCAATAGTAGAAATCTGAGTACGACACATTTTTATGGGTGGGTTTTGGGAAAATAGTTGCTTTTGGGTAGTGTTTGTGGTACTTAGATGAAGCACCAGTTTCTTTGGCTTTCATTGTCGTTTCCCATCTCATGCAAGTGATTTCTATTTCCCTGAACGCAGCGCATATGTCTAGTGCTGGAAATATTCTTGTAGCCTTAATCAAGAGTTATTAGGAGTTCCATGGGACACAGAAGATTAACTGCAGTTGAGAAGGAAAGCTGGGTTCTAAAAGCTGTGTATTCTGTGAGTGTTGGTTCTATTGAATGTTTCCTGCTGCTTCATCTATAGAGGATCTCATGGGGCCATACTTTTATTACTCATCTCTAGATTTCAGTGGTGAGAACAATATGCCTTTAAACCTAGGAAAGAAAAACCAAATGCACAGCTATAGAAGAGGTGATACGTGGCTCAATAGCAGTACCTGTGAGAGGAATTTCAGACACCTAGTGAACAGCCATTTACATATGAGCTAGAAGTGTGGTACAGCTACCAAAAAAGCCAAGGGTGCATTAAGAGAGAGATTTTATCAAGGTCACATGAAGTGTTAGTACCACTTTATACTGCTTAGCTAAGAAAATCCTTGGAATACTGTATCATTTTGGTTACCATGATAGAAACTTTATAAAATAGTAATAAAGATGATTAGGGGGCTAGAAGCTAAAACTTGATGAATGGCTGAAAAAAATGGGTTAGTCCAGAATAATAAAGAGAAAGACTAGGGGTGACATGATAGCAGTCCTCCAATATTTGAGAGGCTGTCGTAGGGAAGAGGTGGATCAGCCTAGTATCCAAAGAACTGAGGGAATGAGAAGGGGTAATGGATTGAAACATATCAGAAAGAGATCCAATCTGTAACAAGAGATAAATTTCCTGAGGGTGCGGACAATTAACTACCATGTTTCCCCGACAAAATATCCTGCTAATAAGCCCAGGCCTGGTTTTTGAGGTGGGTGTAAATATATACCCTCCCCAAAATAATCCTAGTGAAAGGGTGCCGTAGCAAGTACAGGAGGAAGCCCTTCCCTTCCCCGGTGACCTCAGTGCTTCTCGGCTCCTTAATCGGATCAGTTGAGCCGATCCGGATGCCATTCAAAAAACAGCTGATTTGAGGGTGCTGCTCAGGCCATGGCCTCGAGCAAGTGCGGCTGCTTTGGCCACAAAAGGAGGCCAAGTGATGCACCCCACCCGTCTTGCACCGGCCTTCCGATGGGTACTGTAGCAGCAGTTATCCACAATTTTTTAAATCATTATTTCATCCTGACCCACGTGGCCCAGTGAGCCACGTGGATTGGGATAAAATAAGGGTAAAAAAAATTGTGGATAGCTGCTGCTACAGTACCCTTTGGAAGGACGGCTTGAGTCTCTTGCTGCAAAAGTGGCTGCGCCCGAGACTGCTTTTGGGAGACGAGGCAAAGGGGAAGCATCAGCTTCATCTTGCCCTTGCCCTCAGCCCCCCCTTCGGCTGAGCTCAAGCAGAGAAGTGGCCCGCAGGGTTTCAGCAGCAAAGTTGAGGCTGACAGGAGTCAGGGCAGGGGGGAATGTCCAGTGCGGCCCCGGCGCTCTTCTTTCCTTGGAAACGGAATCTTGGGAGTGGGAAGCAGCTTTCCCAGGAAGGGTGGATATGTCGGTATGTGTATAAAAAACACAAAGTAAGGGAGCCAGTAGCCGCGGATTAAGGAGCTTTGTGAAACGTTACACCTACACGCAAAGTTTGGCAAGGAAGGGAGAAGAGATATTTCCCTCTCTTGGCAGTGTTTTGCTTGAAAATATTTGAGAATCAACCAGAGAGAAGGAAGAATAAGCCCTGGAGGAGATGCTGCCGATACTGCTGCCTGCAGAGACACAGACAGAGTGAAGTTAATTGAAGACCTCTCCGGCCAGCCCCCAAGACTATCTGAAGGTGGAGGGGGGGGAGATTTCCTGCACATTGGCTGCAGCGTCTTCTCACAAGGCTTCTTCGGACATCCCCAGTTGAATGGATTTCCATGCCTTCCTTTACAGGACATTGCTTCGCACCTAGGAATCGGGAGAAGCCCTGTGAGGAGAAGCCACGGCCAATGTGCATGAAATCCCCCCCCCCCGAAGATCATCCTTTCAAAACGTAGTTTCACCAGGATGAAGAGGTGTCTGGAGGCGGCGTTTGAATCGGATTGGGCTTTCTTTGCAAGGCGGACAATCTGGGGAGCAAGAGATTTAGGAAGCCTGAGCTGGCGTGGGTCCGTTTCTCCAGTGAAGCATCTGATTCATCCCCAGGGGTGAACGTTTCACCCTTCGTCATCTCTCTGCCCTGGCTTGGAGGCTGCAGAGGAAGCCTGCCATGCCCGGTGAAGGGGGGTGGGGAGAAGTGACAGCAAGAGGAACCACATCTCGCTCCACAACCCTCACTTCTCCCCCACCCCACCAGCCACCCGTCTCGCTAAAGACACGGTGGGGAAGGGAAGCAGCCTGGATTCTGTTAGCATTGGGGCAGGGTGGGAGGAGTTGGGCTGCGAGACATGCATCCTACCCGGGACTTGCAGCTCCGTCGTGTTCCTCATTGTTTTGTCCAGGGAAGTTGAACTCGGGAGATTTTTTTTTTACAGGGTGCTTCCCTGGACAAAACAGCGAGAAACACGACGGAGCTGCAAGTCTTGGGTACGCTGCGTGTCTCGTAGCCCAACTCCTCCCACCCCGCCCCAATGCTAACAGAATCCAGGCTGCTTCCCCTCCCCACCGTCTATTTAGCGAGACGGGTGGCAGGTGGGGTGGAGGAGAAGTGAGAGGTGTGGGGCGAGACATGGCTTCTCTTGTCGTCTCTTCTACCCCCCCTCACCGGGCATGGCAGGCTTCCTCTGCAGCTTCCAAGCTGGGGCAGAGAGGAAGCAAAATGCTCACCCCTGGGGATGAATCAGACGCTTCACTGGAGAAACTTCCCCAAGCCAAGCCAGGCTTCCTAAATCTCTCACTCCCCAGATTGTCCCCCTCGCAAAGAAAGCGCAACCCGATGCAGGGTGGTGAAGGACACGTCAGAGCAGTGCCCCCCCCCTAATAAGACCAAGGCCATATTTCGTAGGTCAAAAAAAATAAGACCCTATCTTATTTTCAGAGAAACACGGTAATGGAACAGCTTGGCTCCAGAGGTTTTGGGCGCTCTATCACTGGAGGTTTTAAAGAATATTTTGGAAAGCCATTTGTCTGGAATGGTATAGGATCTCCTAATTGAGCAGGGGATTGGACTGCCTTCCAACTTGGTTATTCTGTGAGTTATGTTGGTTGGTTCTGAACTGTCACATCCAGTTGCCAAATTGTTCAACATTTGCCTAGCACACCTATAGTTTTGGGCTTCCAGTTAAAGGAAGGTTGCAGCAAGAAGTGCAGCAAACAAACTTAATAAGTGAAAATAAAAATAAATAAAATATAGTCATGTATTCTTTTTTTTTTTTTTTTTTTTAACAGAACTTTTTTTTATTTTTCTTTAAAAAAAAAACACAAATATGTCATCATTTGTCAATCATTAAAACATTGAAGTACAATTTTTTTTTGTGTGTACCCCTCCCTCCCTCCACCCCCCCCACCCCCCCTCCTCCTTCCCCCCCCCGACTTCCCAGAACCCGTACACGGTATAGAATTTTAACTAACACAGTCTAAAATCTATTGAGAAAAAAGAAATAAAGAAATTAATGACATTCTAGATTGACCTTAGCTTCTTCTTACTGAACTAACTTTAAACAATTTAAATCATTTCTGATCTTAAGCATAGGCTAACTGGAATTTCTTAGTCCCGTATTTATTTTGTATATAGTCAATCCATTTTTTCCAGTCTCGTTTATATCTCTCATTTGAATGATCTTTGAGATATGCCGATATTTTAGCCATTTCAGCTAAGAGTCATGTATTCTTTACACGGACTTTTTTTATACAACTGCAAGGGAACTGAAATAGTAAATATTTGAGGGTGTATTAGACTAGTCTATCTTCTCCTCTTCTCTGTATCTACAAAACATTTGCTTTGAGAAAGGATCCTAAGAGTGAGAAATGAGAAGAAGGATAGAAAATATACTTACTCAAAGATATAACAATTTCTGTATTACATGCAGAAATATAATACAGAAGTTGTTAAGCAATCAAGACAAAAAGAATTGCTGCAGTGGAAAGGCTTACTTAGAGGGTCCTTCATGGAGTCAATTATTGAGACTTGTAGGTGATGGGCAATGGATAGGAAGTGGATTAAGGGTACATTCCAGGTAATGAGTGGAAAAGGTGGTTATTGGGCCACATCTCCTAAGCTTTGCCTTGAGGGTGTAAGCCTACGGTCTTTCTGTGGACTACAGATGATCCCCTCCCCTTCGAATCGCCTTGCTACAGGACCTCATAAAAGATGAACATGCAAAATTAGAAATCAATTAACCACAGGTACCCTAAATAGTAGCAGACCAAGAGAGACTGAAAATGGTAAAATTAGTAGCTCTGGAAAGAAAGGGAAGTAATATTTAAAAATGTGGCTGTTTTTGCTCAAGTACCATAGAAAGTAGTTAATGAGGACACCCTGGAAGTCAGTTGCATCTCTAAAAGTGTCTTGAAACCTCAGAATAATGTTGAACTCCACGCATTACCCAAGAAATGGACAATTACCTTGTGTAATGAGTGGGTACAGCAACGGTAATGAGGAAACCTCAGTTACAAACTGACTTGGTATTTGGTAATCAAGTTAAGTAAGGTAAAGAGTAATAAAATAAATTGGGACTATTACTTACATTTAAGCTTAGAAATAATTGAGCAGTATTTGAAAATAAACTGACTACATTTCTATGCGAAGAAGTTGATATTGTTCAGCTGCTGTTAGAAAGGCATTTGAATTGACCAGGATTTTACTTATTATTCATGCTTATGACTTTTTGTTGTTTGGGATTAATGATTAGACTTGAGAGAAGGAATGTTTTAATTTCAGTTATCTCAGTTAACTTGCCCCATGGAAAGTGAAGCTATGATACTAACGTTTGTACAGTTTTCCTCTGTACTGAGCCTCATGATTTCATACATTCTCCAGGAAATGCTCTCCCTGTTCATTTCAAAGCCTTGCAATGCTTTCTGAACCTAAACAACATCAGACAGAGTGTCCCCATCTATATCTATGGCATCCCTATTAGAAAATAGTTTTCTTACTGTCTTCAACATCTCTCTTGCCATCCACAAACTGGTCTCACAAGGTCAAGAGGACAGAGCAAAGGTGAAAATTGTGTCCACTTTGATGATGACACAGGTGGTGGGCATTCCCTGTGAAAAGAAAAAGAGGAGACAGGTGAATAAAGAATAAAGATATCTTGATATTTACATCCATTTTTTTCAAGGTACCATCTTCTTCTACCGAAATGCAAGATCTGGACTTTGGATTCTGATTTTACTCTTTATTTCTCTCTTGTCTTAGTGTTAATTTTTTTGTCCATTACTTCTCTGTTCAACTCTTGAAAAGTTGTTTCTATGAAGCTCAGATATAGAGCTTGCACGAGGAATCCCCAGAATATCCCAGACTCCCCAAAAGCTTTAGATCCAATGACAAAAACACTCCACTCATTTACAGCTATGAAAGTCAACTTCATTGGATTGTTTGACCAATACCCTCATCAAGGTTTTCTTGATGGAGTAGTAGTATTGGAAATATTCCTGCAACCTTATTTGTATTCCTTAGTTGGAAGTTGAGCTAAAACTGAGAAGGAGAGTTTGGTTCTATAAGCTGCGTGTACAATCAGGGATTGGTACATTAGATATTTCCTGATGCTTAGCAACAAAGTATTTCATAAGGACACACTTTTTATTAAAAATCTCTAATTTAATTTATCTTCCCAAGATATGTTAAAGTGTTTTATAACATGTTAATGATCCCAATAATTAGGACTTTAAAACAAAACAGGACAAGGATCAATGTTCCCTCTAATTTTTTTTCCATGTGTGCGGAAAAGTATAGTGTTCGGGCAGCACATTTTCATGCCTGAGCACCTGAATTTTTTTTAGCCATAATTGCCATCAGAACAGATGTTGGGAGGGGGGCAAGGAGGAAAAGGGTCCCCTCCCTCTCCCTCAGACCCCCAGGAAGGAAGGGAGGGGAGGGGGATGGAAAGAAAAGAAAATGGGAAACAAGAAAAGGAAAGGAAAAAGGAAAGGAAATAGAAAAGAAGGAAAGGAAAAAGGAAAGGAAATGGGAAAGAAGAAAGGAAAGGAAAAGAGAAAGGAAAGGAAAAAGGAAAGGAAAGGAGAAAGGAAAGGAAAAGAGAAAGAAAATAGAAAAGAAGGAAAGGAAAAAGGAAAGGAAATGGGAAAGAAGAAAGGAAAGGAAAAGAGAAAGGAAAGGAAAAAGGAAAGGAAATGGAAAAGAAGGAAAGGAAAAGAAGGAAAGGAAAAGAGAAAAGAAAGGAAAGGAGAAAGAAAAGGAAATGGAAAAGAAGGAAAGGAAAAGGAAAAGAAGGAAAAGAAAAGAGAAAGGAAAGGAAAAAGGAAAGGAAAGGAGAAAGAAAAGGAAATGGAAAAGAAGGAAAGGAAAAGAGAAAGGAAAGGAAAAAGAAAGGAAGTTAGAAGAAGGACAGAAAGGAAAAGGAAAGAGTGGAAAGGATTGGTACTGCTCAAAAATCAAGTCTCAAGATCCCGTGGACCCCTTTGGCTCAGGCAGTCCAATCCCACGTTGCTTCCCTCTCTCCCCAAAGCGAAGGGATCACAGAAAAAGTGCTGAGCTCAGAACGGGGCTTCAGACGAGGCAATGCCTGAGAAACCCCGGATGTGCAGAGAAACGCAGGCTACAACCAGCAAATCCCATTTTCCCAAGAACTGACGAAGCCCCAGAGGACCAATGGGAATTCTCCCTTCTGCAGCGTCATCGGTCTCCGGGCAGAGTCTTCCTTGATTTCACCAATCAGAAATCAGAGTTCAGAAGGGAGGGAAGGGAGATATTTTCAGTCACATTTAAAGACATTAAAAAACACTGCGCTGCACTTTGAAACTTGTGCGTGGTGTTTCTTTGTTACCTGCGCGGCCGCTCATGCGTGCAGCTTAGAGGGAACGCTGACAAGGATAGTTAGATAATTTCATATTAGAGCAACTGTAAGAGAATGACTGACCCAAAGTCTCCAAGCTGGCTTCTAGCCTAAGGCAGGTCAAGACCACACAATCTTCCAATCTTTACCCTAGTGCATTAACTACTACATATACACAAAAATATAATACAGAAGTTGTTAAGCAATCAAGATGCAAAGAATTCCTGCAGTGGAAAGGCTTACTGAGAGGGTCCTTCATGGAGTCAATTATTGAGCCTTGTTGGTGGTGGGCAATGGATAGTAAGTGGATTAATGATACATTCCCGGCAATTAGTGGAAAAGTTGAGTTTATTTATAGGCGGGTTTATTGGGCCACATCTCCTAAGCTTTGCCTTGAAGGCTGGAGCCTATTTCTGTGTACTACAGATGAACCCCTCCCCTTTTAATAGCCTTGCTACAGGATTTCATAAAAGATGAACATGAAAAATTATAAATCAATTAGCCACATTAACAACTAAATAGTAGCAGAGCAGTGAAACTAAACATGGTAAAATTGACAGCTCTGAAAAAAAGGAAATCAATATGTAATAATGTGGTTTTTTTTCAAAAAAACAGTTACTGAGGACGCTCTGGAAGTCAGTTGCATCTCTAAAATTGCCTTGAAACCTCAAAATAATGTTGCACTCCTGCTATTACTCCAGAAATAGAGAATTACCTTCTGTAATAAAGTGGTTGCAGCAACGGTACCGAAGAAACCTCATACAAACTGGCACAATGTTTAGTAATCAAATTAAATAAGGTAAGGTTTAATGAAATAAGTGGAGACTAGTGCTGACATTTAGACTTAGAAATAATTGAGGAGCAATGTTGAAAAAGAAGTTGCCAAAATTTCTATGTGAAGAAGTTGGTGTTGTTCAGCAATTTCCTTTAGTGTTTATACTTATGGCATTTTGCTGTTGGGTACTAGTGGTTAGGTTCAGCGGTGGGTTCCTGAACTAGTTAGTACTGGTTCGCTGCTTGTGCGCTTTGCACATGTGCAGCTTGCTTCACTCGCTCATGTGTCGGCCACACGTTGCTTGCTCATGTGCATTTGACACATGAGGGAGAAATGGAGAAAGATGCTCTTAAAGGCAGGAAGCAGACTTTCTTAATAACACCCCCAGCAGATATTTTGTGCCCATTAAGAAAGATCAGGCCGGCCTATCTACAAGACAAAAGGCCTTCAGCTCCAGAGTGATGGGATGAAGAACAGGGTATCATCCTTTGGGGCATAATAGGATTAACCCATTACCATTTAGCAGAAGACACAGAGCTTACTACATTGCACAATCTCCTAAGGGTATTTCAGACATTGCACACACATCCCCTAACAGCATCTCTGAAACTTATAAAAATCTAGATCCTCATAAAAGCAGTTGGTCAGCCACACCAGAACTACAAACCATCGTGGTTTTGTTCATCAATAAAGGTCCATTTATTGATTAACAGAGCCACCAGGCTCTTTCCAATCAGCCTCCAGCCTCCATTTTATTTCAAGCATCTTTCTCCCAGCACGCAAGTGCTCATAACAAAGCGAACCTTTTGTTAATGTTCACCTCTGGGAACAGCTGATTGGGGATATTCTGGGAGGCTGATTCACCCGCCAATCAGCTGCTCATGCTGAATCAGGCTGCGATAATGTGCTGAAGCTGACCAGGCTGTTTGCTAAGGACGCTAGCAAGATGAATATCAATGGATGCTGGTAGGCAGAGGCAGAATTTCTTTTTCTTATTTTCTACCCAAAAAACTAATGTGTGTACTTTGGGCCGTCTTATGCTACAAAAAATATGTAGATTCCTATAGCCAGCCAGCCTCTGCCCTTGTGGTAAGGGTTGAGATTCATATCATTCTTCATGTGCTGTTACATTGTGCATTTTATTACAATACTGGAAGAAGGTTTATCTTTTCTTTATCTTTCTTTTGTCCCCCTTTCTTTCAGTTCAGCCTGAGGTACTTTATATTAACTTTCTTCTACTTATATGAGATAGAACTTCCAAATAAGGAGACTCTATCCCATATAATAGCCAGGTTTTGTATAATGGCGGTGAATATTTGTAAACAATTGGTCTTAGGCATACAAGTTAATTTCTATTTGTATTTTAACAAGTCTTTTCAGTGATCTATGATTCATAATTCAGATTTTAAGAATTTATAGGAATATTTGTGTGAGATAAAAACCCAATTATTAAATCCTCACAACACAGAGACAAGTCTGGTTCATAATTCAAAAAGGTTTATTTACAGAAAAATAAAAAGCATTTGCAAAGGTGGCCTCCAAGTCTCTTCCCAAGTGGATTGAGTACAAGGAGAACAAAGAATAGCATTCAAACAATACCTTTTATACATTCTACTCCTCAGAAACTCCCCCCTCCTGGTCATTCATTTACATTGTTTCTTTCATCATTCCATATTCTAAAGGGTCAACTTGACATTTTCGTGAGAGGCCCCTATCTTGTATTTGGGTTTTCTGGCGCCTTTCATCTGAACAGATAGCTTCCTATCTAACTTGTACGTAGGCTTGGAATAACAAAGCTTTATCTTTTCCTGTTTACTTAAAACATTTTGTAGTTAGTAAAAACACAATAATGTATTACACATTTTAGGCAAGAATATAATGGCTTATACATTTAAGATTGTAAAAGAATACAAAAGCAACCTTTTAATATCTTATAAAAGAGTAACTTAATATCATTTTCTTCAATCCTCACTTTTTCTCTTCTCAATAACTTACTCTTTTATACCTACAATAATTCATAATGACCTAACTTCTCCTTAGTTTCATATGGTAGCAGGATTTTACATTCAGAGTTCTCCATTTCCATCCCCTGCTTCTCCACTTTCATTATTAGCATATGTTCTTTCTTTCTATTTGTTATTAATGTAGTTCTTAAGGTCTTACTGCTCATAGTCTTTTTTATTAACATTTGTATGAGAGGAATCAAGCATGGAAAAACATGATAGCTAGGAATCCTAATATCGCAAATTTTGCTAAACCTTTTTAATTTGAAAACCACCCACCAAACCAATCATTTACCCCAAGTAAAGTTAGCCCTTTCCAGGTTTGGACTGGAACATGGGCTAGCTTTATCATTCGGTCTGTAATTTCCTTTACTACTTTCCCATTCTCATCTATTACAACAATTACTCAAATTAAATTTTTCCACACATACCTCCTTCTTTAGCTAGTAAATAATCTAAAGCTAATCTATTTTGCGCAATATAAGTCTGAGACTTTACACTCTCCTTACTTAATTTTTTTTTAAGTACTTACCACGTCAGTAGTTAGTACTTCAAGCACTGCTTGTAATCGAATTATCCTATTTAAAATGTATCTTGGCTCTCTGGCATCTAAGGTACCATCTTCTGCCCATGTGGAGTCCATCAACATCCTTCCACTCTCCAATCTGTATATCACTTGGTTGTACAGATCTTTTTTCTTGATTTCTGCTTGATAAATCACCATATACAGTTAACCACAGCAGTTGTTTTTGTTCAATGTGGTTGAGGAAAAAGCTTCATTTTATTATTCCTAATACACAAGATCCATATCACCCTTAAGTAAGTATCCATAGGCATACTTTCCACATATACAATACATACCATTCTAGGGTATCACTTTCAGGATCTTTAAGATAAGCCATTTCAGTTATTTGACTAAGTGCTTCTTCTTTCATAATCCTACTTCCTCCACACCAATTGTTGTTATTCCATACAGTTAGGCCAGTGATGGCAAACCTTTTTTGGGTCGCATGTAAAAAACGGGGGGGGGGAGCGCAGGGGGGTTGTGTGTGGGCATGCCACACCCATTGTGCTATGCGTACGACCACAGCACGCATGCACATTCGACCAGTGTTCTCCCCTATTTTTGGCGTGCTTTTTTTGTCTTCCCCAGGCTCCAGAGACTTTATAGGAGCCTGGGGAGGGTGAAAACAGCCTCCCTGCCCCTGGAGACTCTCTGGATGCTTCAGGATCTTCCCTGAAGCCTCCGGAGCATGAAAAACTGGCCCTACGGGCAAACTGGAAGTTTGGGAACGGACTTCCAGTTTGGTTGCAGGGCCGATTTTAGCCCTCTGGAGCCTTCAGGGTCCTCCAGGAGGCTTCCCTGAAGGCTCTGGAGGGCAAAAAATGGCCTCAAAAGAAGGCCGAAGTCAGCTGGCTAGTGCGCGCATGCATGCTGGCCAGCTGACAGGGCAAGCCTAATGTGCCCTGACAAATGGCTCCATGTGTCACCTGTGGCACGAGTGCCATAGGTTCGTCATCATGGAGTTAGGCAATTCATATCTCCTACTGCTACCTTTCTGTTTCCTTCTTCGCTCCTAACACACTTTTCCTACTAAATTCATTGTCAAAGCCCAAGTCCGCTCCTTACCTTTTGTTAATTTTAAAGTTGTTCCACATCTCTACCGCTGTATCATGGTTTAATTCATGTGCTTCCCATGGCCACTGTTCTCCCATGTTTGTTCCTACACACACAAAACAGTTATTTACTATAAAAGTTCCCCCCCCCCAATTTCTTCAGCCAATTGCACAAACATATTTACAACTCTCTTAGGGAATTTAGGCAATTCTAATTTTTCAAATCCCTGGTAGTATGACTAAAATATACTTTTGTGTATTGGTTTTAGTTTTGTGGTTTCTATTTTCAATACTAGGCAACCCTATGGATCTTTTCCTTTTCCATCTATTCCAATTCCAAAGTCTTTATATTGTGTTCTATTTTCCACCCAACATACAAAACACAATTGATACAATGACAACAACAACAAAATCCACAAGTACAATCATAAAACCAACACATCCGGGAGGGCATGCAATGGAATTTGTTCAATCATGGTTTTCTTCAGTTGAGGGAAGAGCATAGGCAACCGCTCTGCTCTACATAGCAAAAACACAAAAATTAGTCTGAATGCAAATATTACTCCTCCTATCAGTAGGATGATTGTCCACCAGTCTATTAAGTCTGTTGAAAGTTCAGTTTCAGTGGGTCTCCTTGGTGAGATGCCACCATCCACTCCTTTGGGGCTGGCACAGGCCCTCTCATTCAGAAGTAATGAGTCCCTTTTTCAGCAGTCTGAATTGCAATCCCAGTAGTTAACAGGACAATGTAAGGTCCTTTCCAAGTTGGAGTTTATTTTCCATCTCTCCAGGCCTTTATCAGCACCCACTGCTTTTAACGGGTATATTGCAAAGTCCAAGGGTGGCATTTGCGCATGAATGTCTTTCTGTCTTAAGAGAGAAAAACATCTGGACATTTCCTGTACATATTTTCTAACTATTTTGTCTTTTAATTCAATTCTTGATAAACCTTCCCTCCCCATATATGGTATTACAAATAACATCTTAAACATCTTTTATCTGGGTACGATATGTTCCAACAAAATTTTAACAGTAGTATATGCATTTGCAGTTACACAAGGGAATGCTTCCACCCATGGAGTCAAATGATCCACAATGACCAACAAATATTTCATCCTCATCCATCAGTCATTAAACTTGTTGTTCTCTCTCTCTTTCTACTTCCTTTTGTGGACAGTTTCTAGAAAAATGTCTGTCCTTTCCACATCTAAAACACTGAGTTCTTCTACTTTGTCCTGCCCACCTTCCTCTTCCCCTGCCTTGCCACCTTCCTCTCCATTGTCCTCAATTTCCAAAGTCCCTTCTCTGTCTTTTCTGGTCACCTAACTTCTTATCCATCATTATACCTACAACTGACAACAACACTTTCCTATCCTCTCTTCTATCTTGCACATCTCTATTCACGTATACTTTCTGGGCTTCTGCCACAATTTCCATCTCACATTTCCATTCCACAATTTTCCATCTTTTGGACTTTCTTCCTAAAAGGGCAACAACTTGTGATGCCCAAACAAAGCATTCAAAATGCACACATACATAAAGACATTTAAAGAAGGGGAAAAATATGAGTAAGAAGAACAGCTTCAAAAATACAACAAACAATCAAAATGAAATATTTTGGGTCTATGCTCTGAAACATATTTGGATCAAACTTTAGTGTCAGTTCTCTTCTTTTAATAAAAGTTAGGTTCAGATTCCATTCAGATTGAAGCAGATTCTCATTAAGTAGGTTAAAACATGTAGAAATGCAAAACAAAATCTTTCAAAATCATTTCTTTTTATATATAGGTTTAATTTAGCATCTTAAACTGTAGAAAGTAATCACCCAGCCCTCTCCCAGAAAAATGAAATATCCTAGGAAATATTGAAAAGGCAGAATATTACATTTTCCTGGATGTGAAAAAGGAGAAACCTTTTAAAGAAAACTTCCTGCAGCTTCATGCCTCCCCCGCTTTTGTCAATGGGCCATTAAAAAGGCCAAGCCAGTCCCTTTACATAATAAAGATTTATCCCCTTCAGCTCCAGGCGGATGGGATTAAGGCATGATAATATAAACCCTTTACCCAAGTGACCACATGGCATCTGAGAATTCAACCAAACCTGGACTCAGCCTAGAGAGTTGCCCCTGCATGGCCCCATGTGAGTCTGACAACCAATCAGAATACATTTCTTGCACAGAAGCAGGAGACAGATAGGTGGGGCCAAACAGATTATAAAAAACCCTGCAAGCCCCTCCCTCGACCCTTCTTCTTCTTCTTCTTCTTCACCCAACACCTGGAAGTATGTGATCACCTTTTCCCCCAGGACCTCAAGCCATGCGGTCCTGTCCACCATTAAACATTAAACCATCTTTCTAAGCAGCCTCCATGCCTCCAGTGTCTTTTTCCCCACTTGGAGCTGAATCCAGAAGGACATTTCTTTCAACAATACCTTAAAAATTTCTCAGAAAAAAACAAAATCAAAATTATATTCAGAGCAGAAAAGAAAATATAAGAAAACCAAAACAATAAAAGGCAAAGCTACATGAGCAGTTCACCCATTTGCCTTTCTCAGACAGAAGGGGAAAGGAAAAAAAATGTTAAAGGGAGCAGAAAAGCTGCACCCCCCCTCCTTTCCTGCTACTTGCTCTTCAAAGAAAAAAAGTCCTTGAGTTTTACGGCCACTCCAAATCCACGCACCAGTCTGCTTCCCTTCATGCTGGCCTTCCCCCTCGTGGGAGTAAGGAACCACAACCTTTCAGGTCCGCACTCGCTCTGGTTTCACTATTGTTCCCAGAACACAGTCCAGCACACACACACTGCCGTTATTGAAAAACCTCCCACAATTGCTCTCCTGATCACTCAGGTACAATTGCATGTTTCCTTTCTTTGGGGCAAAAGTTTCTTACCTGGGTCTGTGCACAGAGTTACCTGGTCCTGGGGTCTCAGTTGTTGACTCCCTCTGTTTCCTTTTGATATTGCAGACCAGAGCTGTCAATTTAGTTCTGGCACGGAGCCTGCAAATGGAAATCCAGTCTCAGATGATTCTAGGCAGTTGAAATCAACCGGTGTTTCCCCCAGAATAACTGAGCAGTACTCCCAAATGAAGCCCTTAAGCCACACGTTGGGTGCCAAGATTATGAGATAATACCCAATTATTATATCCTCACAATACAGAGACCAGTCTTGTTCACAATTCAAAAAGGTTTATTTACAGAAAAATAAAAAGCATTTGCAAAGACGGCCTCCAAGTCTCTTTCCAAGTGGACTGAGCACAAGGATAGCAAATAATAGCATTCAAACAATACTTTTTATACATTCTACTCCTCAGAAACTGCCCCCTCCTGGTCATTCATTTATATTGTTTCTTTCATCATTCTATATTCTAAAACATCAACTTGACATTTTTTTGAGAGGCCCCTATCTCGTATTTGGTTTTTCTGGTGCCTTTCATCCAGTGGTGGGTTTCAAATTTTTTAAAAACCTATTCTGTAGGTGTGGTCTGTTTTGTGGGAGTGGCTTGGTGGTCATGTGACCAGGTGGGAGTGGCTTGACAGTCATGTGACCGGGTGGGCGAGGCCAAGTTGGAAAATGTGGTGAAACTCACTTAACAACGCTCTTGCTTAGCAACCAAAATTTTGAGCTCAATTGTGATCATAAGTTCTCTCCCCCTCTCTCCCCACTCCCTCCCTTCCTTCTTTCTTATGTCTCTCTCCCCCACTTATTTTCTTTCTTTCCCTCCCTCCCTCCCTTTCTTTTTGTCTCTCTCTCTCTCTCTCTAACTTTCTTTCTTTCTCTTTCTCATTCTTTCTCTCTCTCTCTCTCTCTCTCTCTCATTCACACACACACCATTTCCCTCATGTCTGCCACTGACAGCTCTCAAAGAGAAGGAAGGACTCCTGCCTTGGGAAGGGGTTGGACTAGATTACCTCCATGTTCTCTTGCATTCCTCTATGTTCTCTGTCCCATTTAGTCACAAACAGCCCCATTCACTTTAAAGTTGGTCTCAAACGCCACTCACCCTGCGCGCGGCCTGGTCTCACCCAAGGAGGCAAGCTGTGGGGCAGGGGAAAGTGGGGAGTCTGTGGCTCCAGGTCTTTCGATCTTCTTCTCCGCCTCGGTTCTGCGGGTGGGAGATGCTGCTGATGAGGTAGCACGGTGGTGGTAGTGGGGGAGTTGGGGCGCTGCCTGCTACCGACAGCAAGCCCAGGAGCAGTAGCTGCTGCCAGCCACCCCGCTCTGCCATCACTCACTCCCCCCAGGCCGTCGGCTGGGCACTCAGAGGGGGCGTGGTGACAGCGAGGCCAGCCGAGCGGGGACATCACTTTGGTGGGCGAAGAAGAGCCGAGCTGAGGGGAAATAAAAGCTCTGCTGGGCAGGGGAGCAGGGTGGGTGACTGCATGGCAGAAGCCTTTTATTATTTTTTTCTCTTCCCCTCAGAGTCACGCCGAAGTAGCAGCAGCAGGAAGAGCAACAGCCTGGTGTGCACTCTCGATCCGGCCTGCCTGAGGAACAGGAGGTGAGTTTGGCTGTTTAAAAAACCGCACGTGGAACTCCTCTCCTGTTCCTTCTTTTGCTGTTTGAACAGCCTGCGGGGTGTGCTGCCTTGTCTTTCACAGCCCCCACATTTCCAATTGGGGGGAATCCATGGAGAGGGGCAGAAAAGATGGATTTCTTCCTCCTCCCTAATTGGAAATGAGGTGGCTGTCAAAGCAAGGGAACGTGCCCCACATGGCTTGTTTAAACAGAAGAAGAAATAACAGCAGGGGAGGATTTGTTGGACAAGCCAACGGACAAATCAATGGGCACGGGCTGCTCTCTCCTCTGACAGCCACCTCGTTTCCAAGGAAGCGGGTGGGGAATCCATGCAATTTCCTACCTCTGCATGGATTCCTTGCCCTCCCTCCTTGCGCACGACAGCCAAAACCTCCCATAAGGCTTCTGCTGGTGGGCGAGCAGTTGGAAGGGGCAGGCCAGGGGAGGGACCGTTCTGGTTCTGCACCCCCGGAAGCCCAGGTACGGGAAGGGACACTAAATTGTTTCAACTGGTACAGATAGCTGCCTATCTAACTTGTACGTAGGCTTGGAATAAAAAGGTTTTTCTTGTCCTGTTTACTTAATACATTTTGTAATTAGTAAAAACACAATAATGTATTACACATTTTAGGCAAAAATATAATGGTTTATACATTTAACATTATAAAAGAATACAAAAGCAACCTTTTAGCATTTTATAAAAGAGTAACTTAATATCATTTCCTTCATTTGTATCTATGGGGTTACATTATTTGGTTTCAAGTTGAATATTTGTATCCCTTTCTCAATTTAGGCACTGTAATAAAGGAGAATTGGATAGTAAGTGAAGAAAACTTGAGAGGGAGAAAAATTAGGAAGGTTCAGCCTTGATTTCTGATTATGTTTCTTACACTTTTGTGTACATTCTGGTTTTGCAAATTATATTTTCACTTCTGCATATCATTAGATCTCATCCCTTTATGAGCATAGGTATAACAGTGTCCGCAATAGTACCCCTCATTTGGTTGCGCACTCTCTCCCTCCCCCCTCTCTCTGTGTGTTTGTAATATATCCTACCCGTACTACACTCTGGTACTTTTATTGTATTGCAGTGTTTCCATTTGTTTTATGCTGGTGAGTAAAATTAATAGAATACATCTGCTAGTCTGTCCACTTAACAAACAGAATGGTTCAGGAAGAGATCCCCATGCCGATTTTATCTTGCTACGTCTTCCATTCTTTTAACAAGACCCAGCCTATGTTGATACTGAGTCAACAGACAAAGCTATTCTTTTTCTAAATACTATCCCATGATATTTAGGTTGAAAAAAATAATTTTAATAGATTCTGAAGTATCAGCTTAGGCTGGGTCTTTTATGTTCCAACATGGGGTCTTAGCTAATAGTTTAAATTTGGTTTTGTTCTACTTCTGCTCAAGCAACCAAATCAGCTGGAAGACCTCAGTGGCAAAATAACTGCTTCAATAAATAAACAGATGGGGAAGAATGAAACTTTGTGACTTTATGGCAAAATGTGTGGTTGGAGAACAGGAAACACCTTCCACACAAATGTAGGCAGAGATCTGACACACAAACAGACAGACACATTCACATAGTCAAATGAATATACTGCTCCCAGCTCCCACTTAAAGAAGTAGCACAATATCTGCAATTCTCATTTAACTTTATTTGAAGGAATACTTGCCAAATTTTACTTCAATGCATAAGTCCCTCCGGGAATAGGCGGCATACAAGTCTAGTCTAATAAATGGAATAAATGTTTTTGAGTTTGATAGATAGCAATTTGATTCATGTAAAGAAAATTTAAATAATAACAGGCTGTAATTGCAGGTCATTGGCCATATCTTGAAGACATCCTGGGTGGTAGATGGGGATGGCATTATTTTCCAAAGTAGATGTACAAATGAGATAAAATAATAGATTGATTAAAGTGAGTTTAAGGTAAATTCTATTTTCTGAACCTGAAAATCTCTCCTGTCCTGCTTTCTGCCTTTAAAACACCTGTTCCTCTTCAGGCCAATGCCTTGGAATGCTTTGGAAAGTGATGAAGGGTATCCAAATCTATATCTGTGGCATTTTTATTAGAGGTGTGATTACTTAGGGTCGACAGCGTGTCCATCCAAATCTACAGTCCAATCTCCCAATGTTCACAGTGTTTCCTCCACATCGACATAAGCAGAGTCTTCTATGATGATGACATTGGTGCTGGGCATTGCCTCTGAAAATAGCCATAGCAATAGCAGTTAGACTTATATACCGCTTCATAGGGCTTTTAGCCCTCTCTAAGCAGTTTACAGAGCCAGCATATTGCCCCCACAGTCTGGGTCCTCATTTCACCCACCTCGGAAGGATGGAAGGCTGAGTCAACCTTGAGCTGGTGAGATTTGAACCGCCGAACTGCAGATAGCAGTCAGCTGAAGTGGCCTGCAGTACTGCACTCTAACCACTGTGCCACCTTGGCGCAGTAGACAGGGAAATGATAAGTAAAGATACTTTGTTATTTAGACATTTTTTTCCTTCTAAGACATCACTTTCTTCTACATAATTGCAGGATTCCTATGAATTCAGAAAATTCTCTCTGGCCAAGGAATCCATTTCTGTTAATCTCCATTCAGCAGCATCCGTCCGTCCGTCCGTCCATCCATCCATCCATCCATCCATCCATCCATCCATCCATCCATCCATCCATCTATCTATCTATCTATCTATCTATCTATCTATCTATCTATCTATCAATCTATCATCTATCTATCTATCTATCTATCTATCTATCTATCTATCTATCTATCTATCTAGGATGTGTGTGTGTGTGTGTGTGTGTGTGTGTGTGTGTGTGTGTGTGTGTGGCAAGTGTGACCTCGCAGAAACGTTGCCAAGATAATCTCAATCTTACACAGGAAAAGACCCAAATACAACAAGACCAGCATATATGGTCTTGTTGTATTCGGGTCTTTTCCCATGTAAAATTGAGATTATCTTGGCAACATTTGGGCGAGGTCCCACTTGCCATCTTCAGGCTGGTGTTTTTGGCTTTGTGCTTATGCGAGTAAAGCGTGGTCGGAGCTGCCATCTCTCTATAAATCTTGGTGGAGTGTGTGGAGTGCTGGCTTTATTGCTGTAAGTGGGTTGATTGGCTGTGTGGTTGCATCCTGATTGGTAGATGGAGTTGATGTTTGTAGTTTGGTTGACTGTTTTGTATCATCCTGTGTGGCTGAGGTGCTGGCTGTGTGTTCATTGTTATTTTGGATTGTAATGACCTGGGTGGTGGGTGGGGCTCATTTGTTGACTAGGACTGGTTTCCAGATGTCTGGTAGGTGGGAGGTATCATAACATTTATTCATGTTGTGCGGGTGTTTTCTATTTTGGTTTTGGAGATTAATTTGGTTCCTTCAAAATCAATTTCATGTCCTGTTGCTTTAAGGCTCTGGGAAAAAGAGGAAGTTTTTTATTTTTTTCTGACTGCATTATTGTGTTCTGTGATGCATGCATTTATTCTCCTATCAGTTTGTCCAATGTACGTAGTAGGGCAGATTTTGCATGGTGTTTTGTAAATTCCTTGGTTTCCTAGCTGGATCTTGTCTTTGGGATTTCTTAAGATGTTGGCTATTTTTTGGTCAGTGCTGAAGGCTGTCTTGATATTGTGCTTGTGGAAAATGTTGCTGATTTTCCTGATCGAAATAGAGAAGCACCCCCACAACATGAATAAACATGACGATACCTCCCACCTACCAGACATCTGGAAACCAGCCCTAGTCAACAAACAAACCCCACCCAGCACCCAGGCTGTTACAACACAGAACAACAATGGATCCACAGCCAGCACCAATCAGCACCAATCTACCAATCATGATACAGCCACACATCCAATCAATCCACTTACTGAAACAACACCAGCATTCCACCCCTCCCCCACCAAGATTTATAGAAAGACGGCAGCTCTAGCCATGCTTTAAGCCAAAAACACCAGCCTGAGATTGGCGAGTGAGACATCACTGAAACGTTGCCAAGAAAATCTCAATCTTACATGGGAAAAGACCCGAATACAACAAGACCAGCATACCTACAGTGTGTGTGTGTGTGTGTGTGTGTGTGTGTGTGTGTGTGTGTGTTCCAGCATAAGTCTGGAATGCCTGGGCCATTGAAATGAAAATTATATCTATAGTGTCAAATTATTATATCTATAGTGTCAAATTACAGTACTGTTCACAGTGATAGTGTGCATTTTGGTTTCAAGTTCTGTTAAGATGCAGCCTGTTGTGCCTTAAAATGGCTTCTACTGTATAGCACAATGGAGTTGCCATGATAACAGCTTCACAGTACTCCACAAGGGGGCTCCCTCTAGTAAGGGGCATTGGTTCTTAAAAACAAACAAACAAACAAACAAAAACAAAGAAACAAGCAAAAAAAACCCCTAGGCCCTCAGCTTCCAGCAAAGAGGGCAATTTGTTGGGAGAGATGCCTGCTAATGCAGATAATTACCTCAAAGGCTGTTCCCTGTAGAATTTTTCCCAAGCTTTTGGCCATTAGGGCAATTAGGTCTCTACTTCAGGCTTTCCTGTATAATACAGGATTTAGGTAAATGAATACCGGGGTCATCTCAGCTAGTGTATCATATATCAACCAGAGATGGGTTCCTACCAGTTCAGACTGGTTTGGCTGAGTAGGCAGTAACTCGGCCTGCCATGCCCTCGAACCGGTTCTATTGGTGGCACCATCTTGTTCTTTGCTTATGCGCATGCACAGAAGCATTTTTCACTACTGCGCATGCATGCTACGTGCACATCAAGTGCACATGTGTGCATGCAAAGGGCGTTCCTGAGCGAACTGGCAGTAGCAGAAGCCAGAACCCACCCCTGATATCAACCCAGTTTTTAAGCATGGCCAGATTTGAATGGGCAGGTATGCCTGTATCTATTAATGTAGACAGAGGAAAAAATCTGATTCACACCAAAGGAAGATCTTACTGTGATATATTTCTCTCCATTATTACTATGGACTCTTGCTTGCTAAGAAACAATCCTAAATTATCATGGCTGGTTCTGCTGGGTGCTTTGGATGGAGATGTTGAGTGAGAATGTTTAACTTCCTTTGACCGTCAGGATCTGGTTTACTTTTGGCTTTCTTTTTCTTCTCTTAATATTTCTAATGCTGCTCTTCTCTGCTCTTGAAAAGTGGTGCATTTGCGACATTTTGCTGCAATATCTTTTTTACACATTGAATATCAATAGATTCACTAGATAATTAATATTTATTTTTTATTTATTTTTAGCTACAAAGTTAGTGAAGTCAAATAAGGAAAGAAAAGAGATATGTTGTTTCAAAAACCCCAGCCTCTGACCTCTGAGTGGCAGCGTGCTAATTTTTCACCTTCTAATATTTATCTCTGGCTTATAGGAAACAAAGTTCTTTAGGTTTCTTTTAGTGAGATTTAATAACAAGTAATAGGAAGAATTGTTAAAATAAGAAGGAAGGTTTTAATCCAGAAGTCAAAAAGTAAAGCAACAAAAAGCAGAAAAAAATCAGTCCGTTCACTTTAAGAGGAGAACATTGCGAGCACTTCAATCCATAAAGAATAGTTACAAAGGAAAAAAAACCTTTCCACAGCAATCCAATTAGGGTTATTTTCGTTGCTCAGTTCTTTTGCTTAAGGATCTAATTTGGCTTTAAAGAAAAAAATTCTTTGGGCAGTCTTTAGCAAAATAGAAAAAATACCTCACCAGGTGGACTCACTTTCTCTTTTCACTTCCTTCCTTCCGGAGCATCCCGATTTCATCAGCCTGGGGGCTGCCTGTTTACCGCCGGCTTGAAGCACTTCTCTTGGGTCGATCAGGGAGTTTGCGATGTCCCCGAGACCATCAAGCCTTTGTCTTCCTGATCACCATCTCTATGGGACGGTTTAGGTCTCAATGGACCGTCCAGTGGCAAAAGTGTCAATGGCGGTCTCGGAGTATCGAGACCGCACGTTGTGACATTGCGACATGGCCCCTCCTTGTCTGGTTCCATTATTGAGTGGCCTGCAGAGTTGACATAACTAGAAACTTGCAAATGAATTCTTTTTAAGGAACATGTGGTTGTAATTAAATCTATTAATATGCTTACCAAGAAATATCTATCTATCTATCTATCTATCTATCTATCTATCTATCTATCTATCTATCTATCTATCATCCATCCATCCATCCATCCATCCATCCATCCATCCATCTATCTAAGCTATATCTGTCTGTAATCTATGGCTTGGATGTTAGTATTTGGGGACACCTAGATATCTGCTTTGGATCCTGGGAATGCAACTATGACTTTTTGACCTAATGAAGAATTCCTAGATATGGGAATTCTTTTGCTGTATTCAGATTTCTTTGAGAAAGATGATCTGGTTAAAAATAGGAGATTTAAGGTCTTCACTTACAATGACAAAGTTCATCTGGCCCAAGAAGAGATATTGGGGATAAGGAGAATGAATATGGTGTGACTATGTGATTGAATCCACTCTTTTGTCTATGTATCACTTCTATACTATGTGTAATCAAGAGAAGACACACATGGTGAAGTGGCTCATTCAGATGTTAGTTCTTATCAACATAAGAATAGAGGGCTGAATGTCCATTCCAAATGCAAAGAGCTGGAGAATCAACATAGACCAGGTTCCTTACAAGGTATACATTGAGTTGAAAAGACTGAAGGAAAAAGCCCCTCAGGATTTCAATGCCCTGGATTAGCCAAAGATTTGGTTTCTGTGAAATGTGGATAGTCGATGTAAAGTCTGCAGTTTTATGGCAGAAAAGAATATCAAGTGACTATTTTAAAAATGGTGAACAAATCTTCTACATATGGCTTCATTATTGTAAAGTGACACAAAAGCTGAGTCATTTCCATGAGTATTTTGCATAGTTAACTGCTGTTTTTATAAAACCTGACCTGGAGGAACAAAGGGAGTTCAGTCCTTTCCTCACGCCTGAGACTCTATAAAAGATGAAAAATGCATAGAAGACATACAGCCTCTCTGGCAACTCTCTTCAAAGCACAACAGACTTCTGCAGTCTTTATTTCTTTATGAGGATGCTTTGGGTTTAGTCTTTGAGCTGAGAGTGTAACACAGTACTTTGTAGCACTTTGAAAAAAGAGTTTTGTGTTTTTCTCAGTTGCTAAAATCTATATCAGCTTTTAAGTCTCAGTGGCAAAGTAACCATTAGAGTAAATAAACAGAAGGGGAAGAACAAGAATGTGTGTAATTATAGCATAATATGTGGTTGAAAAGCAGATAACAACAATCACCCTGAAGTGTAGACAAAGAGATGCCTCCCTCTCCCCCCTCTCTCCCCAATAGGAATATATTTCTCCAGGTCCCTTTTAAAGAAGTTTCACAATGTCTGCAATGCTCATTTTGCTTTATTTCAGGAAATATTTGCCAAATTTTACTTCAATGCATAAATGTTTTCAAGTTTGATAGATAGCAATTTGATTCATGTAAAGAAAGATAAAGTGATAGCAGGCGGTAATCTCAGGTCATTGGCCATATCTTGAAGACATCCAGGGTGGTAGATGGAGATGGCATCATTTTCCACCAAGGCTATACAAATTAGAAAAAGTAATAGGTTGATCAAAGTGAGTTTAAAGTAAATTCTATGCTTTGGAAAGCTTTGTGAATGCAAACCATATCAGGCAGAGAATCCAAATACCGTACTGTAGTATCTCTATTAGAGGAGAGTTTTCTTACCGTACGCAGCACCTCCATCCGTATCTACAATCCACTTGCCCATGGTCCCGGCCACCAGGACACCGCTTGTAATAGCAGATTCCTCTTAGTCTATGACAGCGGGGTTGGGCATTCCCTATGAAAAGGAAAAGAGGAGACAAACAACGAGTAAAGATTCCTTAATATTTAAATACATTTTTCCTTCCAAAACACCACCTTCTCCTACAGAATTACAGGATCTCCCTGCAGCATCTCAAAAAACAAGCTATTAACCCAAGTTTGAAGTCTGATTCAGAGATGAATTTGCTGGTAAGCCTACAATTTATTAAGATAGGAGGGAAGAAACATTCTGGTTCACTGGCTGTGATAAATTTCTCTCCAATATCACATGGATCCTTGCTTGCTGGAAAATAATGCTGGGTTACAGTGGCTGGTTCTGCTGGGTAAAAACCTTGAATGAGAAGGGTTAACTTCCTTTAAACTTCAAGAGAAGTTTGGTTTTCATTTGTCTTTCTCCCTCTTCTCTTAATGTTTCTATCACTCTTTTTTTCTGCTCTTGAAATGCTGTATATTTATGATATTTTGCTGCAATTTCTTCTCTTTTCCCCACATTAAGTACAAATATAGTCACTAGATGATTAATACATATCTTTTATTTTTTCCTATCTTTATTTAAAAAAAATAATGATGATGAAAGAGAGAGAGAGAGAGAGAGAGAGAGAGGGAAGGAGGGGCAGGGGCAGGGAGAAGGAGGGAGGGAGAGAGGGAGAGAGAGAGAGAGAGACCTAGCCAGGTTTCATTTAATAGCCTTTCATCCTTTTATTTTCTGCAAAGCACCAAGACTGTGAGAAGGTTCGGCCAGAGAGGGAGATACTGATCCAAATTCACCCAATGACCTTTCAGGCCTAAGGTGGGTCTGGAATTCAGTTTCCAAGATTTGTAGCCCTTTACTTTAATCATTAGATTGAACTATTTCTCTATTGTGCCCCTTTATTCGAATAGAACATATTTTGCTGAGAATTTGGAAAGCCAATACTAAAGTTAAGCAAATCAACAAAAATAAACTACAGCAACAAAACTCCTGATAAAGTTCTTTGGATAATAGTGAATCAATGAATTAATTTTCCAGTCCCTTCTCGATGCCTGACAATTTACTACAAAAGAAAAATCAATGGCAGATTTTTCAAATGTTTGGATGTCATGTTGTCAAAAGCCCACACAGTTCAAAGCTATTTCTATAAAGTAAAGCAAAAAGAAGATGCTGAAGATTATCCTGCCTTCAGTGATACTCATACTTGTTTAGAAAGAAGTGAGTTATCAATCCTGGTTAAATTATGACTAATTTTTTTCTTACCTGGTTGAGACAGGAATGCAAGGAAAAGAACTGCAAAGAGCAGATAAAGGATCTTCATGCTGGGATTGGTCCGGAGCAGATCTTATTCCTAAGGACAGACACAGCTCTCTATTTATAGAATTATAATAATTGCATGATATCACCTCAGTGAACTATTGCAAATATTCTTAGTTGTTATTTTTATAGTTATTACATAAGGCAATAGTGCCTCTTCCTTGTATTGAAACAGTCCTGTGGGTTTGATGTTGCAAAAGTCCTCGAAAGAGCAACAGACTTAGTTCAACCGCTAACCTGCTATGGTTGTAAAAGATTAGAGGCTCAGGACTTGCAATGTCTAATGGAGGAAAGAAAATTCCTTACTGAATTGCTGCCCAAACTCTACAAGTCCACATTGATAATGCTCAGCCATATTCACTAGCAGCTGGAGTTTTGGAAGAGCCCTTAGAACCCAATGGTAGAAATCTGGGTCTGAAAAGAAAAAAAGTGGAAAAGGGAAATCTTGCTGATATCAATTAATATCAATCCATTACCTTAGCATAATTATTCTGAAATAATATTATAGTAATACTAAAAATAACATTCTACTTAAAAACCTCAATCACTTCAGGTTTTTAAGAAAAGATTGGATAGCCATTTGTCTGGAGAGGCAGGAGTGGCCTCCTGCTTGATCAGGGGGTTGGATTAGCAGATCTCCAAGGTCCCTTCCAATTCTGTTGAGCCTCCTCCTTATCCTGCTAACAGCTGGTGACAGATTGGCAAGTCTGGTAGACTCCGGAGAAGGAGAGACTTTAGCCATGGTGAGGTAAGGCAAATAGAGAAACAAGGACTAAGGCTCACTCACAACTGCCTAGAGGGAAGTATACAATACAACAATATAATACAATAGCAGAGTTGGAAGGGACCTTGGAGGTCATCTAGTCCAACCACCCTGCATAGGCAGGAAACCCTATACCATTTCAGACAACCCCCTGCCTAGGCAGGAAACCCTACACTATTTCAGACAAATGGCTATCCAACATCTTCTTAAAGACTTCCAGGGTTGGGGCATTCACAACTTCTGAAGGTAAGCTGTTCCACTGATTAATTGTTCAACTGTCAGGAAATTTCTCCTCAGTTCTAAGTTCTTTCTCTCCTTGATTAGTTTCCACCCATTGCTTCTTGTTCTACACTCAGGTGCCTTGGAGAATAGTTTGACTCCCTCTTCTTTGTGGCAACCCCTGAGATATTGGAACACTGCTATCATGTCTCCCCTAGTCCTTCTTTTCATTAAACTAGACATACCCAGTTCCTGCAACCGTTCTTCATATGTTTTAGTCTCCAGTCCCCTAATCATCTTTGTTGCTCTTCTTTGCACTCTTTCTAGAGTCCCCACATCTTTTCTACATCATGGCAACCAAAACTGAATTCAGAATTCCAAGTGTGGCCTTACCAAGGCATTAAAAAAGTGGTATTAACACTTCACGTGATCTTGATTCTCTCTTTCTGTTTATGCAGCCTAAAACTGTGTTGGCTTTTTTGGCAGCTGCTGCACACTGCTGGCTCATATTTAAATGGTTGTCCACTAGAACTTCAAGATCACTCTCACAGTTACTACTATTGAGCAAGGTACCACCTCTACTGTACCTGTGCACTTCGTTTTTCTTGCCTAAATGTAGAACCTTACTCTTTTCAAGGTTCAAGGTTCAAGGTTTATTAAACTTGTATGCCGCCCTATTCCCGGAGAGACTCAGGGCGGCTAACAAACCGAAGGGGAAGGGAATAATACAGACAAAAAACAAAAAAACCCCAAACAAACAAAATATGAAAACAATTTAAAAGCAGTCAACAGCCACACAATTCGAGTTGGGATGGGAACTCATCAGCCCCAGGCCTGTTGGAACAGCCAGGTTTTGATGGCTTTGCGGAAAGCCTGAAGGGTAGTGAGAGTCCGGATCTCCACGGGGAGGTTGTTCCAAAGGACCGAAGCAGCCACAAAGAAGGCCCTCCTCCGGGTGGTTGACAATCGGCATTGGCCGGCGGATGGAATTCGGAGGAGGCCTAATCTGATCTGATAAGTCTTTTCACCATTGACTTTCATTTTATTAGATAATGCCCAATGTTCAAGCTTGTCAAGATCCTTCTGTATCTTAAGCCTATCTTCTGGAGTGTTGGCTATTCCTGCCAGCTTGGTGTCATCTGCAAACTTTCCAGAGAATGCAAACTGACTTTTTTGACAGGCTTGAAAGTAAACAAAAAAACCTAGCTATTGGTTGTCATATTATGTGATGGATTTTGCTAGTAGAACAGCAAAACAACTCTGATTCATTCAATTGAGGGAGTCACTTTCTGCACCAACCCATCTAACTAATAAATACTACTCTGGGCATAGAACTAAGATATCTGTTCTTTGGCAAAGAGCATTGAAAAATCACTTGGAAAAAAAACCAAATGTGAATGGTTACCTCCTTTAGACTTTAGCTTCTGATTTTGCTCTTTATTTCTCTCTTCTATTAATGTTAATTTTTAAAAACATTATTGCTCTTCTCTGCTCTTAAAAAGCTGTGGATATGAGCTCAGTTATAGCTTGCTACCAGGGACTCTCAGGATATCCCAGACTTCAAAAAAGCTTTGATATAATGACAAAGATACTTCACTCATTTACGCCTCTGAAAGACAACTGCATTGAGTTTTCACCTAATACCCACATCAAGCTTTTCTTTTTTTACATATTTTTTTTATTTTTTTTATTGTCTTTCTTGATGGATTATGTGTAGGATAGTTGTCTGTATTAAGTAGTAGTTGTCTGTATTATTAGATAGTGGATCAGAGAAGAAACCTTTCTGAATTAATGTCAAACCTCTATCAGTGAAGAAAGATAAAGTTAACCATATTTACCAGGGGATGGAATTCTGGAGGAGCAATGATGCATTTTAGAAGCAAATGCTAGAAATCCTGCATTTTCACTACTGTCCTTGCAGCAGAATTTTATGTGTGGTTTCTGCTCCTTGGTGTATGTCTGAGTTACTCAAATGAAGTACAGGCCAATTTTGCTTTATTTGCAGTATCTTCCTCAGCTTATTGATTCTTGCCTAACTGAAGATGGAGGAAATATGTATCACTATTGGAAACATTCCTGCAACCTTACATTCCTGAGTTAGAAGTCAAATTGCAACTGAGAAGGAGAGTTGGGTTCTATAACCTGTTTGTACAGTCAAGACATATTAAATTGTTTTATAACATGTTAATGATCCCAATAATTAGGACGTTAAACCAAAACAGGACAAGGATAGACAGAGTTTTCAAGTCAATTCCAGTTTGTCAGTAGGGCTGTTTTTAGTCCTCTGAGCCTCCAGGGAAGCTTCCTGAAAGTCCCCGAAAGCTCTGGAGGGCTAAAACCACCCCTACGAGCAAACTGGAAGTCCATTCCCAAACTTCCGGTTTGTCCTTAGGGCCAGTTTTTTGCATTCCGGAGTCTTCAGGAGCTTCCCTGAAGCCTCTGGAGGGCCTCCACGGGGGAGGGGAGGCTGTTTTCACCCTCCTTAAGGCAAGGATAGACAGAGTTTTCATTATACAGTGCACGTCACAAGGAGCAAGTTTCAAAAACCAACATCTAGAATTGATTTCCAACTTTTCTAAAAATCCACTGAAATGAATAGTAAATATAGAAAGAATCTTTTTTGGAATTAGTCTCATATTAAGATAAACAGTAGGGAAATATTTCATATTAGAGCAACTCAATATTGTAATAGTTTGTGAACAATCAGTTTTAGTCAAACTTTTTTTAGATTTAGGTATTTTTCATTCTGTCTTTATTATTTTTATAAATCACTCATGGAGGTGAACCAGAGGTGGGTTCCTATCGGTTCGCACCAGTTCGGTAGAACTGGTTCGTCAAATCTACCGAACCAGTTAGAAGAGATTCCACCAGTGGACCCGGAAAGCAGGCCACACCTATAGAAGAGGTTCCAAAAGTTTTTGAAACCCACCATTGAGGTGAACATACTTAATTTTCCTTCCTCCACCTATTTTTCCTCACTATTGCAGTAATTTGGGCTGTAAGAGAATGAGAGACCCAAAGTCACCAAGCTGGCTTCTGGCCTAAGGCAGGTCAAGAACACACAATCCTCCAATTTGTAACCTAGTGCATTAACTCTTACATCCATCTGGCTTTCTTCCCAGACTTTTCTTCACTCTTATCTTCTGATATTATCCTCATTGTGTATTATTCCGGCATTATTGACAGGAATAATGTCTATGTTTAGTGCTAGTGATTGAATGAATAATTGCGCGAAGAAAATTTTTTAAATGCAAAGGAAGTGAAGATCATTTTATTAGTGTCACTGAGGCGATGGGGTTGGGAATAATCCTTGTTTGGAAAACAATTTATATTCATGCCTATGCAAGCTTTATTCCAGTGTAAGTAGCAAGCAGACTAAGCATTTCAGATTCCACCTTCATTTCGGGTGAGTGGATATGTGGTTGTCTCACCTGCTATAGCAACAACGTTATGCTACTACAGAGCAAGTAAGTAAACTTCTATAGTACCCAGAGCTGCAGTGTGTTAGGGTTCCAAGTAACACCCCCAATGAAAGCAGACTCTGAGGCTAGCAATTCCTCAAAGTTCCATTTTATTAGAGATGACATATTGGCAGATCTGGGAAAACCTGAATCTGAGAGTTCCAGGTTTTCTCCACCAAAAGAAACGCAAAGATCCAACCCCTGCACCCAAGTCCATCACATGGCCCAATCATTTCTTATTCCCAACTAGAGACAACCCCTAGTCTCCCATCCAGGTGCAGGCTGAATGCCCTTGACTCCCAGAGAAAGGAATGTTGTTATGGCTAATCATCCACCAACTCCTTGTAACCCTCCCTCCCATTTTCCTAGGTACTAAATGTGGCAGCCCTGGCGTTCCAAAGAGAAAGATGGCTTCCAGGGCTGAAACAATGTCAAGGACACACATTGAAACAGCCATTTCTACATTTAATCCTGCATTAAGAAGAAACTGTTGATGGTTTTTGAATAACCTCTTGAAATAATCCTTGAAAGCCAAGGCTGCTTCAACAGAGAGATTTTATCAAGGTTACATGAACAATTCACTAGTGGAACAGCTTGGCTCAGAAGTTTTGGGTGCTCTATCACTGCAGGTTTTTAACAATGGTTTGCAAAGGCATTTGTCTGGAATGGCATAGGGACCTGATGGCGAATCTATGGCACATGTGCCAGAGGTGACACGTAGAGCCCTCTCTGCCGGCATGTGTCACCCCAGGTCAGATCTCTGTGGTGTTTCTTTCGTGAGCTTCTGTTTCCCTGCAAATGACAAAACAGAAGCTCATGAAAGAAAAAGATCTTACCTCTTACCATGGTGCAGGTGTTGGGATGCCCCATCTCCCACCACCTAGTGGCCTTTGGGTCTCTGCTGCACATGTCTGCGCATGTCTGTGCATGTGTTCACATGTGTGTACACCTTTCAGTTTGGGCATGCATGCCCACAGTTTGGGCACTCTAAACGTTTGGGTCTAAAAGGTTCGCCATCATGGGCATAGGGTCTCCTGCTTGAGCAGGGGATTGGACTAGAAGGTCCTTTCCAACTTGGTTACTCTATATGTTTTGTTGGTTCTGAGGTGTCCCATCCAGTTGCCATGGATGCTATAAAAATTTAGAGATGATTCCAAAGTGAAGCACAAGCCACTTTCCCATACCCTGGTTGACATAGTAACTGTTCAACATTTGCCTGGGAAACCTATAGTTTTTTGCTTCCAGCTAAAAGAAGATTGCAACAAGAAGATTTAAATAAGTGAAAACTAAAATAAAATAAATTCATGCATTCTTTCTACCGAATCTTTTATTCAACTGCAAGATAACTTTCTATAGTAAATGGAAAATATTGGAGGGTGAATTAGACTAGTCAATCTTCTCTTCTCCCTATCAGGAGTACAATTCCTCTGAGAAAGGATCCTAAGAGTGAGGGATGAGAAGAGGAATAGAAAATATACCTACTCAAAGACAAAGTGTACGAAGTATCAGGGACGTGCAGTCACTGGAGGCAGGGGAGGCAGGGCCTCACCAGTCTCATAAGGAAAAGGAAAGAATTTTTTAAATAATCAAAAAGGCCAAGGTAGTTGCTGCCAGACTCCAAGTCACAGTGACTCTGAGTCTGCTTAGTGCTAACTGTAGGGGGAGGCGAGAGAACTATGGGCCTCCTTTGCATAAGGAATTTTTCGCCTTTTAAGAGTTAAGTAAGGGTTAAAAGGCGAAAAATTCCATATGCAAAGGAGGCACGTGATTCTCCTGCCTCCTGATCTGGGAGCAGCAAATCATGCCTTGCATCCTTGCCTAAGTAAGTTGCTTTTTTATTTAATTTATTACACTTTCATCATGGCGGGTGGACAAGAGGAGAGTTGAAATCCAAAGCTGGAAAAGGTATGTGGATCAGACGGAGGGAGGGGGGGAGATTCAAAATTATTTGTAATTTAAGTAATTGTACTTTGTTTTTATTGTGTGTGTGTGTGTGTTTTACCTGCCTCTGCTGGCACGCGGGCTGGCACATTTATTTTTATTTCTTTATTTTTTATTTTTTTATTTTTTTATTTTTTATTTTTTTATTTTCACCATAGAGCAAAACATGTCCCGGTTTGTGGCCGGGAGGCATGTCGGCACTTTAAAGTGCATGCCGCCTCGGCATGCCATAGAGCGAAACATGTCCTGGTTTGTGGCCGGGAGGCATGCACTTTAAAGTGCCAGCGTGCTGTCTGGCCACAAACCAGGACATGTTTCGCTCTATGGCGCACCGGGAGGCACGCTGGCACTTTAAAGTGCCGGCATGCCTTCCGGGCCAGCCATTCAGCATGTCCCGCTGAATGGCCGGCCCGGAAGGCATGCCGGCACTTTAAAGTGCCGCGCGCCGGGCTGGGTGAGTCCCTGAAGACAGGCGGCAGATGGGGCAGGCAGCTGGAGCCCCTTCTGTTACCATCCTCCTCGTCTTCCTCGTCCTCCAGCGGTGACAGCGGTGGCCACATCTCCCAGTCACAGCTACTAGTTAGAATTCAGTCTTTTAAGACATAATTATTATTTGGGACAAAATGTTTTCTTTTGCTAGTAAATCCCCTTCTCATCTTTTAAAAAAAAATACTTTTATTTCCAGATAGCATTGGAATGTATTTTCTGGGCTTTTGTATTCACTGTTTATCATTGTACTACTGTTTGCTTTAATCTCCACTCTTGAATAATTAGGACCAGCTTTACTTTAAGATAAAAACTGGGTTTGTATAAAATTCTGAGGCAAAAAGGGGGAAGGTGTTACAGTATTGTGTGATAAATAAATTACAGCTTAATGTGTTGTCTGGAACCACCATGCAAATTGAGTTTTATTAAACCAAATATAGGTAAGTAAGATATATTTACTATCACATATGAAATCCAGCCAGAGAGGCAGATACACCAGACCACAGATGTTGAGACATGAAGAGGGAGCAATTTTTTTCATTGCGTATTATTTTGTGAAGAAGATACTAAAGATGCAGCACTGTGTTCAAGGATTTTCTGCCTTGCTAGTTTGGGGGAGGGGGGTTGGCTGGGCAGGTGTGTTTTTCCTGCCTTGCCTGCTTTATTCTGCTTTGTTAGGATAGAGATTTTAGGAAATCCCTTTGTTTTGTACATTGCACAGTGTGCTACCAGATATAGAAATAAAAATAAAGAGACCCTGTACAGTAATTATAAGTACTCAAACTTTTCATTTAAAAGAGTTGACTTTTAATGACAATAACAGTGGCTAAATTACGTTAGCTTTTATTATTCAGTAATTGACTCTGACAACAGTTCCAGGCAGAAGGAGAGAGTGGCATTAAACCTAGCATCCTCCTGAACTGGTATCCTAGCAACAGAGATATTTGCAGGAAAGACAGAATCATCTAGTTGTGTTGTCTAAGTGCCAAGGCATTGTAGATAGGGAAAACTCTTATGCCAAGCAAATAGGCTTAACTAGGCCATTCTCTCTTGCACATATGGTAAAAAGTATGTGTTGTACTGTTGTGGCCATGTTATCCTATAGCAGTGCTGCCTCTGAATAGGTTTCACAAGAGGAAGCATATTGGGGACAGGATAATTGTACATTATTACATGGCAGGTGTGTGCCATTTCATCTGTTGTTTAGATACTTGCAACAAATCTTGATACTGAAAAAAGTTTCTATTTGTCTCTCCATGTATTGGAGAGTGGGGCATCCATATTGCTTTCACCTTAAATAGCAATATGTCTGGTCCTGTCTTGGTATAATTTCATTTTGGATGGAAACATCAGTATGACTGTATATATGAGACATTCAGCAAGTTGTACAAGCTTACAAAAAATCTTTGTAAGGCTATAAAACTGTGTCCCAGTTTGTCTTCAAGCGCATTTACTTCAGCTGGATTTTCTGTAGAAATAATATACTAGTATCTTAAAGCACAATCTAATATAAAGCCTTAAGTGGCAGCCTTTTTATTGCTGTGGCTCTCTCTTGTTCCAGCCGGTCATTTTCCCCACTTAAATACAATTTCCAAACGCCCCCAGACCCTTCTCGATCTATGGTTTCTCCTCTTCCTGCCCAAATTTAGAGGTTTTCATTTCCTCCTCCCAAAATTCAGGCTGCAGACCCATACTGCTGAGGGAAGGGAGTTGTTTCTCCCCTGTGGCGGAGACCCGGGACGTAAGGCCCCATAATCCCCTACTCCACACCTGTAAGGTCACTAGGTGGGGGAAAGATTAAGAGAATCCATGGGGATGAAGAGGTCAGTTCAGACGCTCGCCGGGGTGTTAAATCACGTGGGAAGGGATGAATCTCCGGGCGGAGGAGCCGAACCTAGCAGGCCGCCCCAAGAAAATTGTTCCTAACATGGAACAATCTTTTACCCCGGAGGAACTGGCTTCTCATCCCTTCCCACTGACTTTTGGGGGGTCTGTTCTTAAACCTATCAGTGCATTTGGTTGAATCGGTCTTGGGTTGCTCTGCGTCCGCAGGATGATGGGTTTTGTTGTCCTCCCTCTCCATCCCTGCCTTCTCAGCTCTCCGAAATGACCTTGGCTTTCCTGAAGTAGGCTGCAACACCACCACCCCCATGGCCCGGGGCCCCTCCCAGTCCCCGGACGCCTCTTTGATGTATTCACACGAATGGGCCCCATTCCCGAAAACATCTGGGAGCCCTTCTTAAACCCAGTCATAAAGGAGATGGGGGGAGCGCAGAAGACCCCAAAGCCTTCACCCACCCGGAGGCAGAAATAAGGAGAAAGCCGCCAAAGAGTTGGTGGGCAAGGGGAGAACAGAAACGAGCATTCATATGAATAAATAGTCACTACTAGGTCAGGGGTTCCGGCCGCCTCGTGGAGCCTGTGCGCGTGCAAAGCGAGCCCCGGGAAACTCCGCCGTTTGGATGCCAAGTTGTAGCCAGAAGGGCGCAAGGCCTGAGGGGAGAGGGGGAGAAGAAAGACCCTCCGCATTTGAGATGGCGAGTTTTCTGCCGTTCCCCCCCTCCCACCTCCAGTCCGGGATCAGACCGACTTGGGTGTTCTCGGGGAAAGGAAGGGAAGTCGCATGGTTTACCTCTGCTATAACCTCTCCAGCGTCGTTTTTACGTTATGCTTGTCATTCACGTGAGATGGCCTCTATGTTGGACATAGTGCCAGGGCTTTCCGAAAGCCCTGCGAAAGCCCCGCCGCTGTGTCCGACATAGGGCGACTTTTGCCCGCTTGCCTCACAAGCCATAAACCTCACCGCACGTCACTGCGAAGTATACAAAGTATTTTGTGCTTCTAGCATTTTTATTATCTTGTGTCTTTTATCATTCAAAACATGGAATTTAGTGCAAAGTTTCATGAGGACATTTCACATATCCTGCTTCCAATCCATATTCCCTGAAATATATTTTTAAATGAAACAAGTTAACCTCCTCTACAGTATTGAGGAGAATTTGTGGTTCTTCTCTGTCTGACAATGGCAGTTTTATATGTCCCATGTTTCGTTCTTCAAATCTCTCACAAATCTGTTTAAATTCAATCCCAGATTATTAACACTGTAGTGCAGCAAACATGAAGAGAACACCAAAAGGTATTCAAACCTCACCAATAGGAAACTGCATTTGTTTAGTGGTTTCCCAAATGTGTTTCATGAAAAACTGTGTGACAGCAAGTTGATTACCCAAAACCTAAAAAAAAAGACTTTGATTAGTACTTAGATGATGTACTGGACCTTGGTGCACATAGAGATATATTTGGCCCCTGAAAAGTATTGCTGTATATATATGATGAAAAACTATTTGGATGTGTTCTTGGAAAAAAAAGCTTCGTGGGGTGATAAACATGTAGGAATGTTTGGATTCAGTCTTGCTTTATACCTATTCCATACCCTCAATATACCCTAATGAAATGATTATTGAAATATATTATTGGAAGGAAAATCCATCTGCTTGATTTCCAAGCTGGGAGAAAGATGCTGGAAACAACATGGAAAGAAATGTTCCCTTTATTGATGAAACAGAACCACCAACCACATGTGATTCTGGGACAGCTGACAAAATGGAATTTAGAGTGGGTGGGTTTTATACCTTTTGGATTCCTATGGGGTCATGTAGGAGTCGTGGCTGGCTCTATAGGCAAAAGGGGAAATGCAAATTCTAGGTGTTTGTCTGAGCTAATTTGTCAACCTTTTGCTTGTTGGTTATCTGAATTTCTGCCTGACCCAGTCTTTCTGAATGGATTTCTATCAACTGGTCTCCTCAGTTTCTGGTTTGGGCAGGGAAACTGGGGCTGGTTTTTCCCTCCCTTAAAGTTATTATTTTTTTCCTTTCTCCTTTAGGGAAATATTCTATCCTGCCCTTTTAATATCCCCCAAAATATTTCATTATTCTGGGGGGGGGGGACTTCCCACACTGTATTAACCTTAACCTAAACATAAACAACCATGTCACCCAAATCTCAAATTAACTTCTTCTTAGGTCTAATCCTAATGTATCTTTCTTTAGCATCTTGCAATCATTTATATTTGATTCTTTGTTTTGGAGCATGGATCTTTGCCAGACAAACTTGCAAATTTCTTTCTGCCATTGTTTAAATGGTGCATCAGTTGTCAATATCAGTATTATTATCAGTATTTGGTTGTATAACAACCACCAAAGTAAAACATTCATCTTAATTACTGAAATTCTACTCAACAGTCGCATTTGTGATTTGTCTCATCTGAATAAATGCCTCTCCTGGCTACCAGATCAAGTAAACTGAGAACTCTCAATCTTTCAGTAAAAATATACTGTAGCATAAACATCGTTTGGGTATTCACAATATTTTGCATCAAGTCCATTAGCAACATTTTATGAAAATCTGTAGGTAATAGTACAGAAAAACACAGAGGCTATGCTTTCAGCTATTTGCTTTGCCTTCATTGAAGTGGTCAATAATAATTCTTATTGATTAACGTTGCTTTTTATCTGATCGCTTTACATGCTATCTTTTAATATACTATACCTTTTGCAAGCCTGATAGAGGACAACTGCCCCTTCCTCTTTCTCCCCCCTCTCTCTGTAAAAACACGCAGGTGGAGATAGGCACCCCCATGGCCTTTTGGGGAAAACAGACACATCCTGCCATCTCGAAGGTCCACTGGCGGGTGCCTTAAAGAAAATGGAGCTGGGAATTGCTCCCCAGATGGATATTCCTTTCTTAAGCCTTCCATAGTCAATAGTCTTGTATGCCTCAATACAATCCATTCTTTCACCCATGTAAGTATTGCAGCCTGATAATGCAATTCCCAATTCAGTAGCCCAAAGCCGCCTCTATTTCTCGAATACTGCAGCATTTTAAGGCTTATTCTTGCTTTTTCCCATTGCCAGATATATCTTAATATTTCTTTATTGAGTTCCTTGGAAAATTTTCCCCAATTTTATCGGAATTGTTTGAAATAGGTATAGTAGTCTCAGTAATACATTCATTTTTATTGTAGTTATTCTTCCTATCAATGATAATTGCAGATTTCTCCATTTCTCCAAATCTGCTTTAATTTGTTGCATCAGTTTATAATACTTATCTTCCTTAATAGTTACACATCTTGCTGTCAGATAGAGACCTAAGTATTTTACTTTCTTAGTAATCTGGATATCTATTATCTTCATTAAATCTTTTTTCTGCATGTCTGTATGATTTTTAAGTAATACCTTAGTTTTTTCTTTGTTTATTTTCAATCCTGCCCTATTCCTTTATTTTTTTTATTAGTTTAAGCTAGAGGTGGTATTCAGCCAGTTCTTTCTGATTGGTAGTGGTGGCTGTGGGAGGCTCCACCCATCCGCCCTGACATAATACGTGAGCACTGCGCATACACAGAAGGCAGTGAGCATGCACAGATGAGGCATGTGCAAGTGAAGCAAACACATGCGCTCGAGCTCACATTTGCTAACTGGTAGGGAAGGTAAGTGAATCCCAACTCTGGCTTAGGCCCTGTTTCTTGTGGATTTTCTAGAAAGAAGACTAAACCAGATATATTTGAGAGTGTATTAAACTAGTCCATCTTTTTCTCTTCTCCCTATCTGCCATACAATTGCTCTGAGAAAGGATCCTAAGAATGAGGGATGAGAAGAATTGAAAATATACCCACTCAATATTTTCTGTATTACATGCAGAAATATAATACAAAAATTGTTAAGTAATCAAGATGCAGAGAATTGCTGCAGGGAAAAGGCATACTGAGAAGGTCCATCATGGAGTCAGGTATGGAGCCTGGTTGGTGGTGGGCAATGGATAGGAAGTGGATTAAGGATACATACCTGGCAATGAGTGGAAAAGGTGGTTATTCAGCCATATCTCCTAAGCTTTGCCTTGAGGTTTGGAACCTATTTCTGACCTTCCCCTATAGCTTTGCTACAGGACCTCATAAAAGGTGAACATGCAGAATCAGAAATCAATTAACTGCATGTACACTAAATAGTAGCAGACCAAGTGAGACTGAAAATAGTAACATTGGCAGCTCTGGAAAGACTGGAAAACTGTATGTAACAATGTTGTTGCTTGGTCAAGAACCACAGAAAGCAGTTAATGAGGACACACTGGAAATTAATTGCATCTCTAAAAGTGCCTTGAAACCTCAAAATAATATTGAAGTCCTGCTATTACTCAAGATATGGTGAATTACTTTAGACAATGCGTGGGTGCAGCAATGGTATTGAGGAAACCACAGATACAAACTGACTTGGTATTTGGTAATCAAATTAAGTAAGGTAAAGAATAATAAAATAAGTGGAGACTTACATTTAGACTTAGAAATTATTGAGAAGCACTCTTTGAAAAGAATTTGTGTAAATTTTTGTTTGAAGAAATTGATACTGTGCAGTGGTTAGAAAGACATTTGAATTGACCAGGCTTTTATTAATTATTCATACTTATGGAATTTTGTTTTTTAGGACTAATGGTTAGGCTTAGGAAAAGGAATTTTTAGGTTCATTTATCTCAGTTAACTTGCCCCATGGAAAGTGAAGTTATTGTACCATGACCATGGTAACATGCCACAATGTTAGCAGTTTTCTTCTGCATTGGGTTTCATGATTCCATAGGTTTTACTGCTGAGACAGACTTTTAGTATTGACAATTGTTTCTTGGCAATCTGTCTTGGTAATTGCACTGAGGTCCTATAGGCAACAGATGAAGTTAAAGCTGATTGAACTAGAAAGACTAATTAGAGTTGACTTTGATTAGTACTTGGATGTTGGACAGGATCTTAGTCTACACACAGACACACTTCCCCCTGTAAACTATTGCTGTATATATGAAGAAAAAATATTTGTGCGCACACGCAGGCACACGCATGCGTGCACGCACACACTTTTCAAGCATTTTTGAATGACATTTATTAACTCTTTGTTCATTTTTACAGAGCAGGTTTTCCAGAGCCAACTTCTGTTTTTCAATATGCTGATGATGTGGTGATTACTCTGAGGAAAAAGATGTTCATAAGGAGTCACTCTAGCCTTGAGGAAGACTGCAGAGTGAAATGGGCTATTGCAGACAATACATTTTGTAACTTCTGAGAATGCTTCACAACAAAGTCTATGAAGGGGCAGAAACACTTACTCAGAGTTCAAGGAATATTAGGCAGGTGAAGGAATTAATACAGAGGCACAGAAGACAATTGTCAACTGTGCAGTTTGTTTATTCTCCTTCAAGGGAAGAAGACTAAGGCTGTGTCCATCCCAACTGCCTAGAGCAGTGTTTCTCAACCTTAGCAACTTGAAGATGTCCAGACTTCAACTCCCAGAATGGCTGGGGAATTCTGGGAGTTGAAGTCCGGACATCTTCAAGTTGCCAAGGTTGAGAAACACTGGCTAGAAGGAAGTGCTAATTGACTTTTTGGATAAGCCTGTATGCAAACAGAAAAAGCACCTCTTGATTTTCATACGTCCCTCAAGTAATTATGTGGGAGGTTTTGCTATAGGTGTCTACATATTTTCTGCCAGATAGATGCTATGAAAACAACTGTTCAGTTCCAAAGAGGCTTCTTTGGAGTGGGTTAGGTTAGATAGTAGGAGTTTTCCTCTTGGTTGATGTTTGCTCCTAAAAGTGACATGTTTCCATTGCTCTTCCTCCTTAGGTTCATATATAGGGACATTTTTACAGAAGCTGTTTATTCTCAGTCGTGTTCAATTTTGGGGTATTCTTTAGGTTCATGTATGGTGTGGTTTTTAAAAGAAACTGTTTGTTTCCTGTTGTATCTAATTATGTGTGGTCTGCTTAGGTTGGGGTAACTCACTTTGTTCACTGAGTTTCAGAGTGGCTACAGTTGCCTCTAGACTAAGGTGACCAGATTTTCAGATTGGTAAAGAGGGACACCTTTGACCGGGTGGGGGGGGGGGGCTTGATTAAACATTTTATACGGAGCAACAAAAATTTTCACATAATGCAAAAATAGTATTGTAATTTTTTTTATTTCAACATAACTACAATTTACAAATATAAATTGTAACTCTTGCCAAACATCAACATTTTGATCACGTGACCATGAGGATGCTGCAATGGTCGCTAAGTGTGAAAATGGTCGCTAAGTGTGAAAAATGGTAATCAGTCACTTTTTTCAATGCCATTGTAACTTTGGTCACTAAGCCCATTATACCACCTTTCTTGCCACAGTTCTTAAGTGAATAACTGCAGCTGATAAGTTAGTAACATAAGTGAATCTGGTTTCCCCATTTGACTTTGTCAAAAGGCAATTAAAATGACCCCAGGACACTGAAACCATCATAAATACGAATCTGTTGCCAAACATCAAAATTTTGATCGTGTGACCATGAGGATGCTGCAATGGTCGCTAAGTGTGAAAATGGTCGCTAACTGTGAAACATGGTCATCAGTCACTTTTTTGAATGCCATTGTAACTTTGGTCACTATACCACCTTTCTTGCCACAGTTCTTAACTGAATAACTGCAGCTGATAAGTTAGTAACATAAGTGAATCTGGTTTCCCCATTTCACTTTGTCAAAAGGGAATTAAAATGACCCCAGGACACTGAAACCATCATAAATATGAATCTGTTGCCAAACATCAAAATTTTGATGACGTGACCATGAGGATGCTGCAACAGTCACTAAGTGTGAAAATGGTCGCTAAGTGTGATGGTCATCAGTCACTTTTTTGAATGCCATTGTAACTTTGGTCATTATACCACCTTTCTTGCCACAGTTCTTAAGTGAATAACTGCAGCTGGTATTTTGTGTTTTGGATAGAATCTTTTTTTAAATAGTCTAAGACAATTTAAAAAAAGAATTCACACAGAATAAAGCTATTTTTTAAAAATCCTATGCACAATAAATAAAATATTATTTTAAAATACATTAAAAAAATAAAAGAAAAAAACCCAGCTCACTTACCAGCAGGTACAAGTCAGTCCAGAATGATGTAGATGTTAATACAACGAACTGATCAAATTAAAATAGTGAAATTAGTCAGGGAAATATTTTTCAAAGAAATTTTGCCACCATTTTTTCTTCCACATGAGCCGACCTCCAACGTCTGTGCCCCTCCCGTCCGGAAAATCCAGGAAGTAACACTCGCAGCCCCTCTAGCCAAGCATTTCCTGGAGCTCTATGGTACTTGGTCATTTTTTCTTATAAAATGAGGTAAAAGGGGCGGGGTGGTGGTTCCGTTTTCTTGGTTTAAAGTTTTAATATCTTCAATGAAAGTACTGAGACAGAGAGAGAGGTTAGACAGGGTGTCTTTTGTCTTGCCCCGGTTAGGATTTCTTAAACAAATCCACAGGGCTTTCAACATGAAGCCAGAAAATCAGGACTTTTTAAAAACAGCCCAGGACATGGGACAAATTGTTATAAAGTGTGACCGTCCTGCTGAAATCAGGACATCTGGTCATCTTACTCTAGACCTTTACTTTTTCTAGAAATTCATGTAGTTTACGTTTAATACATTTGTAGTTTAGAGCTTCAGTGGGCATAAGCTCAAACATATGACATATTTTACATGTTACTATAACATCAGGCTCTTTTCCATGACTTTTTTTTAGTTCACTAAAAAATTAAAACTTTCTAAAAATTAATATTTTTCCTGGTGTTAAGTGTCAGTTTACAATATTTACAAAAGTTCTTGGCTCTTTATTCCCTGCCTTGCAATGCAGCACTATGTTCCCTGTTTTGAAGTATTGGAGGCTTTTTTCTGTGATTTTTTTATATCCCCCCCCCTAGATGGTTAAGAATTAAAAAAAATCTAAAGAATTAAAATAAACAGGTTTCCCCCAAACAATTTTTTAAATAAAAATGGAAACACATTTTAAAAAAGTATTTTTAAAAAGTGAAAAAATTGAAAAGATTTAAAAAGTGAAAAATGATTTTAAATTTGAAAAGAGAAATTGAAAAAATATTGTTTTAAAAAATACTTTAAAAAAAATCAAAATTTTAAAGTTTATGAAATTTTTTGGCCCTCTATGAAGCGATATGCTTTTCTTTTTGCCGGAAATCGCTGGCTGATTTCTAGGAGATGCTTTGCTCTTAACACTCTACTCCCTGCCTTGAAAATTTATCCCTTTCCTCCCTGTCCAGTATTTTTTGTACTTTCCTTCCTGCCTTCTTGCCCTTTGTTGGGTTTTGGGGTATGATGTGCTGTTCTGGACATTCTGCTTGCTTAGTTGCTGCTCAGCTGATTTACCACACTCTTCTCAGCCACTACTGTGGGCACGCTGATCCACTGTCTTACTTGTTCTGCACCGCTGCTACTCAGCTGATCCACCGTGCTGCTCAAAGCTGCTGGTCTGCTGCCACCTAGTTCTGTTTCACTGCTGCTCAGCTGGTCTCCATTTGCACTGCGCTGCCTCCTGAATGAAGTAAGTGAGGATGAAGTAATGACAAATAGCAGCAAGGAGCCATGGGCCAAATTCCAAAGGTCTCTGGCAGTAACGTTACTGCAACCTGTAAAAAAAAAAGAATGAAAATGTTTTTTTATATGTAAATATCTTATTAGCAAAGTGTAACAACTAAAAGATAAAAGGGAATTAAAGAGAATTAAAGGATAGAAAAAAAAGGAATTTTGGCCACTCAGTCCAAGCACCAGTTCTATGCAGGAAACTGGTTTAAAGAGGGATAATGAATGCAAGCTTCTAAAAACTATTTTGGTCAAATTTCCAAGCATCATAATTTATAAATGTTTTTAAAGTTCATGTTAGGGGTGGGACTCAGAGAGTTCTCTGTTAATTTATCCAGAGGGTTTGTCTATATTAGAAATGACTCCTGCATATTCTTTCTTAGGGTGGTTGTTGTCTTTTTAATTCTTGGAGTGTTGCTATTTGTATTATCCTTCCTGTATGGCTCACAAAACTAGGAAAGAGAAATAGAGTTTCCACAATAATTGAAGAGTTATTGATGCAGGGAAGGTAAGCTGGGATAAGCATTTTTAAAGGATATAGCAGGAGTGAATGGCTTCATTCAGGATGAATCCCCTGGAAGAAATTGATTAGATAACCTCCCCACTACTGAAGAGCTATTTTCTTTTTTTTCTTCCCCACTTATTGTTTGCTTTGAAAAACAGGCAGGGAAAAGAATGTTATTATCTCATAAAAAATATCAGGACAACAGCAACCCAAAAACAGTGCTGCACTTTCTATCTGAATTAGGGGTTTTGTATCTGTATGTGTGATGTTTATGTTTGATTGTAGAATTCATTTCTGCATCTAATATTGGAATAAACCATTGACCAACTGTTCTGGAAAAATATTATTGGCATATCCATGGGAAATTCTATGCTACTTTATTGTCTCGTCTACTCCACTCTCTTCCACGATCAAGAAGCTAGAGTAGCTTGAAGCACCATGAAAGACAAGGCTGAGAATTGGCTTTGTGTTTAATGTCATCTGAATTGCTAATGAAAGACTCTTATACAAGATTTTATCTTCAAGGAAAGCAGTGAGTTGGCATATATCCCATAAAATGGGAAGGGTTTTGTCTGATGGGTTATGCTGTATGTAGAAGTATGCTGTACAGAGGAGCTGGACAGTGAGCCAACCTTAAAAGTACTAAACGCGCCCCTGGATTACCTTGCCTCTGGCAAGGCACCTGGGAAAGATAACACCCCTGCCGAAGTTCTGAGGTGTTGCAAAGAGAACATCCCCACTGAACTGCACGAAAACTTCTGGCTTTGTTGGAGGGAAGTGGAGTACCGCAGGACATGAAAGATATAAATATTGTCATACTGTATAAGAACAAAGATGACAGGGGTGACTGCAACAACTACTGTGGCATCTCTCTTCTTAGTGTTGTAGGGAAGTTGCTTGCCCGTGTCATACTGAAGAGGCTCCAGGAGCTTGCAGAAAGAGTCTATCCAGAATCACAGTATGGATTCCAAGCCAACAGGTCCACTATTGATGTGGTATTTTCTCTTAGACTGTTGCAGGAGAAATGCAGGGAACAAAGACAGTCACTTTTCGTAGCCTTCATAGATCTTACGAAGGCTTTTGACTTGGTTAGTAGGAATGGTTTATAGAATTCTCCCCCCAAGATTGGATGTCTACCTCAGCTCCTCAACATCATCAGGTCCTTTCATGAGGAAATGAAGAGCACTGTAGTTTTTGATGGCTTAACATCAGATTCTTTTGACATTCGAAGTGGAGTGAAGCAGGACTGTGTCCTCGCGCCAACTCTATTCGGCCTTCTCCAATTCAAAGAGAAACTTGTTCGGTAGGCTGAGACAAAGAGGCAGTCCCGAAACCAGCGAAATCTGGGGTCTGGGCAGGGGACAGAATGTATCTGCCCTCAGTGTGGAAGGGATTGTCACTCTCAAATTGGCCTTTTAAGCCACACCAGATGCTGCTTTAGGGCCTCTTTCAAGAGTCTTTCAAAATGAAGGATGCCAATGAGAAGTTTAGAAGAAAGGTGGGAAGATAATGCAGTTTAAATGATTTTTAAAATGCATATGCCACTGATTCCCAGCAGCTTATATTTAAATAGAAACATCACTAGGAGCTACATATATATGAGATGCGGAAGGAGCAATGCAATCATAATTCCATTGGAATTATGCCATCCACATGATTGCTACACTCAATAACCTCTGTCACAACCCTCCCAAGTGTAGTCAGTTTACTAATGGAGTACAAGAGCTGCCTGCTGAAAGAAGTCAGACAGCTCCCCCTAATGGTCTGAACCAGCTCACTAGGCTGGAGAAAGCAAGACTGGATCTCTCTACAAGGGACCATTTTTACCTAACCCCTTTGAGAGCAAAATGCCTCTTGTCAGTCTCTCCATCATGGAGCTCTTTTGCTTTCAATGAGGCTGAGTAAAGAAGTGCCTCAGTGAGATATATTTTTCCTGCAGCTTCTTTGAGAACAAAATGTAGCTTGCCAGAGAGACCTTTGGGATCCCAATTTCTATTCTCAAGCACAGACAGCCCTGCATTATCTAGCTCTGCATTTTCAAACTTTCTGTATGGAAAGCCATTCAATGCTATATTTTTGAAAATACTTTTTTTTCAGCCAGTGTCTTTGCTGCTTGGAGGAGAGAATGTGCCCTGCACCTAGGGCAAAATCAGTCTGGCAAGCAGCCTATTCACTGTCAAAGAAGTTAGCTGAAAATGGTTTGCCGCCCAATGATTTCTGATGGACCACCTTCAGTTAAACCCCAGGAATCGGAGGGAATTCTGTGGCTGTTGCTTAAGACCTTCCCTCCTGGCTTTCCTGCTGCCTTTTTGAGGAAGCTGGCAGGGAAGATTACAAATGGCAATTACATGATCACAGAGGACTTGGCATCATGTTTTATGTGTGAATAGTTCCCAAGAACCCAGATTGCAATTAGGTGACTTTGGGGATGCTGCAAGTTCAGATGTGTGCATGGGGGTTAAGTATCTTAGTTCAGTGCCATTGTATTTTCTTGTGGTTGCTGAATAAATAATCATCAGTCAGACTGATAACACAAGAGAGTGATTAAAAACTCAGACATAATACAGCCATTTTGAGGGCTTCCTGGTCCCAAACTTGATTCAAATACAATGACTTCAGACTTCTTCAGAAGGTTGATAGGATTGACCCCTATCTGATGGAACCCATAATGTCTTTTCTACTTGACTTGATGGATGGACAGATGTAATCAGGAGGACGTGGTTCCCTCAAATAACCTGGCTCTATCCCATGTAGGGCTTTAAAGATGACCACCAGCACCCTAAATGTTCAGGTTTTATGTGTTTTATTGTTTTTATAAATTCAAAAGAAAAGCATTTCCCCATGGAAATAATTCTTTCTAACTAATTCCAAAGTGTTATATTAAATTTATCTGGATCCTTAATCAGTACATATTTTTTGCTATTTTGTTATTGATTCAGTTCTGCTATTTTCTCTAAAAAAAAAAAGTCCTTAAAGTCTATGGAGATTCTCAACCATCCAGTTCATAGCTGTCCTAAAAGTGCTTTTTCAGAAGGCAACTGGGCTTCCCCAACCGCCTTGGAAACATTTCTCTCATCAAGAAACTTCTTTATCGCTGACCAAATGCTGAAGGGTGAATGATTTATGTTTTTTGCAGGCATCTGCTTGTCAGCATTGTTTGCAAGAGTGTTTGATGCCACTTGGGGGTTTCTCTGTATCCTCAGGATCACCTGAATATTTTAAACAGGTGTGGGGCCTTCTTGGCATTGCTAAAAGGATTGTATTGTACTGTAAACCAGATTTAGATGGTGTCCTCAAACTTTTATTTAAAATTTATTTCACTAAGATTTGAAAGAAAGTCATCCTATGCTGTAAAACAGGACTCCTCAAACTTTTTAAACAGGGGGCCAATTCATGGTCCCTCAGACTTTGGGAAGGGAAGCTGGACCAGCTGGGTAGGAGTGGCCATGTGATTGGGTTGGTGTGGCTAGGTCATGTGACTGGGTGGGCTTGGCCAATTTAACAGTCCATTGAACAATGCACACAAATTAAACTTTAATTTGTTTTGCCCCTAGGTAGTGTTTTAGTTGCTTTTGATTGCATGTTGCTCTTTTGATTGCCTTTTCTTTTTACTAGATCATTTTTTCAGTTGTTTAGGAGTCTAGTGGTCCACTTCAGGAAACTCAGTTTTGCAGCAATTCTTTTCAGCCCCAAGGAACTTGAGAAATCTCTCTCCCCCTCTCTCTTTCTCTCCCTCTTTCTCTTTCTGTCTTTCTCTCCTCCCCCTCGTGGGGTTTGCAAAGGTTAGTCCTGTGCTCAGCTAAAGGATGGGTGGTGCAATGAGGGCAGGACAGCCTCACGGACCTGCACTGCCAGATTAATTGCTTCGGCAGGCCGCATGTGGCCCCAGGGCCGTAGTTTGAGGACCCAAGCTGTAAAACTTGACCTGTGATCAGTTTGTCATTTCTTCCCTCACCCATGGCAGTGGATAATGTCACCTGATGTTTTCAGATAGATGTGAAACTATAATGGAGAGAATACAGATCCCTGTGAAACTCTGCATTCGGGTACATCCCAGCCAGACTGATTCCATCCTATCCAAAAATTTTAATCTTCAGGTTGGCAAATAATTCTAAACAAAATTGTCTTAAGTGTTTACCATTTCTTCTATTTAGTCAGGCTTGGAGGGCTGTTACAGAATGGCTGCTGGACATCAACTGTCTATCTCAGCAAAGTTTAATTATGCCAGATGAAATCAGATAATTATATTAATTCATTAAACTCCCTTTGATAATTCAGATTGATTCAGGGCCAGATTCAACATCCTTCCCTCAGCCCTTCTATGTAGGACACTTAGTGAGGTTCCTAGGGCCAGTTAGCCCTGCCCTTGTCCTAAAGGTTCAGGTTCATGTCATCCTTCATGTGCTGTTACATTGTGCATTTTATTACAATACCGGAAGAAGGTTTATCTTTATTTTGTTCCCTTTTCTTTCAGCTCAGCCTGAGGAAGTTTATGTTGACTTTCTTCTACTTAGATGGAGTGGAGCTTCCTCTTAAGGAAAGTCTATTGCATATAACAGCCAGGTTTTGTATGACAGAGGCAAATGTTTCTAAACAATTGGTTTTAGGCATACATTGTTAATTAGTATTTATATATTTTAATAAATCTTTTCAGTTATCTATGATTCATAGATAAAATTTTAAGAATTTATAGGATGATTTGTGTCCATGAGGTTAAATTATTTTGCTGTAAATTGGATATTTGTATCCCTTTCTAAATTTAAGCACTGTAATAAAGGATAATAGGAAAGTGAGTGAACATGACTTGGAAGGGAGGAAAATTAGGAAGGTTAAATTATATTTTCACTTGTGCATATCATTACAGTAAATCACAACCCTTTATATGCATAGGTATAGCTGTGTCCACAATAATATTTCTCCCTCCCTCCTTCCCCTCTCCCTCTCCTTCTGTTTCTCTGTGTGTGTTTGTTGATTTTCTCTCTCTACGTCTTCCATTATTTTAACAAGACCCTGATACTGAGTCAACAGCTAAGGACATTCTTATTCTAAGTAGTTTCACATGGTATTTATCTTGGGGGGAAAAAACAATCTTAAGAGATTCTTAAGTATCAGAATAGGCTGGATCTTGTATTTTCCATTGTGGGGTCTTAGTTAATAGTTAATGTTTAACTTTTGTTTTGTTCTACTTCTGCTCAAGCCACCGCATCAGCTGGAAGACCTCAAAGGCAAAACAACTGTTTCAAAAAAAACAAAACAAAAACAGATGGGGAAGTATGAGATTGTTTGACTTTATGGCATAATGTGTGTTTGAAGAGCAGGAAACACCTTCCACACTGAAATGTAGGCAAAGAGATATGACACTCAAACACACACTTGTATAGTTAAATTAATATACTGTTCCTTGCTCCCTGTTAAGAAGTTGCACAATATCTGCAATGCTCGTTTAGCTTTATTTTAAGGAATATTTGCCAAATTTTACTTCAATGCATAAATGTTTTAGAGATTGATACATAGCAATTTGATTCATGTAAAGGAAGATAAAGCAATAGCAGGCAGCAATCTCAGGTCATTGGTCATATCTTGAAGACATCCTGGCTGGTAGATGGAGATGGAATTATTTTCCTCTGGCACTATACAAATGAGATAAAATAATAGTTTTATCATAGTAAGTTTAAGGTAAATTCTATTATCCGAACCTGAAAATCTCTCCTGCCCTCCTTCTGCCTTTGAAACACCTGTTCCTCCTTATGTCAATGCCTTGGAACGCTTTGGATGGCAAAGAAGGGTATCCCAATGTGTATCGATTGTGGTATATTTATAAGAGGAGCGTTTACTTACGGTACACAGCATGTCAATCCATGTCTACAGTCCCATCTGTGAATGTCCTTAGTGCCTTTTGGACAGATCTCAAGGCATCGTCCTCTTTTACGATGACACAGGCGCTGGGCACTACCTATGAAGAGGAAAAGATTAGACAGGGAATCTTTGTTATTTAGATAGATATTTACTTCTGAGGCATCACTTTCTTTTACAGAATTGCAGGATTCCTATGAATTCAGGAAATTCTCTCTGATCAAGGAATCCATTTCTACTAATCTCCCTTTATCAGCCCAATATACCATATATCAACCCATGTTTTAAGCTTGGCCTAGAGCTTAATTGGCAAGTATGCCTGCAGTATGGAAGAAAAAAATCTGATTCACACCAAAGGAAGACCTTGCTGTGATATATTTCTCTTCATTATTACTATGGATCCTTGCTTGCTAAGAAACAATCCTGAATTATCATGGCTGGTTCTGTGAGTGCTTTGAATGGAGATGTTGAGTGAGAATGTTTAACTTCCTTTGACCTTCAGGATCTGGTTTACCTTTGGCTTTCTTCCTCTTCCGTTAATGCTTCTAATGCTGGTCTTCTCTCCTCTTGAAAAGCGGAACATTTGTGACATTTTGCTGCAATATCTGCTCTTTTTTACAAATTGAATATCCATAGATTCACTAAGCAATTAATTTTTTTACATTTTTTAATCTCATCTTTATTTCTTAAAATAACTCAAACTTACCTAATACTCCTTCCTCCTCCTATTTCCATGAAAACCAAGTAGCAGTCATAAGACATGATAAAAATTCTTTAATTTCACAGCATACGGGGAGATTTAAACCTACTTTCAACTGGGGAACTCTGACCACTAGAGAATTCCTGGAAGCCTGGCACTCTGACAAATTAGCTATTAATAGACACACAGACATAAACAACATGTACTTATTGTGCAAAAGAGACAACCAACAAGCCAAAAAGGGAACAAAAAGATCAAAATATCTCCCCATCAGCAACCAACATCCATATGATTTTATATTAGCATTAAGCTTAACATCTGACCAACCATCAAGAAGTAAACAATATCCCATTCAAAGAAGCACTAAAATGTTAATTTATAAACAGTACAACCATAAACCTCCCAAGACCTCTCCTATCAATACTAACAGGGCTAGAATATAAATTGAGAGCAAATTCCATTCCTTACCAATGTTAATTAGTTTGGTAATGAAACAACTGTTAAAAAAAGGAGAAGCTGAGAGATACCAAGGATGGCTTCTCCTATTTTACCACAACATCAGCCCTGTCAGGTGCTTTGTGCTGAGAGAAGTCCAAATTTACCCAGCTAGCTTTAATGCCAAAGGTGGGACTAGAACAGTCTCCTGATTTCTAGCTTGGTGCTTCGATAACTACACCAAACTGGTTTTTTATTGTCCCTCAAACACTTCATAATGGTTTTGCTGAGAATTTGGTACACCAAAACTAAAATGAACCAACCAATAACCTACAATAATAAAACCTCCAGTTACGCTTTGTAGAGAATAGTGAATGAATGAATTGATTTTCCAGTCCCTCCTTGATGCTGTATATCTCCTGGATCTCAAGTGTTAATGCAAAGAAAAATCAATGGCATATTATTCAAATGTTTGAAAGCTTATGTTATCAATAGTCCACAGTGTTCAAAGCAATTTCATTATGTAAATTAAAAGATGTTGAACATTAACCTACTTTCAGTGATTATCAAACTTGCTTAGAAAGTAGTGAGTTATCTGTCATTTCTCAATTATCAATAATTTAGTTTCTTACCTGGTTCAGACAGGAGTGCAAGGAAAAGGAATGCGAACAGCAGAGAAAGGATCTTCATGTTGGGATTGGTTCTGGACCAAATCTTATTCCTGGGACAGGACACAGCTCTATATTTATAGTTATAATGATTGCATCACACTGTGAAATATTGCAACTACTCTTAAATGTAATTGGCCTTTTGTATTTCCTTCTATTGAAACACTTTTGAGGGTTAACTTGCAAAAGTCCTTGCAAGACCAAGAGAGTTAGTTGAATAGTTACATGGTTCTGCTTATAGATAAAATACTTTGGAATGATAAATGTTTGGCTCCATTATTGGTGGCCTGCAGAGCTGACACAATTAGTTACATGCAAATGAATTACTTATCAGGTAGATTAGTTATGTTTGGTTTTAATGAAATGAAGGTACCATCTAAAAATATGCTTACTGAGAAATTCTCCCCCCTTTCCTCCCTCCCTCCCTCCCTCTCGTCCTCTCGCCCTCTCGCCCTCTCTCTCTCACACAAACACAAACACACACACACACACACACACACACAAATCTGTCTGTCTGTCTGTCCATCCATCTGTCTGTCTGTTTGTCTGCCTACTCTATTTATCTCTCAACTATCCAATCTGTCTGTAATCTATGACCTGGATGTTTGGACTTGGAGACACCTGGATCTCTGTACTCAGATTTTTTGGGAAAGATGATCTGGTGAAAAATAGAAGATTTAAGGTCTTCACTTACAATGGCAAAGTTCATTGGCCTAATAAGAGATATTGGGAATGGGGAGAATGAAAATGGTATATGGAGTGACTATGTGATTGAATCCACTCATTTGTCTATGTATCACTTCCATACTATGTGTTATCATGAAAAGACACACATGGTGAAGTGGTTCATTCAGGTGTTAGTTTGTATCAGTATAAGAATAGAGGGCTGAATGTCCACGCCAAATGCAAAGAACTGGAGAATCTACATAGATCAGGCTCCTTACAAGGTATACATTGACTTGGAAATGTGGAAGGAAAAAACTCATGAATGAATGAAATGTCAGCTGCCATGGAGGCTATAGAGATGTAGAGATGATTTCAAAGTGAAACACAAGACATTCTCCCATACCTCCACTGACCTACTAACTTGAGATCTGTCACATAACACAATTTTCAGACTTAGTTATAGAGTTATACTCTTAGATCCAGAGTAAACACAGCTGTTCAATATTTGCTTGGGACACCTACAGCTGTGGACTGCCAGATGAAGGGATTTGTAGTGAGACAGTGACAAACAGATTTAATAAATGAAAATAAAATGTATTCACCTGGCAGAGCAACAGAGTTATACCATTCATTGTCAGAATTTCACATTCTTCACATCAGCTCTCTTATTCAACCAGAAGAAAAGTGCTCTAGAAAAGGGACAACATTTCAGGCTGTATTAGACTAGTCTCTCTTTTTTTCTCCTCCCTATCTTTGATACAGTTGCTCTGAGAAAGGATCTGAAGAGTGAGGGATTAGGACAAGAATGGGAATTAAATCTACTTGAAGATGTAACAATTTCTGTATTACATGGACTCTGCTGATAAAACTGATATGAGCAATCAAGATCAAAAAATGCTGCAGTGAAAAGGCATCAGTGATGGTCCTTCGTAGAGTCAAGTAATAAGCCTGGTCATTGCAGGCAATGGGCAGGACTTGGGTTATTGATAGTTTCACCGCAATGAAACTGTCAATTCAGCCACATCTCCCAAACTTTGCCTTGAGGGTGGGGCACTTTTTTGATTGCATATGTTTTATTTTTAGTTTTCCTTTAACAATCAATGTTTTTTATGGACAGTGCAATGACTGGGTTAATATATTTTTCACACAATGCTAACAGTAATAATAAACTACATATACAGAGTTTTAATCATCCAACTGCTAACCTTAATATGTTCATTATAATTATAAGATATTCTTTTCTATATCAATATATATTATACTATTTTCCCAAATTGTACTTATTTCTTTATTTTTTCCAGTTTGTTAGGGTTTTTCTTATTATTTTTAAACAATACTATTCTCTCTTTATGATTTTTATCACTTTCTCCAAAAAAATACAATATGTAAACATCAATAACATTTCTTCATACAGTATACTTTTAAACCTGTTAAATCACTAATGTTTTAATATTATAAATATCACTGTTCCACCACATTTTCAATACCTCAATTTTCTGTAAACACCAATAAAACCAATTGTTAGTAAAATTTAATCAGTCTCAAGATTATATCTCTATGTCCCCTGAATTTAAGTCCTTTTAAGTTATAGTTTAAGTCCTTAAAAACTATATATTCCAATATATAGTTTTCACCCTGTTAATCATAATAATGCATTTAAATATACCTATTCCTTGTCATCCAGAAATGGATGGAGCCTATTTCTGTGGAGTATGGATGGTCCCCCCAATAGCTTTGCTCTAAAAAGATGAACATGCAAAATAGCAATAGCAATAGCAGTAGACTTATATACCGCTTCATAGGGCTTTCAGCCCTCTCTAAGCGGTTTACAGAGAGTCAGCATATTGCCCCCAACAATCTGGGTCCTCATTTTACCCACCTCGGAAGGATGGAAGGCTGAGTCAACCCTGAGCCGGTGAGATTTGAACCGCTGAACTGCTGATCTAGCAGTAGCCTGCAGTGCTGCATTTAACCACTGCGCCACCTTGGCTCTTAAAAAATCAGAAGTTAATTAACATTATCAGACATTAATAGACCTGTGAGGCTGAAAATGATAAAATTGGCAGTTCTAGAATGGAAAAAAAATCAACTTAATATTATAGTTAATATTTAATATTGTAGCTCTTTGCTCAAGAACCATAAGTAGAAGGTGATGAAGAAACTGTGGAAGCAAACTTTATCTCTAAAAGTGTCATGAGACCAAGAAACAACATGTTTGTTGTAATCTTGTCGTAATCCAAGAAATGGCCAACTACCTTGTGTAATGAGTGTGTGCAGCAAGGGTAATGAGGAAACCTCAGGGACAAACTGACTTGATGTTTAGAAATCACATTAAGTAAGATAATGGAAAGTGAATCCATTGAATAAGAGGGCACAATGTTTGGATGGTTTTCTTCTGTATTAGGTTTTATGATTCCATATATTTTACTACTCTTTTAATATTAGCAATCCTTTGCTAAGGAATATGGCTTGATAATTGGATGTGATAACACAGAGGTAACAGATCAAAGTGATTCAACAAGTCATTTTTGCTTTTAACATTTTTATTATGTTGAGTTTTTAATCATTCAAAAGATGGAACTTATATAAAGTTTCATGAGAACATTTTTACACATCCTATTTCCACCTGCAATCCCTCACAATTTAATTCACTGAGTTATCATTTTCTGTTCACTCTCTGCAGTACTGAGGAGATTTTGTGGTGCTTCTTTGTCCAAGAAGTGGGCAGTTTTAAACCTGAAATGTTCTTCATCCAATTAACCTATAGAAGAGTGTGTTCCCTTAGTGGTTTTTAAAAAAGCTCTGATAGAAAACTGACAAACAAAACTGTGACATAACATACACTGAAAACCTCAGAATGCAAACATGTGACCAAATGATTTCTGCTCAATACTGTATATTCTCTCCCCACTTTTTTGGGGTGCCATTCCTTGTGCTGGAGAGGCCTTAAATCAAACTTGCATTTAAGAGTGCCTTCCTTTAAGAATTATGTACTACAAAGTAGACCAGACTAGGAAGCAGACAGGCAGTGCAATACAATTTGAATTATAATTTATTTATTTACATACCACCTTTATTATTTTTACAAATAACTCCTGGCAGCAAATATACACTATCTGACACAATTCCTTCTTATTTTCCCCGCAACAAGCCTGTGAGATTAATTGGTCTGAGAGACAGTAACTGGCCGAAAGTCAACCAGGAGGCATTTATAGATATAATGAAACTACAGCTCCCACACTCCCACTTTCTAGCCTGTTGCCTTGAACACTAGACCAGTCGGGGTGTCCAGAGTGAAAAGAAATCAAATTGTATAAGTTTATTTGAAGTGACTAAAGATAAAGATTGTTAGAAGTAAAAGAAAGGAACATAAAGTTGGTTTATTTGATTAAGGTGAAAATGGCAAACTTTCATGGGCCTTTGCTGATATCAGGACTCAAATGATGAGATTTTATAGATTTGTTTATAGTTAAGAGATGTGGTGCTAAAATCCCAGATTCAAAAGGTCCTGAATACGAAAACCACTCAGCCTTGTCTGGTTTCTGAGTGATTTCATCCTTCTTGTCCTATTACATTGCCTATTGGCAATAGTACCTGAACGAAGTTCATTTTTCTTCTGTTCTCTTTGCTTCAGGTTGGTCTGAGGAATTTTATGTTGACTTTCTTCCACCAGGAAAATAAAGGTCTATCCAATATAACTATTTTATATGTGAGAGACAGAGACAAAGAGAGAGATAGAGACAGAGACAGACACACACAGAGAATTTGTGATCTCATTCCCAAAACTGATTTCTGCAGTGCATTTTCTAGGATCCTCCATAGCTATTGAGTCATCAGATGGAGGCATGTTTATTTTTAGTAGTACTCCATGGGGTTTTGCTTAATACATTTATTTATATATTTATCTTTCATCTTTTATTGAGAGGTCTTAATATTTTAGGATTTGCTTTGTATTATTTCTTCCCAAGCAACCACTTCAGCTAGAATGTATTTTTCTTGGTTCAATTTGTTTCTTTGTCTTTGTGTTACTCCTTTTTATTTTTATATTTTGCATTTTTTTTGGCAATTAAAAAAATATTTATTTATTTTAAAAATTCCAACAAGCAACTGGACTGGACTTCTTTGGAGTTTTTTCCTTTGAGAATGTTTCATTTCTCATCCAAGAAGCTTCATCAGTTCTGACTGAATGGTTGGATTCCACAATGGAGGTCAATAGCAATGTAATTACTTCAGTAAATTAACAAATAGAAAGAGACATTCTGTGTGACTTTATGGCACAATCTATGATTGACGAGCAGGACATATCTTCCAAACTGAAATGTATTCAAAGAGATATGGATGCACTTCTTGTAGTCACCTGAATATAATGTCCCACATCCCCCTTAAAGAACTCACACAACCAATACAACACAGTTGTTGCATTTCAAGGGCATAAATACGTTAGAATCTGATGGATAGCAATTTAATTTATGTAAAGAAAAAAATAAAGCAATAGCAGGAAGGGATGTCATATTATTGGCCAGATCTTGAAGATATCCATGGTGGCAGATGGAAATAGCATTGTTTTGCAGGGAGCCTATGGAAATGAGGTAAATAATAGGATGATTAAAGTGAGTGTAAGGTATTTTCTTCCAAATGAGCCACAAAATTCTCTTCTACCCTTCTTTTTTTACAGTATTTTCTTTGAAACACTTTTCCCGTTCACATCAATGCTTTGCAATGATTTATGAATGAAAACATCAGGCAGAGTATCTCAATAAACATCTGTGGTATCTATACTAAAAGAGATCTTTCTTACTGTTTACAGCACCTGCATCCCTTTGGATAGTCCAATTTCCCAAGGTCTTTGATAGTGAGTAGAACATTGAATGGAAGCAATTGGTTTGTCTTCATGAGATTAAATTAGTCTGTCATAAGGTGAATATTTACACCCCCATTCTGTGAGTCTCTTGGCACAACCACGTCACCAATGAGGAAATTTTGCAGCAGAGTCGATTCAGAAAGTTGGAGGCCATGGTGATGGAATGTTCCATGTACCTGGCAGGCCAAATTCTTTGATTGCCAGGCCATTGATACCCAATATTATCAGACTATCCTTCTTTATTAGCAAAGGTATAATAGTATGCACAATAGCATCTCTCATTTTTTGGTTCTCTCTCTCTCTCTCTGTGTCTATATCATGTCCTAAGTAATGACTACAGTAAATAAACAGGGGGAATAATGAGATTGTGTGAAATTATAGCATAATTTGTGCTTGTAGAGTAGGTAATCCTTTCCAAAGGCATATTGAGAGGATCCTTTAGGTAGTCAGGTATGGAGCTTGGTGGTAGTGGGCAGTGGTTAGGAAGTGGATTAAGGAAACTCTTCTGGCAATGAATGGAAAAGTTGTTATCCAGCCACATCTCTTAAGCTTTGCTTTGAGGGTTGGAGTTTATTTCTGTGGACTACAAATGATCCCCCTCCCCTTCAAATAGCCTTGATACAGGACTTCATAAAAGATGAACATGCAAAATTAGAAATCCATTAAACACATGTACAGGAAATAGTAGCAGACCAAATGAGCCTAAAATGTTAAAATTGGCAACTCTGGAAAGAAAGGAAATCAATATTTAATAATGTAGTTCTTTGCTAAGAAACCACAGAGAGTGGTTAATGGGGCAACTATTTTAAGTCAGCTGCATCTGTAAAAATGTCTTGAAACATCTAAATAATGTTGAAGTCCTACTGTTACCCAAGAAATGGACAATTACCTTAAGTAATGAGAGGGTGCAGGATGAGGAAACCTTAGATACAAACTGTCTTGGTCTTTGATAATCAAGTTAAGCCATGTAAAGAATAAGAAAATTAATGGGGACTATGACTTACATTTAGGTTTAGAAATAATTTAGGAGCACTGCTTGAAAAGAAACACTGTTTGCCTACATTTCTGTGTGAAGAAATATTATATTGATATTATTCAACAGTTGTTAAAAAATCATTTGAAGTGACCAGGACTTTTATTTATTATTTATGCTGATGACATCATGGTGACCAAAATTGAATGCCATATTCCAAGTGTGGCCTTACCAAGGCGTTATAAAGTGGTATTAACACTTCATGTGATCTTGATTCTATCCCCTGTTTATGGAGCCTAGAACTGTGTTGGCTGACACTATTCTATCCTCACAGACAATCCTCGCTTCTAAGAGTCCCTCACTGGGAGGAACATTCCAGCAGAAGAAAAGACATAACAACATTTGACAATATTGTAAGTAATGAATTCCTTTGAAATATCCACCTCTTCTCATGATCCTGGTCCATGCCTTGGCCTCAGACTCTGAATCTAATGTTGAAGTTGCCACTCTAGGAGAACCTGTGGAATGTCAGCGTCAGAAGACACCAAGTCAGAAATCACATGAGGCTAATAAAAAATAGGCTCCACCTGAAGAACTGGAGCAGTCAGGAGCTTTACGTACTTTCCAAGTCTCAGAATCAGGAAAGTGGAGAAAAGAAGAGAGCGAAATGCCCTATGAGGTTGTCCCACAATGCTCTTCCAAAAAGGCAACCAGACTTTCTTCCTTTAAAAAAAAACAATTTTGTTTATCCATGAAGATGATAAGGGTGAGAAGCAAAATGGTTTCAAAGAAAACCCCAAGAAAGTGCAGTTGCCTTTTGAAAAAGAACCTTTGGGACAATTGTGACCTAGATGATTGAGAATCTCCATAGATATAGGATCCTCTGATGTTTTTGCCATGCAAGAAAGTAAATCATTTGATTATAAGAGCTAGTTGCAGCCTGATTGCGAGATAGCCCTGACCCATGATCCTGTTATCTGACCCTTGTGTGATGTTGATACTGTCCATAATATTCTGAATTTGGACTGACTGACAACCCTGTCCAGGCTCTTAGAACCTTGGACTAGATTTGGAAAATTCCTCTGTGTGCTCCTGTTAAACAAAATGCTGGGCAACAAAGATTTTGCTTCCTGAACACTTTGGGATGTATCCTACTAAGGTTTGTGTGCAAATCATGGAAATAACCTGTAATTTTACATTGCACTTTTACTTGTAATTTAAATAATCTGCTGGTTCCCTCCCTGTGGATTCTCATGGAGATAAGATTGGTCCCCATTTTGACATTCTTTCACAAGGCCCTGAAGACCTTCTTTTGCCAATGGACCAGGGGAACCTAAAGTGGGAAGGAGCTGATCCAAGGACTCATTTGATTGTTATCACCGAGGGAGTTGGGGAGGGGGTTATTGCTTTTTTATTGTTTTTATATTTGGGCTCTTTTCCTTATAAACTGCCTGAGGTCACTAAGAAATAAATATTCTTAAATAATTAAATAAATAAAAAGTATTCCAATTACAGGCTTGCTATAGGATGATTGGTGACAGTCTCACCAATATTCTGCTTCATTTGTGATGAGTCCACCCTTAAGCCTCAAAGATGCACCATGGATTGTTAAGAAAGCAAATGAACTGCACTTTGGTTGTAAAACCAATGATCAAAACAAAGCCTGGACTCCTCACCTTTATTGTGCAAAAATTGTTGTTGATCTTAAGCTTGGCACAAAGGAACTCGGAAGTTCATGCCATTTGCTGTCCTGATGATATAGTGATAATAGAATGGTCATGTGACAGATTGTTATTTCTGTCTGACTAATGTTGGTGGCTTCTCCGCTAAAAATAAGAAGTCAATTAAATAGCCCAATTTGCCTTCAGCTATAAGACCAGTGCCACATGACGACTATCTGCCAGTCTTGAAGCCACCAAAGAAATGGAGCTTAGAAGGAAAGGATGAAGGTGCTCCAGTTCACCAATCAGGCACCATAAGGGACAATAATCTAGATTTTTTAACTGTGCATTTCTGGTAAGCCTCATCTCATAATACAATCAGAGTTAGTGACCTGGTCAGGGTATATCAAAATCAATAGCAGAACTACAGTTCAAGCAGTTCAAGACTACAAAGATGCTACAACCAGGTATGAAAATTTCTGTCTTTTGAAAAATTATTGCAACAGATTGGCAACCTTGTTTTCCATACTGAATAGATAGTTTGTTATTATTATTTATTAAATGTTTATGCTGCCAATCTATTCTACAAAGTGACCGCAGAGTTTTTCGCACCTTTGGGTTGTCAGCATGGATGACTGGAATGACTACTTTTTATTGATTTATCAGCGTTAAACTTAGGGCTCTCTTGTTACACAACTGCAATGTACACTCTTCAGTACCTATTGGTGATGCTACAAATATGAAAGAAACAAATAAACACAAGGGACTGTTGATGAAGCACTTCTAGTATATCAAATATGACTGGAACATCTGTTGAGATCTAAAAGGAGTGGGCCTACTTCTTGGAATGCAGCTCATATATACTAAGAAAGAGTCCAGAGAAGAACAACTAATATGGTAAGAAGTTTGGAGGCTAGAGATCTGGAGACTAAATTGTACAATGACCATTTAAGAGAACTAAATATGTTTTGCTTACTGAAGAGAAATATTAGTGATGATAAGGTAGCTGCCTTCCAATACTTGAGCGACTGACACAGTGAAGGGGGTTTGACTTATTTCCTAAAGCCGTTTAGGGTAGAACAAAAAAATAATTGGTGGAAGATTATCAAAGAGAAATCCAAGCTTCATATTAAGCAACCATTTGTCCAAAATGATATAGGGTCACCTGCTCGAGCAGGAGGTTGGACTAGAAGATCTTTAATGTCCCCTTGAACTCAGTTATTCTATGTTGTATTTCTGTGTCACTTTACAGCATAATGTCTGGTTGAAGAATAGGGAATGTCTTCCACACTGAAATATAAGCAAAGATACATACATGCACATGTTTTCATATGATCCCATGAATATATTGCCCAAAGCCCCTCTTAAACAAATTGCACAATATCTCCAATGCTCATTTAGCTTTATTTCAAGAAATATTTGCCAAAATTTACTTAAATTCATAAATATTGTGGAGTTTGATAGACAGCAATTTGATTTATATATAGAAAATAAAGCAAAACACGCAGCAAAACAAGCTGGGATATTAGGTTATTGGCCAGATCTGAAAGATCTCCATGGTGGATGGAGATGGCGATGGCATTATTTTCTCCATCTGGTACATAAATGACATGAAATAAAAGATTGTTCAAAGTGCGTATAAAGTGTTTCCCACCACCTGACCCAAAGTCATCCAGCTGACATCTGGCCTAAGGCAGGTCAAATCCTCCAATTTGTAGACTGATGCAAGAACCACTACATCCCATCTGGCTCTCTCCCCAGACGTAAGGCTAATTTTTTCTTCTTTTTTCTCTTCTGATTTTATCTGTGTTATGTATTATTCCTGCTTTATTGACAGGAATAAGATCTGAATTTCAATAAATTTCTAGTGACTGAATGAGTGATTGTGTGAAGGAAAAGTTTTAAATACTGAGATGGTAGGTTTGTGAATAATCCTTGGATGGAAAACAATTTATCCTTATGTCAGTAAAAGCTTTTATTCCACTATAAACAGCAAGCAGATTTGAGTTTCCATCTTCATTTTAGGTGAGTGGATATTTCTCCTTCCTCCATCTAGTTCCTTCAATATCTTGCAGTAATTTGGGATGTAAGAGAATGACTGACCCAATGTCACCCAGATGGCTTCCGGCCTAAGGCAGGTCAAGAAAACCCAAGCTTCTAATGTGTAGCCTGATGCATGAATCATTACATGCAACCTGGCTCTCTCCCCAGATTTAAGGCTATTTTTTCTTCATTCTTACCTTCTGATATTATCTGCATTATGTATTATTCTTGCCTTATTGACAGGAATAAGATCTGAGTTTCAATAAACTGCTAGTGACTGAATGAGTAATTGTGTGAAGGAAAGTTTTTGAATACAGAACAACAGAAAGTATTTTTTACTAATGTCACTGAAATGGTGGGATTATGAATAATCCTTTGATGGAAAATAGTTTCTTTTCATGCCATTACAAGATTTTCTTTCAGTGTAAATAGCAAGCATAGCCAGCATTTCAGTTTCCACCTTCATTTTGGGTGAGTGGATAAGTGGTTGCCACATTTGCTGTAGCAACAAAGTTATGACACCATAGAGCAATTCTGTAAATTTCAATAGCACCCAGAATTACAGTAGTTTGAGGACACAAATTGCAATCACCATTTCTACATTTAATCTTGCATTAAGAAGAAACCGTTGATGGTCCTTGAGTAACCTTGAGTAATTTTTTGTGTAAAGAACACAGATGGCTAATGATTTGAAACTTCTTCAAAGATCCTCTCCTTTCTCCTTCCAGAATGAAGGGACTATTCATTTTATCCCTTTTGGTATATTTGCACCAGATTTCGTGGCTGCAGGCAGCACAATTATACACTGATCATCCTGATTGATTAATTATATATTATCAAGTTGATGTTGATTCCTAGGACCTTCATAGATAGATTTTCTCCATGACAATTTGTGGCTAACCTGGTTCTTGAGCACTTCCAATAGTGTATTATCACTACTGTAACTGAACCGTCTATGTTGCAATTGGTTGTCCTCTTCATCTCAGTCCTTCTACCTTTTCGAGAATTAGAGCTTTCTCTGGAGAACTGGACTTCATAGAATATGTCCAAGTAGGATAATTTGAGTCTGTGCACTTTTCTCTCAAATGAGAAATTGTTCAATAAACCTATAGTTTCTTGTCATAGCCACCCATAGTTTACTCAAGCTCCAGAACACAATTTGAAAGCTTTCAATACTCTTCCTAACTTGCTTCATCCAAGTCTGATTTGCTACAGAAGAATGGTAGATGGTGAAGAGATATTAATGGTTCCTGCACTAAAGAAGTTAAATTAACAGAGATCAGGCCCCTTACAAAGCCATTAATTAATGAATGGATTGGCTTGGAAGGGCAGGAAGAGAAAACCCAGAATTTCACTGTTTGAAACTCTGAATTATATATTGGTTTTGGTTTCTAAGAAATATAACAGATCTTTTTGAAATTGACAATTTTATGGCTGAAAAGAAAACCAACAGACTATTTTTCAAATGTTCTTGAGATCTACAGCATAAGCAAAATATATCACATGCAATCTTCTTTTTCTGCAGTAAAGGTATTCATTTAGTCAACTCCATGAGTGCATTGCATAGTTACCCAATAGGTGCCAAGTATACGGGGTGAGGGAGCTTACATTATACTCTGTCTGTATGAAACCTGATAAGAAGAAACACAGAAAGTACAATTCTTTGCTTTTGTCTTAAAAGATAAGGAGGATGCAAAAAAACACAGAGGTCATCCAGTGTTTCTGGCTCTACTATCCTAATGAAATTGCCAAAGATACCTCCAGTTTCTACAGGGATGCTTTGTTTAATTCTTGGATTGACCTCATAAAAGGTGAACATACAAAATTAGAAATCAATTAACCACATGTCCATTAAATAGTAGCAGTCCAAATGACACTGAGAAAGGTAACATTGGCAGCTTTGGAAAGAAAGGAAAGCAACATTTAATAACATGGGTTTTTGCTCAAGAATCACTGAGAGCTGTCAATGATGACACTCTGGGGGTCAGTTGCATCTCTAAAAGTGCCTTGAAATGTTTAAATGATGAAGAACTCCTGCTATTACCCAAGGAATGGTAATGACCTTATGCAATGAATGGGTACAGCAATGGTCATGCGGAAAGCTCAGATACAAACTGACTTGGTATTTGGTAATCAAATTAAGTAAGGCAAAGAGTAATAAAATAAATGGGGACTATTACTTACATTTAAGCTTAGAAATAATTGAGGAGCAATGTTTCAAAAGAAGCTACCCCAAATCTCTATGTGAAAAAGTTGGTACGTGAAGCTATGATACAACATGCCACAATATTTGGGCAGATTTCTTCTTTTACTGAGCCTCATCATTCCATAAGTTTTACTGCTGAGAGTGAGTTTTAACATTGACCATTGTTTCTTGGGAATCTGGCTTGGTAATTGCGCTGATGTCATATAGGTAACAGATAAAGTTAATTCAACAATACCTTTGTGCTCTTAGCAATTTTATGATTTTGAGTCTTTTTTCATTCAAAAGATGGAACTTAGTGCAAAAATGTCATGAGGACATTTTCACAAAACCTGCTTCTACCCTGTAATCCTTCAAAGACATTTTTAAATTAACCAATTTAACTTCTGTGGTGCTTAGAAGAATTTGTGATTCTTCTCTCTCTGAGAAGAGGGCAGTTTTATGGATCTCATGTTTCCTCCTTCAAATCTCTCACAAAGCTGCTTGGTTATTCACACTGTAGTGTAGAGAATGTGAAAAGAACACCATAAAGTGTTCAAACTTGACCAATAGGAAACTGCATTTGTTTAATGATTTCCCAAATGTGTTTCATGAAAAACTATATGACAGTAAGTAGATTACCCAAAACCTAAAAAAGGGACATAGAATGAAATCTAGCGCAATGCAATGCAATGCAATGCAATGCAATGCAATGCAATGCAATGCAATGCAATGCAATGCAATGCAATGCAATGCAATGCAATGCAATGCAATGCAAGGCCAAGGCCAAGGCCAAGGCCAAGGCCAAGGCCAAGGCAAGCCAAGCTAGCCCAAAATGCAAACCTTTTAAATCAAATTAAAAATCCTGTGGTTTCTGAAGGTGAAATGTCAATAATTTTACAGAAGGGCTTTTCTTTACCTTTGGATCCTGCATACCTAAACCTGACTGACTAGAAATGCTAATTAGAATTGAGTTTGATTAGTATTTGGATGGTGGACTCGATCTTAGTGTACAAACAGGTAATCTTTGTCCCTGCAAACTATTGATGTATATATGATGAAAGACTATTTGATGTGGTATTCAAATAGAGAAACACACAGACACACCAAACATTTTTGAATGACATTTATAAACAGTTTGTTAGCTTTTAATCCTTTCCAAGAGGCAGCTACTATTTTTCAGTATGCTGATGATTTGGTGATTACTCTGAGAAAGAAGGAGTCACTGTAGCCTTGAGGAAGATTGCAGAGTGAATTAGAAGACTTTGGATTCACTCTGCAATGAAACTGTTTGGTCAAACTGTTACATTTATATATTTAAACTGTTACATTTATAGGCCACATATTATCACGTGGCCATAAAACCATTCTTCCTGTACATCTGAGGTCTTTATTTTAAAAAATGGGTTATAGCAGACAATGCATTTCATAAATCTTGAGAACGCTTCACAACCAGACGTACAAAGGGGCAGAAACTCAAACATTCAAGTATTATTAGGCAGGAGAAGTAATTTATACAGAGGCACAGGAGACAGTTGGCAACTGTGAAATTTGTTTATCCCACTGCAAGGGAAGACAACTAAGTCTGTGTCCATCCCAACTGCCTAGAGGGAAGTATCCTTTCCAGAGGGTGCAAATTGGCTTTTTGGATATGACTGCATGTAAACAGAACAAGCCCTCTTTGTTTTCATATGCCCTTCGAGTAATTATCTATTGCCACTAGAAAAAGAGGTTCTAGGGGCCGTTTTTGTAGGTAATGTAGACCATGATCTAGGATATGAAAGCTCTCCAGATGACACCAGTTTTTTAAGCCAGTGGTTCTTTGCTTCCTCGTTGGATATTGGCCTTTTGTTGGAAGTATGGATGAATTGTTGTTTTATTTTCCCCTGCTTGTAGGAGAAGGAAGAGGTAATAATACATAGGACTGATTATTTTAGAGAGGTACTAAATTACATCTTTGATTTTTTTCCAGGGAGACAACATACCTGCCTAGATTGACTATCTGGTCTGTTCCCCTAAGAATTGAATCTCGTATCACCAATGCTCACCTTTTTCTCCCTAGGGAAGTCTGGGATACTTTTCTTCCTGTCGCAGCAATGCTGGCTAAATAGTTTTTAGAAACTATTGATGATTGCTGTTTTATAGATGTCTGCATATTTTCTTCCAGAGGGAGGTGATGAAAATAATTCCGTTTCAGAGGGCCTTGTTCCGAGTGAGCTAGGTTAGATAATATGTTTTTCCTCTTGGTTGTTGTTTTCTTCTAAAAATAACATTTTCCATTCCTTTGATACATTCATAGTTTGGATCTTCTATGGGCATAAACTCACATATACGGCACATATTTTGCATGCCACTATAATGTCAATATCTTTTCCATGACTTTTTCTTAGTTTGCGAAATAATTAAAAATTTCTAAAAATTAATATTTTCCCTGTTGTGAAATTTCACTTTACAATATTTACAAAAGTTCTTGGCCCTTCATTCTTGGCCTTGAAAATGCATCACTATGTTCCCTGTTTTGAAGTATTGGTGTTTTTTTCTGTGATTTTTTTTATTTTGTTTCCCTCTTAGATGGTTAAGAATTTAAAAATATCTAAAGAATTTAAATTAAATTTTTTTAAGGAAACTATTTAATTAAAATTAAAATAAACTGCTCTTTTAAAATTTTGTAATTGATAAGGAAATTTAAAAAATATTAAAATATTGAAAAAAGTATTTTTAAAAAGTGAAAAAAGAAATTTAAAAAGCTTAAAATAGTGGAAAAACATTTTAAATTTTAAAACTGGAAAAAAAAAGAAATTGGAAACTGATTTTTTTTTTAAAAAGCTCGCTTCACCCACATAACACCTATCCTCCGCGAGCTGCACTGGCTACCTGTCGATCTCCGGGTACGCTTCAAGGTGCTACTTGTCACCCATAAAGCCCTTCATGGTAGTGGATCTGGGTACTTGAGAGACCGCCTACTGCCAATCACCTCCACTCGACCTATTAGATCCCATCGATTAGGCCTCCTCCGAGTCCCATCTGCCGGTCAATGTCGACTGGCAACTACGCGGAGGAGAGCCTTCTCGGTGGCAGCTCCGACCCTATGGAACGATCTCCTCGTGGAGATTCGTACCCTCACCACCCTCCAGACCTTCCGCACAGCCCTCAAAATCTGGCTATCCTGTCCTGGGGCTAAAGACTATAACCCACCCGAATGGTATGAATGTTGTGTTTTTTAATGATGTACTGTCCTACGTGTTAAATGTTTGTCCCCCCCCCCTTTTTGAGTTGTAAGCCACCCTGAGTCCCCCCAGGGAAAAGGGCGGCATATAAATAAACTTCTCAATCTCAAACTTCTCAAAAAAACAGATTTTAAAATTTAATGAAAGTTCTTGGCCCTCTGAGAAGTGATATGCTTTTCTTTTTGCTGGAAATCTCAGGCTTTTTTTTTAGGAGATGCTTTGTTTTAACCCTCTACTCCCTGCCTTGAAAGTTTATCAGTTTCCTCTCTATCCAGTGTTTTTTGTACTTATCATTTTCCTCCCTACCATTGTGGGAAGTTATCATCCAGCCCTCTCCCAGAAAAATGAAATATCCTAGGAAACATTGAAAAGGCAGAATATTTCTCTGGATGTGAAAAGAAAGAAACATGCTTTAAAAGACAGAATAGTTTCCTGCAGCTTCCTGCCCATCCACACTTTGTCAATAGGCCATTGAGAAGGCCAGGCTAGCCCACTTTACATAATAAAGATTTCCCCACTGCAGCTGCAGGGGGAAGGGATATTACTCAACTCTCCACATGGCATCTGAGAACTCATCTATACCTGGACTCATCACAGCCTAGAGAGTAGCCCCCTGCATGACACCATGGGAGTCTGACAACCAGTCAGAATACATTTCTTACACAGGAACAGGAAACAGAGAGGTGGGATTAAACAGGGTATAAAAAGCCTAGAAAACCTCAGCCCTTCTCTTCTCCACCTACATCAAAGCATGTGATCACCTTTTCTGGTCAGGGCTCAAGCCATGTGGCCCTGTCCAACAATAAACTATCTTTCCAAGCAACCTCCATGTCTCCAGTGTCTTTTTCCCCAATTGGAGCTGAACCCAGAAGGACATTTCTTTCAACACCTTCTTGCCCTTCATTGGGTTTTTGGGTATGATGTGCTGATTTGGGCATTCTGCTCCCTTTAGTTGCTGCTCATGCTGCTCTCAGCCACTGCTGTGGGCACTCTGCTGTCCTCCTTAGCTCTGCACCTCTGCATAACTAGTCCATTGCACTACTCATAGTTGTTGCTCTGCTGCCACCTAGCTCCGTTTCACTATTGTTCAGCTGGTCTCCATTTGCACTGCACTGCCTCCTAAGTGAATATGTGAAAATGAATTAATGGCACGTGGCAACAAGGAGCCATGGGTCAAATTTCAAAGGTCTCTGAATAAATAGGCAGTAATGTTATTACAATATACGACATAAAAAGAGAATGAAAATGCTATTTTACAGGTAAATATTTTATTAGCAAAGTATAACAACTAAAAGTTAAAAGGGAATTAAAGGGAATTAAAGCAGGGAAAAGGAATTTTGGCCACTCAGTCCAGACACCAGTTGTATGCAGGAAATTATGAGGGAGAATAAAGACAAGCTGTTAAAAACTATTTAGGTTAAATTTCCAAGCACCACTGATGAAAGAAATGTCCTTCTGGGTTCGGCTCCAAGTGGGGAAAAAGACACTGGAGACATGGAGGCTGCTTGGAAAGATGGTTTAATGGTGGACAGGAGCACATGGCTTCAGCCCTGAACAGAAAAGGTGATCACATGCTTCAACTTTGGTGGAGAAAAGAGAAGGAAGGACTGAGATGCTGAGTCCCTGGTTTTATGCCCTCTCTGGCCTTTGATCTTGATCTTGTATTCTGATTGGTTGTCAGACTCCCATGGGGCCATGAAGGGATAACTCTCTAGGCTGCGTTTTGAGTCTAGGTTTGGTTGAGTTCTCAGATGCCATGTGGTCAGTTGAGTAAAGGGCTAATATTATCATGCCTTAATCCCATCCCCCTGGAGCTGAAGTGGGGGAGTCTTTATTATGTAAAGGGACTAGTTTGGCCTTCTTAATGGCCCATTGAAGAAGTGGGGATGGACAGGAAGCTGCAGGCAGCTATTATGTCTTTTTAAACATGTTTCTTTCTTTTCACATCCAGAGAAATATTCTGCCTTTTCAATATTTCCTAGGATATTTCATTTTTCTGGGAGAGGGCTGGATGATAACTTCCTACACCACAATTTATAAATGTTTTTAAAGTTCATGTTACAGGTGGGGTTCATAAGTTATGTCCATGGTAAAATCATCAAGAAAAACAAAAAAGAGAGAAGAGGTTGCAATACAAATCTCTTTGAGAGCAAACTGCTGCTTGCCAGTCTCTCCATCAGGGAGCTCTTTGGTTCTTAATGAGCCTGAGCAAAGAAGTCCCTCTGTGAGAGATATTTTCCTGCAACCTCTTTGAGAGCAAAACATTGTTTGCCAGAGAGAACTTTGGAATCCCAATTTCCATTCTCAAGCACAGATAGCAAATTTCCTCCCCTTCCCTTCATTATCTAACTTTCTGCCTGGAAAGCCATTCAATGCTATATTTCTGAAAAGGGCAAAGGCTTTTTTTCTCAGCCTGTGTTTTTGAGAATGACAGGGCTGCTTGGAGTGGAGGGATGGTGCGCCACACTTAGGGCAAAATCCATCTGGCAGGAGGCCCATTCACTCTCAATGAGGTTAGCTGAAAAAGGTTTGTTCCCCAATGGTTTCTGATGGACCTCCTCCCACTTATGACTGCAGGACTGTAACTTTATTGCCTATATCCTTACAATTTATATTGATATTAATTGTTTCCTGATTGCTTATTTGTACCCTATGATTATCATTAAGTGCTGTACCTTATGATTCTTGATGAATGTATCTTGTCTCTTTATGTACACTGAGACATATGCACCAAAGACAAATTCCTTGTGTGTCCAATCACAACAATAAAGAATTCTATTCTATTCTATTCTATTCTATTCTATTCTATTCTATTCTATTCTATTCTATTCTATTCTATTCTATTCTATTCTATTCTATTCTATTCTATTCTATTCTATTCTATTCTATTCTATTCTTTTTCAGTCATACCCCAGGAATGAGAGGGAATTCTGTTATGGTTGCTTAAGAACTTCCCTTCTGGCTTCCCTGTTGACTTTCTGAGGCTGCTGGCAGGGAAGATTACAAATGGCAATCACATGATCACGGAGGGCTTGGCAACTTCTTGTATGTGTGAATAGATTCCCAAGAACCCAGCAGTGACATCGCTGTGAGTTGACACAGGAGAACAGGGCTCCACATTCCTGTGCCAAATTCTTCTTTGTCAGAGCCCACCCAAGGGGCTAAAGTCACTCTGTAGGGGTGACTAAGAAGGAGTGTCTCCCTGTGGGTCACAGAAAGTGGCAGCTCTCCAGCTGAACCCAGGGTTTCTTCTATACTGAAGGCGAGGTGGCCATCATGGCTGCCACAAAGCAGGGGCTGCCAAAAAAACAAAAAACAAAAACTAAGATTGTGCTGGAGCTGTGAGAGTGGACAGCAGAGGTGGGTTTTGGCTCGAACATTCTAGTATGGGTGTACTGGGGCCAGAAATTTCCCGTACTTTTACGTACCTGTTCTACAGCAGCGTGGCCATGCCCATGTACCAGTATGCTTCCCTGGCCTCCCCCCATCTGCAAGGTGATTCTCAAAGAGAAGGAAGCGAGGGCAGGGCTTCTTCAGAGGACCTGAGGCAAGAGCGGCATTGAAGCCCTCTCTGAAGCAGCTGGAAAAGTTATGTGTAAGTTGGAGGGGGAGAGGAATTCAAATCATCCTTCTGGTGCAGTGCGGGGCTTTGGGTAAAGGCTGGAGGGAAGGACTTTGGCTCGCTCATGCTCTCTCCCTCAGTCTCTCCCTCCCTTGTGTATTTGATGCAGCTTGCGGTCAGTGAAGCTGGGCACCAGTGAGTGCTGGCTTTTTGTATCACTTTATCCAGCTCTGTGTGTGTGTGTGAATTGGTTGGGGGGCTGGGAAGGAAGTCATTCCCCCCTCCCAACATCTGGATAAAGCTTTGCAAAAATCCAGCCCAGCTTCATTGACTACAGGTTTGAAAGGCAACGTCTTTTCAAACCTGCGATCAAACTGCCTGCAATTAAACTAGACTTGGGAGGGAGGGCACAAGTGAGCACTGAGGAGACCATGGAGGAGGCAGGAAGCCAGGCAAAGGGGCATGCTCTAGTACACACACTTTCCCTCAGCCTTGTTCTTTTGGAAGGCTCTGATTGGCTCCTCTTTGGCTTCTCTGCCTCTCCTCTCACTCCAGCCTGCCAGCAGAAGGTGAGTGAGTGGGCTTTATTGCATTCCAGGCATTTCCGATCCAGACAGCACACTGCAATTGCAATGGGGGAGGTGTTTGGGGAAGGCAGCAGGGGAATGGAAGGGGATGGCAGAGGAGCTGCTTTCAAGCCATTGGGAGAGATATCCAATCCAACTTCTGTGTGTGTGTGTGTGTGTGTGTGTGTGTATTTGAGAGAGTGAGAGAGGAGGGAGAGGGAGAGAGAGAGGGAGAGAGGGAGGGAGAGAGGGAGGGAGGAGGGGAAGGGAGAAAGAAAGAGAAAGAGAAAGAAAAAGAAAGATGGAAACTTCTTTCTCAAAGGAGAAAAAACTAATGCTGTCACTTTAAATCGAACTGAGCATGCCTGACTGTGGAATTCTGGGAGCTGAAGTCCACATGGCTTAATGTTTATAATTTTAAATTGAAGCTTTAAATTGAGAAGGTGTGGGGAACAACAAATTGGTTATATGGTTATATGTTATATGGTTTTATATTTTGAAGTTTGGGGGTTTGTGCAATAAGGGCTTTGTGTTTTAAAAATGGTTTGGATGATTCCCTGTTTGTGAATGGAGCCAAACTTGGATTAATGGATTAACAGAGAGGAACATTGCCAGAAAGGAGGAGGAGTTTATTAGGACAAGGCTGCCATGCAGAGGAAGGCAGAGATAGTCCTTGACATATGACTACAATTGAGCCCAAAATTTTGGTTGCTAAGCTAAGCAAGAACATTGTTAAGTGAGCTTCATCACATTTTACCCAATCTCCTGGTCAGTGACATCAAGTTGGCCACTGCCACCCGCTCACATGACTGGCAAGCCACTCCCATCCAGTTACATGACGGCCAAACTACTCCCACCCAGTCACATGATCTCTGAGCCACTCCCACCCCAGTCACATGATCGCTGAGCCACTCCCACCCCAGTCACATGATCGCTGAGCCACTCCCACAAAACAGGCCAAACCTGCAGAATAGTTCGAAAATTTTTTGAAACCCACCACTGGTGAACAGTGATTGGAGCTGGGTAAGGCAAATCTTACCTTCTGCATAGGATACACCCAAAAAGAAGATTAATCTGAGAAAAGAGGCTATCTGGAATAACTTTGGGTAGCAACTAGGAAGAGGTGGAGAAAAATTGCACCCTAACAGGAAATCAGTAAAACATTTAAAAACATTTAAAATATGAAAAGACTGGAGGTAAAAATTTTATTGGCATGATTTAGCTAAGCTACTTGAAAATGCTGAACAGCTGACTGTCTTATTGGATATTTTGCTTGAATTAATCTGAAATATATAATTGGCAGAAAGTGGCTTTTTGATGTTGATTTTTAAGCTGAGATGCCACCTACTGGTGAATATACTATGTCATACTCCTAGAAAAATAAAACAGCCTTTGAGATTTCTTACATGAGGAGGACAATTCTTGGAGGTCTGTTGTATTATTTACTGTTCTGCCCCTACCAACTTCATGGTTACTAGAGGCTCAACCTTGAAAACCTGGAGGATGTCTAATGATTTTGTATACTGAAACTAATTAGCAACCCAAAGAGTGGATCTAAAGTATAATTTGGGAAAAATCTCTGGATTGTATAAATGTTACCTATAGACTAATAGTGCGATAAAGAACCATAATTATTGTATCTTCTGATGAATAATGTTAAGATTTTGGAATCTGCTGGCTTCAGGAAGTCAAAAAGAATAAACTTTTGAGTGGTGATAGACTATTGATAGCACTGAGTATTATTTGGACTCTTTAAGACATGACAAGATGAATCTTCAGGAAGAATCGGAGAGACTCCAAAATGAGATGTTGCTACTGAAAAACATCTATGACACTATGATGGAGAACTTCAGGGAGATGAAGGACTTATTACATGAAATAATTGGAAAGCCTGACAATGTGCAACAAGGAATGATGAATCATGATAATAAAATCCAGGAAACAGGGGCGATAACTGAAAGCTAAGATGACGACATAGAACAGAACGCACAACAACTATGACAATGAAAGAGGAGACAATAAAATGGAGTGAAATAAATTTTGGGAACTATATATTAGGTGGTAGAAAAATGGAAGTCAATAAATTGAAAAGCATTTCTGGGGAAAAAAAGACAGAATTTGGCAGATCTATGGGTGGACTGAGAGCAAAAAACAGTGGAGATGGAAATAATGGTAGGGTTGAAAATGAAAGATGTAGATGAGGACCTAAGGGAGGAATATGGAAGTCAAGTTAAAAAGAGAAGGGGAATTTCCAAAAGGGTGAGAGTTGATGGATAAAAAGGATCTTTAAAACAACAACAACAACAACAACAACAACAACAATTGAGAAGCAAGCTGAAATTTCAAAACACAAAGCTATGCATAGCCAATACTTGAAAAGTATTGAAGGCAAAGCTGACCAAAAGCTAACTTGGAACTGGGTAAGATCAGGAGCACTGAAAAAAGAAACAGAAGGCTTTATTTTGGCAGCTCAAGAACAAGCCTTAGCCACAAACTGCATGAAGGCAAAAATTCAACGTTACCACCAACAGCAAATGTCACCTCTCTAATGAGAAAGATGAGACTGTCGACCACTTGATCAGTGGGGTGCCAAAAGTTTGGATTTGAATACAGCAAAAACCACTGGGAACATCTGGTTGAGAAGGTTTTAGAGAATGAGAAAGTCAAGATCTTGTGGGATTTCAGAATTCAGACTGACAGGCACTTGGCTCACAACACACCTGACATAACAATAGTTGAAAAGAAAAAAGTATGGTTCATTGACATTGCAATACCTGAAGATGCATGAATTGAAGATAAAAGCAAGAAAAAATCACAAAGTACCAGGACTTGCAAATTGAAGTTGAGCGACTGTGGAAAAAGAAATCGTGTGTTGTCCCGATTGTAATTGGAGCCCTTGGAGCAATACTAAAGGGCTAGCTCGCTATTTGGAAATTTTAAATTTATCAGACTTGAACATTCTGATTCTACAAAAACCCACCCTACTTGGAACAGTTTATATCCTCCGACGTTACCTTAACTGTTCCTAGGTCCTTTGTTAGGACTCCAGCTGTTGAGCTACAAACCAGCCCCAAAGGTTAATCTCACCAAAGATTAACCATGCAACAACAATAATAATAATAATAATAATAATAATAATAATAATAATTATAATAATAACTTTGAGAAAAGCATTGGCAACAAACAAATGCAAGTATTAGAAATAACAACTGAGATGATCAAAAATCGAGTTAAAAAGGTAAAGAATTGGACATCACCTGGAAAGGACCAATTACATGGTTTCTGGCTCAAATATCTGACCAGTTTACATGCAATATTGGCCAGGCAACTGAATGAAATTTTACAAAAGGGCCAAATTGATGAATGGTTGACAACTGGAAAAACATACTTGATTCAGAAAGATCCAACTAAAGGAACAACACCTGAAAACTATAGACCAATAACATGCTTACCAACAACCTTCAAATTACTCACAGGCATTATTGCAGATAACATGATGGATTATTTGGAAACAAACAACATCTTGCCAGTAGAGCAAAAAGGCAACAAAAGAAGGAGCAGGGTCACAAAAGATCAGCTTCTAATTGATAAAATGATATTAGAAAATTGTAAGAACAGAAAAACGAACTTGAATATGGTCTGGATTGATTACAAAAAGGCATTTGACTCACTGCCACATAGTTGGATCATAAAATGCTTAGAAACAACTGGCATTAGCAAAAATATTACATCCTTTACTGAAAAGGCAATGAAACAATGGAGAACTGAGTTGACAGTAGGGAATGAGAGCTACGGAATGGTTAATATCAAGCGAGGAATTTTCCAGGGTGATTCACTTTCACCTCTTCTCTTCATCATCGCAATGATCCCACTATCAGTAATTTAAAAAAAAATGAAATTAGGCTACCAAACAGCCAAAAAAGCTGAAAAAATTTCGCATTTACTATATATGGATGATTTGAAACTCTATGGAAAGTCAAAAATAGAAATCCAATCATTGACAAATACAGTCCGAGTATTCAGCACCGATATTTCAATGCAGTTTGGCATGGAAAAATGCGCCACTGTATCCATAAAAAGGGACAAAATCACTGCATCTGAGGGAATTGAAATGCCCAATGGCCAACTAATTAAATGCAAAGAAAATGAAGCCTACAAATACTTAGGCATTCTGCAGTTGGATAACATTAAGCATGGAGAAGTAAAAACTATTGTCAGGCGAGAGTACACCAACAGAGTTAGGAAAATTTTGAAATCTAAATTGAATGGTGGAAATACAATCAAGGCCATAAATACCTGGGCAATACCAGCTATAAGATACACAGCTGGCATAGTTAACTGGACACAAGCTGATTTGGACCATTTGGACCGAAAAACCAGGAAACTAATGACAATGCACTACAGTTTACATCCACGTGGTGATACTGATAGACTATATCTGCCCCGAAAATCAGGTGGCAGAGGATTATTACAAGTGAAGCAAACAGTTGAAGAAGAAAAACATGCACTGGCTGATTATTTAAAAGACACTCAAGAACATCTATTAATCGAAGTAAAGAACAAAAATCTACTGAAGGCCCAACAGACAAAACAAGAATACAGAAAAGATGTGATAAAATCAAGAATGGAGAGTTGGCAGAACAAAGCACTGCATGGTCAATTTCTGGAAAAAATAAAAGATAAAGTGGACAGTGAACAAACTTGGTTATGGTTAAAAACAGGTACATTAAAGAAAGAAACAGAGTCACTAATCCTGGCTGCGCAAGAACAAGCTATCCGCACAAATGCCATTAAGGCCAAAATCGAAAAATCCTCTGATGATGCCAAATGCAGACTTTGCAAAGAAGCTGATGAAACTGTTGATCACATACTCAAGTGCTGTAAAAAAATCGCGCAGACTGATTATAAATTGCGGCACAATTCAGTAGCACAAATGATCCATTGGAATTTGTGCAAAAATTATAATATTAAAACAGCAAAAAACTGGTGGGAACATCAGCCTGAAAAAGTCACCGAAAATCAGATGGTCAAGATTTTGTGGGATTTCCGTATACAAACCGACAAAATACTGGCGCATAATACACCAGACATCACACTGGTTGAGAAAAATAAGGTCACAATCATAGACATCGCAATACCAGGTGATAGCAGGGTCGCCGAGAAGGAACATGAAAAAATCGCAAGATACCAGGACTTAAAAATCGAAATTCAACGACTATGGCACAAACCAGCAGTGGTCATTCCAGTGGTAATTGGCACACTGGGTGCTATTCCAAAAGCACTGGAATTACATTTAAAACAGTTAAAAATTGACAAAATCAACATCAGTCAAATGCAAAAAGCCGCACTGCTTGGATCTGCACGCATATTACGAAAATACGTTACGACGTCCTAGGCCCCTGGGTGGGGCCCGACTAGTAACCAATGCCAAATCCGGCAAAACAACTGGCCGCTGTGATACAATTGTACAATAATAATAATAATAATAATAATAATAATAATAATAATAATAATAATAATAATAATGGGAACCCCCTCCGAGGAGCTTTACCTTGTTGTGGTGGAGGGGCTCGTGTGCTCTAGTGATCCTAAGGGCTATGCTGAACAGGTGCAACCATATCCGACAGGTCTTAGGTGAAGGGCCAGACAAAATTTCAAGAATCCCTTGATCTAGCTGGCTGAATAAAGCCCCTTTAAAAGTTGTTTTCTATATATGCCCTCATCTCTGTTAGCTCCTGCGGGGTGATAGAATACATTGGGGCTTTGGCAGTTTAGCCCCTGGGAGTAGTTCCATGGCACAATCTGTGGGATGGGGAGGGGACAAGGTATCACATTCCTGTTTGCTGCATACATCTCATAGGTCTGCATAGACCTGAAGGAATTGCTTCTCCCCAGCTGTATGTACCGATGGCACTGTAGCTCGCAATCCCACTGGGCTCTGGGCCATGGTTTGCACCTCATGAGGAGAGGGGTCAGGATGAAGGCCTATTCTGAGATGCCTACTACCACCACCCAACCATATTGTGGGTCCCCATTTTTCCAACCATGCCAGGCCTAGTGCAATCTCCTCGGTAATGTTTGGAACCACTACAAACCACAAGACTTACCGATGGGCCCCTATCTGCAATACCACCTGATCCGTTACATGTGTGGTTGGTTGACCCCCCCTCCAATACCAACCTATCCATCTGTTCAAAATGAATTGGACTAGCCAACTTCTTGAGGCCCATCCCCAGATTATTAGCAACTATGGCATTCATTAAGCATCGAGTGCACCCTTAATTATCATTGCCACTTCTGGCTGCCCCTCATGGTCTTCCTAGCTGTCCCCTTTTTCTTGATGTGCTCATGGACGCTGTAGGACCCGTTTCATGGCAGACCACTGGTCTGTGCCCTGGCCTCCTGCATCGAAAACATGTTATGGGTGGCCAGCTGTGCATTGTCACTCCAGATGCCATTGGGGAGGGAGGTTTCCCCATGGAAATGACTGTGGGTTGCAGGGTTTTGGGGGCAACTCTGATAGGACACCTCTGTTGCAGTCTTTGTCCTCGTCTACCCCACTCCCTTCCTGGTTTATCCTCGTGGAACTCTATAGCTAATTCCGTGGCAGCCTGGAACCATACAGTCAGTCTAATGGCAACCCTCTGTAGAGGCAGACCTAGCGTAATGTTTGGTCAAGACCGGCCTTAAAGTAATGCACCACCAACCTCTCTGGCCACATGCTCATTTTGCTGGCCAGACCCCGGAACTCCCTGATGTATTCAGTTACTGGCTTCCCTTGTTGTCTTGTAGCCCACAATTCTGCTTCCGCCTACTGGATCCTGGTGGTATCCTCAAACCTCTCCCACAGTGCCATCAGGAACAGACCAATGTCCAAGAGTTCCACAGCATGATCCCAATAAAGATCAGTCACCCAGTCAGCAGCCTCTCTGTCCATCACTGCCATCATGACCATCACCATGTTCCACTGCGATGTATACATATGGCTGTAACGATCCATGTGATGTCACACCTGGCCTAAGAAAAGGGCCACTTGTCCTGGGCTACTGTCAAAAGTAGCTTGTATTGCTGGTGGGTCCCAAGATCCCCACTCTGGGCCCATAACCAACTGGAGACCCCTTCTGGGTAAGGAAAGGGTGAGGTGCACAGCTCTCTCGTGCTGCTCATCTCCCGCAGGTGTCCTGGGCAGTTTGGGGTAAACATACCCTGGGTTGCTGATCTCCTACTCTTGCGGCCCCTTGCGTACCATACCATTCTGGAGTGGTTATGCTGGACTGTCCAAAGACTCCCCCTGCCTGTTGGGATCCTTGTTCCAGAGACCCTGCCACACTATCTCTCCAACCACTGCCACATCCATTATATCCCACTGGCAAGCCCAGACACCAATCCTCTGCATGGGCTTGGCCCACATAGGCCTCTAGAGGTTCTGCTGTATGCTTCCATGCCACCAAGTGGTCTTTAGACCTTACATCCAATGGTGCCTCTCCTGCTGGCCCTGACACAGCCTCCAGCACAGTTGTATCAGTTGCTCCTCCAAACCCATAGCCTCCACCCCAAGCACTGTACCTTCAGCCATGGTGTGAGCTCTGGTGTAAGCTCTGGTGAGAGCTCTGACAAACTGTCAGGTTCTGAAAGGTTAATGAAAACAGCCAAACACAGAAATGGTTTGTAAATGCAGTTTGTATTCTTCCTCTGGCACGAACTGTCCAACAAAGCACTAAGGCAATGAATAAATTGTCAGAGCTACCATCCTGTGCTTCCTACCACCTTTTATGGTTACATTGGTAATTAAGATAAACCACACTCCACACGTGCGCACACCCATCACCTTGTGACCCAGAGAGAAAACCACCTGGCAATTAATCATGGATTGTTAGTAGGAGCTTTTTGTTAGCTAGCCAGCTTGTGGAGGAGGGAAGGTGAGTCTTGGCAGCTGGCCCAGTCTTCTCCTTTGACAGCAACTGGACTATGCTTTTTCCCCCTTGAAGACATTTCACTTCTCATCCAAGAAGCTTCTCCAGTTCTGACCAAATGCTGGAGGATGAAGGATTTAGGTTTCTTGCAGTGATCTGCTTGTTAGCATTCTTTCTAAGAGTCACTGATGTTACTTGCAGTTTCTCTTTATCCTCAGGGTCACCTGAATATTGCAATGGGTGTAGAGCCTTCTTGGCATTACTATTATACTGTAAAGAGGAGATAGTTCGTGTCCTTAAACTTGTATTTAAAACTTATTTCACTAAGATTGAAAAAAACTCACCCTATGCTGTAAAATATGAGCTGTGATCAGTTTGTCATTTCTTCCCTCAGCCATGGCAGCTGATGATGTCACCCAATGTTTTCAGGTAGATGTGAAACTAGAATGGAGAGAATACAGATCCCTGTGAAACTCTACATTCAGGTACATTCCAGCCAGACTGATTCCATCCTATCCACAAATTTATGTCTTCAGGTTGGCAAGTAATTCTAAAAAAAATTGTCCTAAGCCTTTACCATTTCTTCTGTTTAGTCAGGCTTGAACGGCCGTTAGAGAATTGCTGCTGGACATCAACTGTCTATCTCATCACAGTTTAATTATGCCAAATGAAATCAGATAATTATATCAATTCATTAAACTCCCTGTGATAATTCAGATTGATTCAGGGCCAGAGTCAACATCCTTCCCTCAGCACTTCTATGTGGGATATTTAGTGAAGTTCCTAGGGCCAGTCAGCCCTGCCCTTGTGCTAAGGGTTCAGGTTCATATCATCCTTCATGTGCTGTTACATTGTGCATTTTATTACAATACCAGAAGAAGGTTTATCTATCCTCTGTTCCCTTTTTTTTCAGGTCAGCCTGAGGAAGTTTACTGTACGTTGAATTTCTTCTACCTAGATGGAATAGAGCTTGCACTAAAGGATCCCATATAATAATCAGATTTTGTATGACAGAGGCAAATATTTGTAAACAATTGTTTCTTGGACATACATTGTTAATTACTGTTTGTATTTTAGTAAGTCTCTTCATTGATCTATGATAAATTGAAAATTGAAAAAGATTTTTAAAAAAACAATATTTAAAATTTTATGAAAGTTCTTCACCATTTATGAAGTGATATGCAGTTGGAGTGACAAAAATTGAAAAAATATTAAAATATTGAAAAAAGTATTTTTAATAAGTGGAAAATGGAATTGAAAATTGAAAAATATTAAAATAGTGAAACAAAATTTTAAAATTTTATGAAAGTTCTTGGCTCTTTATGAAGCAATATGCTTTTCCCTGGGAATCTCTGGCTGTTTTTAGGAGATGCTTTGCTCTTAACCCTTCACTCCCTGCCTTGAAAGTGTATCCCTTTCTTCCCTATCCAGTGTTTTTTGTACTTACCATTTTCTCCCTGCCTTCTTGCCCTTTTGGTGGGCGGGGGGTTGGGTATGTTGCGCTGATCTGGCATTCTGCTCCCCTTAGTTGCTGCTCAGCCTGTCTACCATGCTACTCTCAGCCACTGCAGTGGGCACTCCAGTCTGCTGCACTGCTGCTCCACAACTGGTCTGTTGTGCTGTTCATAGCTGCTGGTCTGCTGCCACTTAGCTCTGTTTCACTGCTGCTCAGCTGGCCTCCATTTGGACTGCACTGCCAAAGGCCTTTTCAAATAATTCTGTCTTTCCAGAAATCTTACATCCATCTTTGTAGAAAGCTATTCTGCAAAACTTGTTTCATTTCCAAAAGGTTCTGTGTCCTCATCTCAGCCTTTTGAATCTTGAAATCATTCAGGACAAGTTATTTTCAAGATACCCTGTTGTGAAATCTGGCCCTTTAGATGAAAACTGCACTTGGCAGCTTAATTGCAATTCATTTAAGGGCTTAAGATCGGTTTTGCTGCTGATAGTTAACATGTGATAGCAACCAAACTACAGTTCAGGTGTGCACCAGTTGCATGGTGCAAAGGCAGCCTTGTATACAGATAGTTCTGCACCTATGACAGGGGTGGGTTTCAACCGGTTCACAGCAGTCCCTGCGAACCGGTTGGTCGCCGAACCCGGAAGTAAGTAACTTCCGGGAACGGCGAAGGGTGCGCCCGGCTGCCCGCGGTCCTTACCCAGTTTTGATGAGTTCTGCGCTTCCACGCATGCGCAGGACGCATACAGTGCCTGCGCGATCATCCAGGAGCAGTTGGAGCGTTGTGCAGACGCACGTGCACGAGGATACCGCCGGCCCCGTTCCAACCGAACCAGTTGGAATGGGGCGAGAAACCCACCCCTGACCTATGACCATAATGGAACCTGCCCATTACAGCCAAAAGTAATTACAATTATTAAGTGAGGCATTCACATGATTGCCTAGCTCAACAATGGCTGTCATCCTTCATATGCTGTTACATTGTGCATTTTATTACAATACGGGAAGAAGGTTTGGAAGTTTCCTTTGTTCTCTCCTTTTCCTCAAGTCAGCCTGAGGAAGTTTATGTTGACCTTCTTATATGGGATGGAGTTTCCACATAAGGAAACTCTTTCCCAAATAATAATCAGGTTTTGTATGACAGAGGCAAGTGTTTGTAAACAATTGGTGTTAGGCATATATTGTAAGTTACTATTTGTATTTTAATAAGTCTTTTCAGTGATCTATGATTCATAGTTCAGATTTTAAGAGTTTAGAGAATGATTTGTGTCCATGAGATTAAATTATTTAGTTGTAAATTGAATATTTGTATCCCTTTCTAAATTTAAGCACTGCAATAAAGGATAATAGGATTATTATGATTTCTTACATATTTGTGTACATGCTGGTTTTGCAAATTATATTTTCTCTTGTGCATATCATTATAGTAGATCACATCCCTTTATGGGCATAGGTAGTGTCCAGAATAGTATCCCTCATTTGGTTGGTCCCTCCCTCCCTCCCCCCCTCTCTTTCTCTCTCTCTCTCTTTCCCTCCCTCCCTCTTCCTCTCCCTTTCTTTCTCCCTCTCTCCCTTTCACTCTCACTCTCTTCCTGTGTGTGTTTGTTACATATCCTATCTGATTCATTGCCTAATAATTGTCTTTTATTGTATAGGTAATGTTTAACTTTTGTTTTGTTCTACTTCTGCTCAAGCAACCACAAGAGCTATTAATACAATACACAGACAGAGACATTTATGTAGTGAAAGGAAAATATTGCTCCCAGATCCCTGTTAAAAGTTGCACAATTTCTGCAATGCTTATTTAGCTTTATTTCAAGGAATATTTGCCAAATTTTACTTCAATGCATAACTGTTTTCATAGATAGCAATTTGATTCATGTAAAGAAAGATCAAGCAATAGGAGGCCGTTATCTCAGGTCATTGGCCATATCTTGAAGACATCCAGGATGGTTGATGGAGATGGTATTATTTTCCAAGGTAGCTATATAAATGAGATAAAATAATAGATTGATCAAAGTGAGTTTAAGGTAAATTCATGAACCTGAAAATCTCTCCTGCCCTCCTTTCTGCCTTTGAAACACCTGTTCCTCTTCAGGTCAATGCTTTGGCATAACAAACAAGAGCATCCCAATGTGTTCTGACCCCCCTCTTCGCTCGTTCACAAATGACAGTGATAAATGTTTGGCTCCATTATTGTTGGCCTGCAAAGTTGACACAACTAGTTACATGCAAATGAATTATTTTTCAGGGTAGATTAGTTATATGTGGCTTTAATGAAATGTAGCTTCTATCTATTAATATGCACACACGCACGAACGCACACACACACACATATATCATCTATCTATCTATCTATCTATCTATCTATCTATCTATCTATCTATCTATCTATCTATCATCTATCTATCTATCTATCATCTTCTATCATCTATCTATCTATTCTTTTTATCTATCATCTATTCAATTTGTCTCTAATCTATGACTTGGATGTTAGGATAGGAAATTTATGATCTTCACTTACAATGGCAAAGTTCATTGGCCTAATAAGAGATATTGGGGATGGGGAGAATGAAAATGGTATATGGAGTGACTATGTGATTGAATCCACTCATTTGTCTATGTATCACTTCTATACTACGTGTTATCAAGAAAAGACACACATGGTGAAGTGGTTCATTCAGATGTTAGGTCTTATCAACATAGGTTTAGAGGGCTGAATGTCCACTCCAAATGCAAAGAGCTGGAGAATCAACATAGATCAGGCTCCTTACAAGGTATACATTGACTTGGAACGGTGGAAGGAAAAAACCCCTCAGGATTTCAATGCCTTAGAGCCCTGGATTATCCAAAGATTTGGTTTCTGTGAAATGTGCATAAGTCAATATAGTCTGCAGTTTTATGGCAGAAAAGAATATCATGTGACTATTTTAAAAATGGTGAACATATGGCTTCATTATTGTAAAGTGACACAAAAGCTGAGTCATTTCCATGAGTATTTTGCATAGTTAACTGCTGAGCATACAGGAAGTTTACATTATGCTCTGTTTGTATGAGGCTTGATCAGGAGCAACAAAGAGAATGCAATTCTTTCCTCCTGCCTAAAAATCGATTGAAGATGAAAAATACTTTTCAAATACCAAACATTTATCATTCCAAAGTATTTTAGCTATAAGCAGAACCATGTAACCATTCCACTAACTCTCCACCTCTTGCAAGGCCTTTTGCAAGTGAGCCTCAGGAGTGTTTCAATAGAAGGAAATACCACAAGGCCAATCACATTTAAGAGTAGTTGCAATACTTCACAGTGTGGTGCAATCATTATAACTGCATAAATAGAGAGCTGTGTCCTGTCCCAGAAATACATTTGGTCCAGAACTAATCCCAACATGAAGATCCTTTATCTGCTGTTCACATTCCTTTTCCTCGCATTCCTGTCTGAACCAGGTAAGAAACCAAATTATTGATAATTTAGAAATGATGGATAACACAATACTTTCTAAGCAAGAATGATAATCACTGAAAGCAGGATAACCTTCAACATAATATTTTAGTTTATGTTAAAGAAATAGCTTTGAACACTGTGTAGTGAGCCTTCAAATATAAGAAATATATGCCATTGTTTTTTCTACAAGGCTTAAATGGAGATTTTATTACTGTAATAAAATAGCTAATTTGGACTTTGGGCTTCCATAAATTCTTTAGTGTTTTTAGACTTGGCTTGATCTAGGATGGTCATGGTTCCCCAGTTGAAAGTATGGTTAAATCTGTCCACATGCTGTGAAATTAAAGAGTTTTCATCATGTTTTATGACTGCTACTTGGTGTTCATGGATATAGGAGGAGGAAGGAGTATTAGGTACATTTTCCACCTTAAGTTATTTTGAGACATACAGATGAGATAAAAATAAATAAAAACTAAATGTTAATTATCTAGTAAATCTATCAACATTCAATTTGTAAAAAAGAGAAGATAATGCATCGTGCTTCAAGAGCAGGGAAGGGCAGTGTTAGAAGCGTTAACAGAAAAGGAAGAAAGCCAAAAGATAATTAGGATCTTAAATTCAAAGGAAGTTAACCATTCTCACTCAACATCTCCATCCAAAACACCCAGCAGAACCAGCCATGGTAATTCAGGATTATTTCTTAGCAAGCAAGGATCCATAGTAATAATGGAGAGAAATATATCACAGCAAAGTCTCCCTTTGGTATGAAGCAGAGTTTTTCATCTGTACTATCTTACTAGATACAAACAAACCTGCCAATTCAAATCTGGCCAAGTTTAAAACCTGAGTTGATATATGATATATTGGGGCTGCTGAAGGGAGATTAACAGAGATGGACTCCTTAATTAGGGAGAATTTCCTGAATTCAAAGAAATCCTGTAATTCTGTAGAAGAAAGTGTGGTCTTAGAAGGAAAAAATTATCTAAATAAAAAGGTATCTTTGCTTATTATTTCCATGTCTACTGTTTTTCTTTTCAAAGGTAATGCCCAGCGCCAGTGTCATCGTGCAAAAGGAAGCTGCTTCCCGCGTCCCTGTCCAAGAAAGTCCATCAACCTTAGCAAAATGGACTGTTCAGGAAGAATGATATGCTGTAAACCGTAAGTAAACTTTCCTGTATTAAAGATGCCACAGATGTACATTGGGACACACTTGTTTGTTATTCCAAAGCATTGACATGAAGAGAAACAGGTGTTTCAAAGACAGAAAGAAGGGCAGGAGAGATTTTCAGGTTCATGTAACAGAATTTACCTTAAACTCACTTTGATCAACCTATTATTTTATCTAATTTGTATAGTGGCGGTGGAAAATGATACCATCTCCATCTACCATCCTGGACATCTTCAAGATATGGCCGATGACCTGAGATTACCGCTTGCTATTGCTTTATCTTTCTTTACATGAATCAAATTTCTATCTATGAAAATATGTATGCATTGAAGTAAAATTTGGCAAATATTCCTTGAAATAAAGCTAAATGAGCATTGCAGATACTGTGCAACTTTTTAACAGGTAGCTGGGAGCAGTATATTCCTTTCACAACGTAAAGGTTTCTGTCTGTTTGTGTATCATATCTCTTTGCCTACATTTTAGTGTGGAATGTGTTCCCTGCCCTCCAACCAGACATTGTGCCATAAAGTCACACAGTCTCCTTCTTCCTCATCTGTTTATTTATTGAAGCAGTTATTTTGACACTGAAGTCTTACAGCTGATGTGGTTGCTTAAGCAGAAGTAGAACAAAACAAAAGTTAAATATTACCTACACAATGAAAACAATTATCAGGCAGTGGACACAGGAAGAGAGGGAGAATGAAAGGGAGAGAGAAAGGGAGAGAGAGAGAAAGGTACGGAGGAGGAGAGAGAGAGAGAGACTAAATGAGGGATACTATTGTGGACACTGTTATACCTATGCTCATAAAGGGATGTGATCTACTATAATGATATCCACAAGTGAAAATATAATTTACAAAACCAGCATGTACACAAATGTGTAAGAAATATAATAATCAGGAATAACGTCTGAACCTTCCTAATTTTCCTCCCTCTCAGGTCTTGTTCACTCTCTCTCCTATTATCCTTTATTGCAGTGCTTAAATTTAGAAAAGGATGCAAATATTCAACTTGCAACAAAATAATTTAACCTCATGGACACAAATCATCCTCTAAATTCTTAAAATATGATCTATGAATTATAGATCACTGAAAAGACTTATTAAAATACAAATACTAATTAACAACGTAAGTGGAAGCTCCATCCCATATAAAAAGTGAATATAAACTTCCTCAGGGAGACCTGAAGAAAAAGGGAAAAAAGGAAAGGTAAATCTTCTTCAGGTATTGTAATGAAATGTACAATGTAACAGCACATGAATGATGATATGAACCTGAACTCTTAGCACAAGGGCTGGGCTGAATGGCCTTGGGAACTTCACTACATATCCTATATAGAGATGCTGAGGGAAGGATGTTGAATCCGGCTGTGAATCAATCTGAAGTATCAAAGGGATAATTGATATTCAACCCTATAAATCTTCTGGAGATGTCTGAAGTCATTGCATTTCCAGCAGGCTTAGGAATCCTTGGGATCAGGAAGCCCTCAAGATGGCTCTGTTATGTCTGAGTCCACTCTCTTGTGTCATCTACATGTTATTTATTGCTACTGTTTTCATTTCCATTTTTATTGTTTGGTTTTTATGCCCCTTTATCAGATGGGTGGCTATAAATGTGACAAATACCTAAATATATATTTTATATAGTGTAGCCAAACTCTTAACTCTGTTTTGGCCAATCTCAAGCCTCAAAGTCACAGTGGATAAAGAGCAATACTTTGGCCAATCTCAAGCCTCAAAGTCACTTTCAAATAAAGAGCAATACTTTGATCAAACCACTTTGCACAATTCCATTAACTTATAACTTGGGTAGGGATATAGTTGAGAATCTTAAGGCAACTCATTGGGGACTAGTTTTAAAATCACAGGAATCCATTCTCCATCTTTTCTATGGGAAAAACATGACAATGGATGAAGTGCTTTATGAGGCCTCAAAGACCACATAATGTCTTAAAATATTTTACCCAAATATTGAAAATCCCTCACTTACCCAATCCTATCATTTTCTATTATCAATTGGAGCTTCCAGGATCTCTTAGCAAAAACCGTTATTTTGATTTTCTGATCATTTACTACAAGCTGGTTTTAGCATGGTTCCAGATATAATGGGTGAATTGTCTGCATAAAGTAATAGTAGATCATTCACATTTGGACTTTGGAGTAGGAGAATTAAATATTGTGTCTGAAATAGGGAAGGAACATTTTTGACTAAATCCCCTATACACAAGAAGTCTTTGTCTTTGAAAGTACACCATGCCCTACCTGTCCCCATTGTCTGTGGAGCTTGCACAAATTCTTGTGGAGTTGGCACAAACGGCTTTCCCTTTCTCCTTTTGTGTTACATCTTTCTCAACATCAGGGTCTTGTCCAATGTGTTCTCTCTTCTCATTTTGCACTAAGTGTGGGGCACATGAAAGTATAATGGCATTTAACCCCCATGCACACATCTGAACTTGCAGCATCCCCAATGTCTCCTGAATGCAATTTAGGTTCTTGGGAATGTATTCACACACACAAGATGTTGCCAAGCCTTCTGTGATCACGTGATTGCATTTGTCATCTTCCCTGCCAGCTACCCCAGAAAGTCAACAGGGAAGCCAGGAGGGAAGTTCTTAAACAACCAACACAGATTTCCCTCTTTTTCCTGGGGTTTGACTGACAAAGGTCCATCAGGAACCATTGAGGGACAAACCATTTTCAGCTCCTTGAGAGTGAATGGGCTGCCTGCCACATTCATTTTGCCATAAGTTGACTTTTCCTTGTTTAATTAACTTTATCTGTTGCCTATATGACATCAGTGAATTTATCCTGTTGAAACTGGAGCACACTTCTTCCTTTCATCCGCCTCAACCTTCACTTCTGGCCCCTCTTCTAATTAAGGGAGAGCAACATTTTGAAATTAAAGAAATTTTAGATTCCAGGAGACATAGAGGTCGCCTTCAGTATTTGGGATGGGAATAAATGATACAGGAGTGATAGTCAAAAAGGGAGTTTTTTAAATTATTTTTTTTAAAAAAATTTAATTTAAAACAAATACAACATCTTTCTTTACATGCTATAGAAAGTATATCAGTTGTTTACAAATAGACTTTTGTGCATCTCTTCCACAGTCAACAAACATAATTCATGTTAACTCGAGCATTTTAACTCAAATATTCATACATATCACCATCATCATATATCCATTTTCATTTGACTATAATTATTATTAAAAAATAATAATAATAATCTTAAACAATACATGCCCACACCAGTGGGAAAAGAAAAAATCAAAAAAAGAAAAAAAAACAAAGAAGACAAAAAGAACAAAAGACAAGGCAGGGAAAAGAAAAAAAGAAAAAAAAAGAACACAGGTATATATTATAAAAAAAGTATATCAGCTGGTTACAACATGTTTTGGTGCATCTCTTCCATTAATTCATATTAATTCAAATATCTTAACTCAAATGTTTACCATATTGACACCATTATACCTCCACTTTTAGGTGACTACAGTTATTGAAACATCCTTCATCCTCAACTATGCCAAAGATTTAATCCATAACCACATGCTGACATTTCATTTACTTGTTTGTAAAATCCTCTATTAACATCAAATCCTCATATCCTGTATTAGCTGAACATCCATAATATTTAATACCAAAAATTCCATGTTCCATGCAATGTAGTTATTATCATTCTCCCTTCTTTAAGTAATTGTATCGTATATCGTAACATTTTCCCCATATTAGTTAACATTTAACTATATATATTTTATTTTATTTTTTAATAGTGACAATTATTGTGATTAATAACATTTGTATATGGTCCAAAAATATTTCCAACCTTCCCTTCTCATATCCAATTATTATTTATCATATCAACTCCACATTATATACATTACTATCAATATCAATTATTATTCAGCTATATCTATTACAAATAAAAGTAATTAGATTTAGCTAATTTTAAATTGTATTCTTCCATCTATCAGCCTATGTCTCTCCAATAACAAAACCTTCTTAATCCTATTGCCATTCGTGGAACAGATTTACCAAATGTTTTTATAAGCAAGTCCAAACAAGGATATCTTCGCACCTTTTTGCTCAGGATGCCTCTGATGAAATAATAACATTGTCCCAGGCTTGTTAAACTTTTCAGTTTGTCTTTAATTCTCAAGGGTGGAATTAAAAATTCTGCAAATGATGTTTCATAAAGTGTAGATTCTTTAATGCTTCTCATTCCTCCTGCGCTCTGTCTTTTAAGATGAATCTTCTGTATGGCTGCCCCCCTTTCCAACGTTACATCTCTCTCTTCCTCCGAGATAAAACAGATGCCCTGCATGTCAGCAAGTTGAGAGACTTCATTTCTCACACTCTTCATTTGTATTTCAGGAACATTCAAACATTCAACGTTCTCACTTTTTTCTTCATATTTTAATGTTAGGTAGTCCAGGTTTTTTTTCAAATCTTTCATATGAATCAAACAACTTTTGAAATGCAGAGAAAAATATTTGAAATGAACCTTTTGAAGTATGTATTGACGCCATGTTGTGACGCAGTTAGAAACTCTAAAATATTTGCAAGTAAAGACACGCTGGGAGCTGTGCGATCTTATCTGATCTTAGACCAACACAGCCAAGCAATAAAAGTGTCAGATCGTAAAAAGTCAATTTGTAGTAGATTAGTTTACAGCCCACTTAAGAAGAGTCAGGGGGAATGTTGAAGTAGATCTTTAAAACATTTAAGAAATAGGGTAACCACCGACCATAAATCCATTAAAGAAAAACCAATTCGCCGCTAGATTCTTCTGTTCTTTGGTTTCAATTAGCTTAAATTTTAGTGCGGACCGTCTCTCTTTGAGTAATAAAATCAGCTTACCAGTTGAATCACTTCCACCATTCTTAGGGGCAACCTGCAGTTTCAGTTAGCATAGAGCTAATCCAGAAGGAGCTGGCAAGAGGGGTTAAATTCCAAGCCCCCCCAGAGACCTGCGAACGTCTCTGAGGTCACTGGATCTCCCCTCACCTTTCACTGTCACTATGGGACAGCTAGGGTCCGAAATGACCCGTCCAAATTCCTTCAGAATAGGGGAATTTCAGGAATAGCCTGAAACTCCGGTCAAAAAGGGAGTTTTGTTCTCACCATCTTCTGCGCGTGCTGATGGCCGATGTTTGGACTTGTTTAAGGCCAACTGTCCTGCATACCAACCTGATGATGGTTCTTGGAGATGCAACCCACATGACACCTAAGGGAGTTGCAGATTAGACAATGGGGTGGGGGTTGTTGGAGGGAGGGGGCTGGGCAAATGTTTGATATGTATGATTTCACGCTTTTCTGACTCAGATCTTGCTTTACTTCACTGCTATCTAATCATAATCAGTAAAAGTACTTTTAATTGCACAAACAATGGAGTTGGGAGATTTCTTTCTTGGTTACTGAAGGAGGCACACCTGACAATGTGAGGGATACTATTGTGGACACCATTATCTGGAAACTGATTCAAGTTCTAATTCACCCCCCCTCCATTTGTACTTGTTTGTACTTGTTGTACTTGTTTTCCCGTCAGTTGAGAATTCTTTGTGCAACCATGCTTTTCTTTTTTTGTAGTATTAAAGTGGATCGGGCTTTTATAATCATGTTTTTTCAGAATTTCCGAAACTTCTTGAATTCATTTGCACTTTAAAATTTTCATCCATGGAATCCTTCTCAATTTTTCTCTGAGTTTGTTTGAGATCTCTTCTTTGCTGTTTCTTTTGCAAATTAGAAGCCAGGATATTTCTGAATTTGTCCACACGAAAAAGAGAATGGTATATTATACAAAAAAGGGGGGAACCAATTAAATTATCTTTCAAATCTTTTTTTTTTTTTTTTTTAACAGAACTTTTTTTATTTTTCTTTAAAAAAAACAAAACACAAATATGTCATCATTTGTCAATCATTAAAACATTGAAGTACAATTTTTTTTTGTGTGTGTACCCCTCCCTCCCTCCACCCCCCACCCCCCCTCCTCCTTCCCCCCCCCGACTTCCCAGAACCCGTACACGGTATAGAATTTTAACTAACACAGTCTAAAATCTATTGAGAAAAAAGAAATAAAGAAATTAATGACATTCTAGATTGACCTTAGCTTCTTCTTACTGAACTAACTTTAAACAATTTAAATCATTTCTGATCTTAAGCATAGGCTAACTGGAATTTCTTAGTCCCGTATTTATTTTGTATATAGTCAATCCATTTTTTCCAGTCTCGTTTATATCTCTCATTTGAATGATCTTTGAGATATGCCGATATTTTAGCCATTTCAGCTAAGTTTGTTACTTTCAATGTCCATTCTTGAATTGTAGGCAAGTCTTCCTTCTTCCAATATTGCGCCACCAACAGTCTTGCTGCAGTTATCAGGTGCAGAGTCAAATTGGTCTCTACCACTGTAAAGTCAGTACATATACCTAGTAAAAATAACTGAGGACTAAACTTTATCCTTCTTTTAAAAACATTTTGCATGACCCACCATATTTTTATCCAAAATGCTTTAACCTTTTGGCAGGTCCACCATATATGATAATATGTAGCATCGAGAGAACCACATCTCCAACATTTAGGCTGTACATTCGGATACATAGAAGCCAACTTTTTAGGATCTAAATGCCATCTATAGAACATCTTGTAAAAATTTTCTCTCAGATTTTGAGCTTGTGTAAATTTCACATTTCTTACCCAGATTCTTTCCCATGTATCCAACATTATTGGTTCCTCAATATTTTGAGCCCATTTTATCATACAATCTTTAACTAATTCTGTTTCCGAATCCATCTGTATCAATACATTATATATCCTCTTTATATGCATTAAGCTTTGATCTCTTATTTGTTTAAACAAATTATCCTCAACTTGAATAAAACCAATTTTTTGATCTATTTTCCACCTAGCCTGTAATTGCCCATACTGGAACCATGTTTGAACTACCTTCTCCTCTTTTAATACCTCTAAAGATTTTAATTGTAATACCCCCCTTTCCGAGGTAAGAAGCTGTCTGTAGGTAATTCTGTCCTGTTTTTGTGCTGTATTCATATTTTCAATTGCGTGTCTAGGAATTGCCCACATGGGTATCTTGTCATTTAATTTATATTGATATTTCTTCCAGACCCGCAATAAAGCATTTCTTAAAATATGACTTTTAAAGTTCTTATCCAATTTTTTGTTGAATAACAGGTAAGCATGCCAACCAAATACCAGATCGTGTCCCTCAATGTTCAATATTCTATCATTGGTTAAGTGAATCCAGTCACTAATTACAGATAATACCACTGCATCATAATATATTTTTAAATTAGGTAGTTTCAATCCTCCTCTCTCACGTACATCTTGCATTATTTTCATCTTTACCCTCGGCTTCTTTCCTGCCCACACAAATTTGTTGATACCCTTCTGCCATTCTAAAAGGTTCGTATCTTTTTTAAGTATAGGTAACATTTGGAAGAGAAATAAAAATTTTGGTAAAATGTTCATTTTCACTGCCGCTATCCTACCCAGCAAAGATAAGTGCAATTTCTCCCATTTTTTCATCTCTGTCTGTATGCTATGCCAAAGTGGTTCATAATTATGCTTATATAATTTCCCATTTGAAGTTAAAATGTTAACTCCAAGATATTTAACTTTTTTAACTACCTCACATCCTAGCATCACTCCTAATTCTTCCTTTTGTTTAATGTTCATATTTATAGCTAATATTTTGGTTTTTCCTAAGTTTATTTTAAAGCCCGACACTTGACCATATTGATTAATCATATTCATTAAAACCATACTAGATTCCTGCGGTTGTTCCAATATTATGACCAAATCATCCGCAAAAGCGCGGACTCTATATTCTTGCTGCCTAATCTTGATCCCTTTTAAACCATCCAAGCCCCGTATTTTATTCAACAATACTTCCAAAGTTATAATAAACAATAATGGGGACAAAGGACAGCCCTGTCTTGTACCTTTTCCAATTTGAAAAGAGTCTGTTAGACTTCCATTGACTATAATTTGTGCTGTTTGCTGTTGGTATATTGCTTTAATTGACTGTAGAAAATTATCTCCTATCTGCATTTTTTGCAGTATCTTCAACAGAAATTGCCAGTTAACTCGATCAAAGGCCTTCTCAGCATCCAAAAATATAAACGCAGCAGGGATCTGGTTGTTCTTTCCCAAATATTCTAATGCATTAATAATTAATCTAACATTACTTTTCATCTGTCTCCCTTGTATAAAACCTGTTTGGTCCGTGTGTATCAATTGTTGAATGACCAACATTAACCTATTTGCTAATATTTTAGTAAAAATTTTATAATCTACATTCAGTAATGAAATAGGTCTATAATTTTTGGGTTGAGTAGTATCTTGTTCTTCTTTGGGTATCAAAGATATAAACGCTGTCTTCCAAGATGGAGGGACTTTACCTTCCGTTTGAATCATATTAAATAATTCTCTAAGAGGTTCTACCATTTCTAACTGTAAGTTTTTATAGTAAACCGCTGTCAAGCCATCTGTACCTGGTGCTTTCCCTAACTTTAATTGCTTAATTACCTGCAGGATTTCCCCCGAGGTTATTGGTTGATTCAATTTTTGCCTGTGTTCTTCTCTAACTGAAGGTATTTTCTCTTTGTCTAAATATTTGTCTATGTCTAAACCATTAATTTTATCCCCTTTATACAGTTCTGTAAAAAATTCCCAGAAAGCCTTTTGAATCTCTTCCTGTTGAAACACCTCCTTCCCTCTGTAAAACAGTTTAGATATGTTTCGAGTTTTCCTTTTTTTCCTAATCTGATAAGCTAACCATCTGCCAGGTTTGTTTGCATTACAAAAAGTATTGTGTTTTGCATATAATAGATTAGTAGCCACCTGGTCAGAGATCAACATGTCAAATTGAGATTTTAATATGTTAATAGCTTCCTTAACCTTTGTATCGTCTGGGTTCATTGTTAACTCCAGCTCTTTTCTCTTAATTTCCTCTTCCAGTTCTGTTCGTTTTAACCCTTGCTTATTTCTATGTGTTTTATTTATATTCATCAAAACTCCTCTCATATACGCTTTGCTTGCGTCCCATACAAATTCCATAGATGTACCCTTATTCATATTCAAAACAAAATATTCAGATAATAATTTTTTACAATCATTAATATACTTTTCATATCTAAATAAGTTTTCATTCAATCTCCAAGACCTTCTTGCCTGCACTACCCTTCCCAATTCCATCCAAACTGGATTATGGTCAGAAAGGACCCTAACTGCAATCTTTGTTTTCTTGACCCTAGAAAGCAAATCGTTAGTGGTTAGGATAAAATCAATCCTTGAAAGGGATTGATGCCTGTCCGAGAAGAAAGTGAAGTCATATTCCTCTGCATTTCTTTCTCGCCAAATATCTCTCAATTCAAAATCATCCATAATGTCAAAGAAAGATTTGGGTAACTTAGCTCGCATCTTGGTATTTAGGCGGGAAATCTTCTTATCTCTCTTAGTGTCTATCACTCCATTCCAGTCACCCAATAGTATACAGGAACTATAGTCCCACTGTACTAATTTAGCATGAAGATTTCTATAGAATCTATCTTGCTGTTGATTGGGAGCATAAATTCCCAAAAGTAATGTCTTTTTCCCTTCTAAGATTAAGTCTAAAGCAATATATCTTCCGAAGGGATCTGCTTCTATTAATTCAGCTTTCATATCTTTTCTTAAGTATACAACTATACCATTCTTCTTTTCCATAGCAGAAGCTGCAAAATGTTGACCAAGTTTTGAGTTGATCAAATATTTTTGATCAGTTGACTTGATATGAGTTTCTTGCAAACAAATTACATCGTTCTTAAACTGTTTGAGATAATGAAATATTTTCTTCCTCTTCTGTGGAGAGTTCAGTCCATTGACATTCCATGTTAAAATCTTAGTTGTCATTTTTGGTTGGTTGAAGCATTTTTAGAGCTTCCTGCACGGCCTGTTTAACCTTAGGTCTAGCTCCTCCCATTGCTTCCAGATTTGTTGTTGTAGATCCTTGATCGATGGCCGATGATTGTTGATGCTGTTGCTTTTTAGCTTGTTTCTCCATACGTCTAGTAGTCATGCGGCTAGGTCTTGGTTCCATAGCACCTTGCACTTCTAGAGAAGAAAGATGCTCCATCTTGTCTGATGGTTGTGTAGTTTGCTGTCTATCCTGTCTTTCTTGTGGTCTTTCTCTGGGTCCAGATGGTGCAGGGTGTCCGGCCTTCAATATATTATAATAAAAATCTCGGGCTTTCCATACAGAGTTGAGGCGGTACCTTTGCTTATCAAATGTAAATATGATGCCAAATGGTGCATCCCATCTATACTGTATCTGACGATTTCTGAGTTCTTCGACCAAAAAAGCGTAGTCTCTCCTGGCTCTTAACATTGGAGGTGGTATCTCTTTCAAAACAACCAGGTCTTGACCGCCAATTTGAAGCTTAGTGTTATAAGATGCTTGCAGTACCATATTTCTAAACTCTCTTGTAGTAAAATATATAAAGATGTCTCGAGGAAGCTGCTTCTGCTTTGCCAGCCAGGAGTTGACGCGGTAAGCTTTGTCAATTTGCCAGCCTTGATTGGTCCCTGGTCTTCCCATCAGGCGGTCAAAAGCTTCCGATAGGATCTGTTTCAGGTTCTCCTGTTTCTCCTCACGCAGCCCCCTTACTCTTAATGCGAACTCCATTTGTCGGTACTGTATCATAATAATTTCTTTTTCAGCATTTTCCACTTTTTGTTCCACCACCTCTCTTTTCAATGTCAAGTTAGCATTGGCATCATTAAGAACCTCTAAAGTATCTTCCACTCCAGAAATATGTTCTGTTAATACAGTTACAAGACTCAGCATGTCGTCTCTAATTTTATCAACCTTAGCCTCAAATTTCTCATACAACTCCTGTTTAAGTCCTTTTATTTCACTTTTAATTTCATTTTTAATTTCTTCTTTCATTTCTTTTATTTCCTCTTTTCTCTCCTCTCTATTATCTCTAAATTTATCTTCCATTTTAATTGTCTGTGCATTAAGAGCCTCGCTTAGATTACTCAGAAAAAATTCTTTCGTTAACACATCCCCAGCAGGGGGCGTAGGAAGCGGAGGCTGCAGCTTTGTGCCAGGCACTGAGGATGTGCCCCTGGAAGTAGAGGGTGACGACTTCAAGTTAATATTTGGTTTTGAGGCCATTTCAAAATTTATCTGCCTGCAGTTAATAAAACTCTATTGCCTAAATAAGCAGCTTTAAAAAAAGAGGCTTTTATTTTGAAGTTTAAGGCTTGGCAAAACTTTCAGTGAGTAAACATTGTAACAAGACCATTCAGCAGATTCATCACCATTTAACTTCCAAATAAGCAAGGTTAATAAAGGAGTAAAATTCTTCTATTGTGAAACCAAAACAAATGATAAGCAATCTCTTTTGTTTTGCATTCTTTTGAGGGTTTGCATTGTCTAGCAAAAAGTGTTCGTTATTACCGGAGAAACCAGGCTGCTCGGCGCCATTTTAGAAGCCTCTGAGTAAATAATTTTTCGGAGGAGAAAAAGAAAAGAAGCTAAAATGTTGATAAGCAATTAATGTCCACAGTGAACGGATCCAGCTCGTGATAAGAATAAATCAAACAAAGCTTAGAGCAGAGTGGGAGAGACCTACTTTGTCCTGCACAAGGCAGTTTGAAGTTCCCAGCACGGACAGCCGTTCTGCCTTGGGCTAGCCCCCCTTTCCTTGCAAGCACAAAAGCTGCAAAAATCGAAGAGCATTTGCCAGCAAAACAGTTTCTTCTTTCCTTCTTGCCTGAAGGATAAGAAAACCTGATAAGACGTCAGATGGAAGATCCTCTAAACAGGTACGTAGCCAGGAATTCGGAGGCAGCTGATTTTTTGCTGCTTCCACCAGTAGGCTCCTCCCAGGAATTATCTTTCAAATCTTGACAAACCTAGACTGAAAACAAAAATTCTTTCAGAAAATTGCAAAATAAACTTTTATATTTGACTATGGAGATTCTCAGTCATCCAGGTCATGGTTGTCCCAAAGGTGCTTTTTCAAGAGACAACTAGACTTTCTGGGTTATCTTTCAAGATGTTTCATTTCTCAACCAAGAAGTTTGCTTCATGGATGAAAAATGAAATATCTTTAAGAAAAACTCAGAAAGTCACCTTTGGGACAAACTTAAAAATAATTCTTTTCATTTCATAAAGCAAGCAGGAACAAAACTATGAAAGAAAAACAAACACAAAAGGAATGTATTCATTTTACTTCATTTTATAAAAGAAATGCAGGTATTGGTTTATAGTTTTAATTGAGTATGTTTTACAGTTTTAAAATGATTTTATTAGGAGCTAACCAAAGTTGTCTGAGACATGGATAGCTATATAAATATTTTAACTAAATAAATTTTTATGGGATCCCAACTGTATGATTGCAGCCTAGCACCACCCTTTGGTTGGTCCTCCTATTTCTATTTTCCTATTCTTTCTCTGTTATTTGGAAATAAATGTCAGATTTGGAGAGAGTAGAGAGAGAGAGGCCCATCAATTTGTTGAATAGAAAGAATGCAATGTCTCAATGCAATCCTACGGTGAATTAACAAAGGGATAAGAGGTAGTATCACTTTATAAGACCTTGGTAAGACCATACTTGGAATACTACATCCAGTTTTGGTCAACAAACTTTAAAAATGCTGAGACTCTGGAAAGAGTGCAGAAAAGAGAAAAAGAATGATAAGGGGCCTAGAGGCTAAATCATATAAAAACGGTTGCAGGAATTGGGTATGTTTAGTCTAAAAGAAGGACATGATAGCAGTGTTTCTATATTTGAGGGGCTGCCACCAAAAAGAGGGGATCAGCCTATTTTCCAAAGCACCAGAAGGCAAGGCAAGACACAATGATTGGAAATGAATCAAAGAAAGAAGCAATGTCAAATTAAGGAGAAATTTCCTGACAGGGAAAACAATAAGCCAAAGAAATGTCTAGTCTTCCAAAGTTGTGGATGCTTCATAAATGGAGGTTTTTAAAAAGACTGTACAGTCAGTTGTCTGAAATAATATGTTCTGCTTGAACAAAAATTTGGGCTAGAAGACCTCCAAGGTCACTTCCAATTGTGCTATTCTGTATTCTGTTATTTTTCTGTTATTCTATCATTTAGGAAATAACTAAGGTGACAGGATCTGTTTACAGAATCAGGTAGATATAACACAAGCCACCTTGCAGAAGAAAACACCTAGCAATCTAGAAAAAAACACATGGCTCTTTTGTCAAATTGCTTTTATACTACAGGGCGGGGCATAACCTTTTCCTAGGGGGTCACAGCAAGATCGACAGCAGTTTACAACTTCCGCGACACCTCATTTTAAAGCCCATAAAAAACTGAATTGAATGAGCTATTAAATGTTAAATTTGCTTTAAGAATGGCTGGAAAATTCGATTCGGAAGAACAAAGGATCATTGACAGAATAAAATGCATTGCCTTTCGAGAGGCTCGCGATGCTGGAGCGACGTTTATCAATCGAAAATGGATTGCAAACAAATTGAAACGTCATCCGGATTGGGTTACTGATAATTGGAACAAAACAGCCCAAGAATGTTTCACAAAATTTGGAGAAGGGCGTCCTCTGCAACTGTCCCAAGAAAGCAAAGCCATCATTGCAACTGGCAGTCGCAAACAACGAAAAGGAAACCGAAAAGTGGCCCAAGAAATCCTTCAAATTCGTGGAAAACGAGTTGATCAAAGGACAATTGGCCGATATCGAGAACGAGAAGGTTTGAAGCCATTCCACGTCATTTGCAAACCATTGAAAACTCAAACACACGTTCAAGATCGGCTTTGGTTGTGCGATTGGTTGTCTGAATGGACCGAGGAAGATTTTCTTCATTTGGCGCCATCTGACGAATTCTTTGTTTATGCCATTCGAAAACCGAATTTCCAGAACGATCGAATTTGGGCTAAAGACGTCGACGACATCGCCAAACATGAACGATATCGACAAATCGTTCGCAATCCGACTTGCATCGGGATTTTCGTCATTTTCACAGCCAAGAAACTGCATTGGGTTTTGAAGGATAAAGGGGAATCCTGGGATGGCAGTTATTTCCGTGAGAAAATTTTATTGGAGAATGTCATTCCATTTCTCAGTGATCCAGACAATGTCTTGGTGGTTGGTGAGGCTGTCTTTCTTCATGACAAAGCTCCTTGCATGCGTGCAAATGCGACTCAGCAATTGTTAAAGGAAAACAATGTCGAATTTTGGGGCAATGACGTCTGGCCGGGAAATTCGCCAGATCTCAATCCGGCAGAGAACATTGGGGCCATAATTAAGGATGAAGTGGAAGCTCTGATGATTCAGGAGCAAGGTCAAAATCGATATTCGGTTGAAACTTTGAGAATGAATTTGGAAACTGTGTTGAAAAATCTGGAAAATCGAACGGAACTGTTTGAAGATTTGTTGTGTTCTTATCCACCTCGTTTGAATGCTGTTCGAAGGGCTAATGGTGGTCATACTGACTATTAAATCGTGTCAATAAACTCAGTTTTTGATGGGCTTTCGAATGGTGTATGAATTATTTGTGTTGTTATTACAAGTGTTGCTGTGACCCCCTAGGAAAAGGTTATGCCCCGCCCTGTATGTGTTCTCAAGAGAAGACACACATGGTGAAGTGGTTTATTCAGATGCTGTTTCTCATTAACATAAGAATGGAAGGCTAAATGTCCATTCCAAATGGAAAGAACTGGAGAATCAACATAGACCAGTCTCCTTACAAGTTATACATTAACTTGGAAAGCGGAGGGAAAAAAACCCTCAGGATTTCAATGCCTTAGAAACCTGGATTATATAATGATTTGGTTTCTGTGAAATTTGGATAAGTCGATATAAAGTCTGCAGTTTTATGGCAGAAAAGAATATCAAGTAACTATTTTAGAAATGGTGAACAAATCTTCTACATATGGCTTCATTATTGCAAAGGGACACAAAAGCTCAGTCATTTCCATGAGTATTTTGCATAGTTAACTGCTGAGCATTCAGGGAGTTTACATTATGCTCTGTTTGTATGAGGGTTGATCAGGAGCAACAAAGAGAATGCAGTTCTTTCCTCCTGACTAAAAATCGATTGAAGATGAAAAAATACATATCCTCAGCCTTTCTGGCAACACTCTGGGATAGGTTTTTCTCACACACCTTTCTATTATTCTGAAGCCTCCCTGAAAGCCCCCCAGCCCATTGTTAAAACGCCTCTTGGGAGGAGGCCTGTGATGAGAATGAAATGCCAGCTGCCATGGAGGCTATAGGAACGTGGAGATGATTTCAAAGTGAAGCAAAAGACATTCTTCATACCTCCTCTGACTTACTACCTTGAGTTCTATCATACAACACAATTTTCAGACTTAGTGATACAGTTATACTCTTAGACCCAAAGTAAACATAACTGTTCCATATTTCCTTGGGACACATATTTCTGTGGATTGCCAGCTGAAGGAATATTGTAGGGAAATGAGTGACAAACGGATTCAATAAATGAAAATAAAATGTATTCCCCTTGCAAACCAACAGAGTTACACCATTCAGTGTCAGAATTTCATTCTTCACATCAACTCTCTTATTCAAGTACAAGAAATGTGCTCTAGAAAAGGGACAACATTTCAGAGTATATATTAGACTAGTCTCTCTTTTTCTCTCCTACCTATTTGTGATACAGTTGCTCTGAGAAAGGATCCTAAGAGTGAGGGATGAGGACAAGAGAATGGAAAATAAATATACTCCAAGATGCAACAATTTCTGTATTACATGGACTCTGCTGATAAAATTGGGGTGAGCAATCAAGATGCAAAAAAATTCTGCAGTGAAAAGGCATTTGAGAGGGTCCTTCATGATGTCAAGTATTGAGCCTGGTCATTGCAGGCAATGGAAAGGACTTGGGTTATTGACAGTTTCACCGCAATGAGTGGAAAACATAATTATTCAACCACAATTTCCAAACTTTGCTCTGAAGGTGGAACCCATTTCTGTGGATTATAGATGATTTCCACCCCCCCAGCTTTGCCACAAACCCTCATTAAAGATGAACATGCAAAATTAGAAGTTGCTTAACCATAGGCACATTAGTAGACCCAATCAGACTGAAAGTGGTAAAATTGGCAGCTTAGAAAGTAAATAAGTCAACTTAATATTATAATCAACATTTAATATTGTAGCTATTTGCTCAAGAACTATAGGAAGAAGATGCTGAAGTAACTGTGGAAACTTTATGTCTAAAAGTGTTTTGAGACCTAGAAACAACATGTTTGTTGTAATCTTGTTGTAATCCAAGAAATGGCCAATTACTTTTTGTAATGAGTGTGTGCATCAGAGGTATTGAGGAAACTACAGGGAATAACTGACTTGATGTTTAGAAATCACATTAAGTGAGATAATGGAAAGTGAATCTATTGTATAAGAGGCCACAATATTTGGATGGTTTTCTTCTGAACCAGGCTTCATGATTCCATATGTTTTACTGCTTTTTTAATATTAGCAATCCTTTCCTAAGGAATCTGGCTGGATAATTGGATGTGATAAAATAGAGGTGATAGATAAAAGTGATTCAACAAGTCATTTGATTCATGAAGAGGAGACTGTAAACCTATTAGTGCTGAAATGTTCTTCATCCAATTAACCTATAGAAGAGTATGTTCCTTTAGTGGTTTCTAAAAAAGCTCTGATAGAAAATTGATGAACAAAACAGTGTGACAGAACTCACACCGAATACCTCAGAATGCAAACATGTGACCAAATGATCTCTCCCCAACACTGTGTACTCTTTCCCCCTGGAAATGCATTTCTGGGTGCCATTCCTTGTGCTGGAGAGGCCCTAAATCAAGCTTTCATTTAAGAGTGTCTTTCATTAAGATTTATGAGCCCTTCAAAATGGACCAGACTAGGAAGCAGATATGCAGGGCAATGCAACTTGAATTATAATTTATTTATTTACATACCACCTTTATTATTTTTACAAATAACTCATGACAGCAAATTTACAATAACTGAAACAATTTCCTCTTATTTTCCCCACAACAACAAGCCTGTGTGATTGGTTGGTCTGAGAGAAAGAGAGAGTAACTGGCCAAGGCTCAACCAGGGGGCTTTTATAATTATAGTGGGTCTAGATATCATGCTTTCCCACTTTCTAGCCTGGTACCTTAATCACTAGATGAATCTGGTTCTCCAGAATGAAAAGAAATAAATTTGAAAGACTTTATTTGAAGGGACTAAAGATCAAAATTGTTAGAAGTAAAAGGAAAGAACATAAAGTTGGTTTATTTAATCAAGATGAAAATGGTAACACTTTATGGGGTTGTTGATATCAGGACTGAAATAATGACATTTTTTAAAGTTTAGTTTACTTTATTCTCATTGTACCTCATACAGTGAAATTAAATTCCATCTTCAGTGTACATTATAACTATACAAATAAAACACAAACACAAATCCTTCACATTCTGTACAATTGAATTGAAAACCTCTGATATTGCATTAATATTGCACTATATAGTAGAATTCAATACAGTTACTGCCCTGGGATAGAAGCTGTTTTTCAGCCTATTTGTCCTTGTTTTTATTATCCTGTACCATCTGCCAGATGGTAATAGTTGAAAAAAAGAGTGCCCAGGATAAATCTCTTCCAAAGTGGGGAGAAGGCAACCAATGATTCTCTGGGCAATGATATTAACCCTCTGTCCTACCTGCCACAGTGCAATTGGCAAATGATACACTGGCCACTTTCTTCACTCAGTCTCCATTGAAAAGCAAGGGCTGGATGTCTGATCTATTCCTTTTATAGTCCATTATAAGCTCCTTGGTCTTATTGGTGTTAAGGATCAAGTTATTGTCTGCACACCATGAAAGCAACCAATCCACCTTATCTCGATAGGCAGACTCATCCCACCCTCCTCGAGAGATGTCCCACACTGTTGTATAATCTGCAAATTTAGTAATAGTATTACTAGCATGAGTGATAATGCAGTCATATACATAAAGAGTATAGAGTAAGGGACTCTACACGCATGATGTACCAGTGTTAAGAAAAAGGGCTGAAGAGACATGATAACTTAATCTGACCCTCTGAGAGTGGCCAGACAGGAACTCCACAATCCAAAGGCAGATTGAATAAGAAAGTCCAAGATCCATAAGCTTAGACACTAGTCTAAAATCTGCAAAAAGCATCCTCAAATAGCTCCCTTCCCACTGTTCCAAATGAGTCAGAGCAGTGAGAAGAGTGATAGCTGTAGCTAAGATGTATTTCTTCTGTATGCAAACGGGCATTTATCAAATGTATGCAGAAGACCAGAAATGATGTGCTGGAGACCAATGTCTCAAAGCACTTTATGATGATAGGAGTGAGTGCCACTGGTCTGTAACCATTGAGGTTATTGATAGGGAACGTCTTTGGCAGCAGAACAATGGTGGAAGCTTTCAAAGAAGATGGATTAGTGGACTGGGATAAAGCCCAATTGATAATCCTGGTAAAGACTCCTGCCAAATGAACAGCCCAGTCTTTAAGCACTCAGCCAGAGATACTGGCAGGACTGGCAGTATTTCTACCACAGCCCTCAGAATGCTCCCCACCTCCTCTTCCTCCTCAATGAGGTGGGGAGTACAATGCGTTGGTGGCTGTATTTTAGCTGTCTCTGATGTCTCCACTTCAAAGTGAGCAAAGAAATGATTCAGCTCCTCTGCCAACAAAGCATCCTCCTCAGCATGGATGACTTTGGTTGGTTGATGGTTGGTATTATGTTGAATCCGTCGCCACCCCTGCCTCATGTTATTACTATAAAATTATCCTCAATCTTCCTCTTATTCCCCTTTCGAATAATTTTCTTCAGACTATCTCTGACAACACTGTATCTTGCCCCATCATCAGACCTAAAGGCCTTGGTCCTGTCATACAAGAGGCACTGGATTCACAGGGTCATCCAGGGTTTATGATTGGGATAGATCCTAATATGTTTATAGATTTTTAAAGATAAGAGATATTGTTGTAAAAGCCCAGATTCAAAAGGTCCTAAAAACAAAAGCCACTCAGTCTTGACTGGTTTCTGAGTGATTTCATCCTTCATGTACTATTACATTGCCTATTTGCAACAGTACCTGAAGGAAGTTCATTTTTCTTCTGTTCTCTTATACTTCCGATTTGTCTGAGGAATTTTATGTTTGGTTTTCTTCCACTAGGAAAAGAAAGCTCTATCCAATTAACTATTTTATGTGTGAGAGACAGAGACAAGGACAGAGATAGAGACAGAGAGAGAGAGAGAGAATTTGTGATCTCATTCCCATACTTGATTTCTGCAGTGCATTTTCCAGGGTCCTCCATAGATATGGTGTCATCAGATGAAGGCATGCTTATTTTTAGTAGTATTCTATGGGTTTTTGTTGAATACATTTATTTATTTATATATTTATCTTTTATGTTTTATTGAATGGCCTTCATATGTTAGGATTTGTTTTGTATTATTTCTTCCCAAGCAACCACATCAGCTGGAATAACTTTTTTTGTTCTTTTTCTTTTTGGATTTTGGATTTTTTGGAGGGCAATTAAAAAGAAAGTATTTATTTACTTTTAAAATTACAACAGGTAACTGGACTTCCTTGTTTCTTTTCCCTTCACTTCTCATCTAAGAAGCTTCCTCAGTTCTGACTGAATGGTTGGATTCCCCAATGGAGGTCAATGGCAATGTAATTACCATATTTTTCGGAGTATAAGACGCACCAAGGTTTTGAAGAGGCAAATAAAAAAAAATTGCACTCTGCAATCCTCCCAAAAATGGCCCGTTTTTTTTTGCCCAAACAGGCTTGTGTTTTTTTTTTCTTCAAAAAAGGGCATGAACAGCCCTTAGGAGGCTTGTAGTGTGGTCCTGAGGGGTGGGTGGGGGCAAGAACAAGCAAAAAAACACCCTGGTTTTTTTGCAAAAACAGTCCCGCTTTTCATCAAAAAAGAAAAAGGGCATGGATAGCTTTATGGAGGCTTATAGAATGCTTCTGGCAGCTGGAGGAGCCAAATTGAGAAAAAAGGGCCCATTTTTTTTGGTCATTTCTGCCCTCCCCAGCACCCAGGAGCTCTCTGAAAGCCTCCATAAGGCTATGCATGGGCATTTTGGTGAAGGGATGGGATTTCAGGAGGCAAAAAATGCTGTCTTCAGTGTATAAGAAGCATCCAGATTTTTAGCCTCTTTTTTGCAGGGAAAAGTTGCATCTTATACTATGAAAAATATGGTACTTCAGTAAATTAATAAATAGACAGAGAAGAGACATTCTGTGTGACCTTATGGCACAATGTATGGTTGAAGAGCAGGCAATGTCTTCCAAACTGAAATGTATTCAAAGAGATATGGATGCATGCACCCACACATGCACACACACACACACACACACATTCTTGTAGTCAAATGAATGTAATGCCCCAAGTCCCTCATAGAGAAGTCACACAACAAATACAGCACAGTTGTTGTATTTCAACGGCATACATATGTTAGAATCTGATAGAAGGCAATTCAATTTATATAAAGAAAAATAAAGCAATAGCTTTATCTGACTCACCCTCTAATAATTTGATTTTTTAGCATAGATTTTCTATTCTTATATGCTGGTGCCTAAAATTAATAACATACATCTATTGGTCTGTCCAGTCAAAAAAAAGAATGATCCAGGAACAGATTCTCTCTCTCATGCAGATTTCCTCTTGCTACATCAGTGGTATAAAGGGCCAAGGGCCAGATCCAGCCCACGGAGAGCTTAGATCTGGCCCATGGGGCCACCCTGGAAACAGCGAAGGAATGGTCTGTGGTGCCTCTGCCAGTGAAAATGGAGCTCCAGGCTCCATTTGTGTCATTAGGGCCTCCTACAGACCTCTGCCAGGAAAAGCAGAGCTCAGGGCTGCATGTGCACCCCCCAGCTCTGTTTTCACTGGCAGAAAGTTGTAGGATGCAGTCGCAAGCAAAAATAGAGCTCAGGAGACCATTATCTCTGGCAGAGTGTTCGTGCCACCACAGGTGCCTCCAACATGAGTGACCTCAAGCTGGTCATGCCCACCATGGCCCCCCAAGGTCAAACCCAACCCTGGTGTGGAGCCCAATGGCATCAAGTTTGACACCCCTGTGCTTTATCTTCCTTCCTCCATGGTTTCAACTGATAACTTAAATTTCATTTTATACTACTTCTTCCCAGCAAACACATCAGCTGGAAGATCTCTTTGGCAAAGTAAACACTACAATAAATAGAGGGGGAATAATGAGAGTGTGTGAAATTGAAACATAATATGTGCTTGAAGAGCAGGTAACACCTTCCAAAGTCATATTAAGAGGATCCTTTAGGGAGTCAGGTATGGAGCTTGATGGTAGTGGGTAATGGATGGGAAGGGGGTTAAGGAAACATTCCTGGCAATGAATGGAAAAGTCATTATCCAGCCACATCTCTGATCCCCTCCCCTTCAAATAGCCTTGATACACGACTTCATAAAATATGAAGATGCAAAATTAGAAATCAATGAAACACATGTACAGTAAATAGTAGCAGACCAAGTGAGACTGAAAATATTAAAATTGGCAGCTCTGGAAAGAAAGGAAATCAATATTTAATAATGTAGTTCTTTGCTCAATCACCACAGAAAGCAGTTAATGGGGCAACTGAAGTCAGCAGGAACTCTAAAAGTGTCTTGAAACCTCTAAATAATGTTGAAGACCTGCTATTGCCCAAGAAACGGACAATTACCTAAAGCAGTGGTTCTCAACTTTCCTAATGCTGCGACCCTTTAATACAGTTCCTCATGTTGTGGTGACCCCCAACTATAAAATTATTTTCGTTGCTACTCTATAATGTAATTTTGGTACTGTTATGAATCGTAATGTAATCGTAATAGCAAGAGCCGAGGTGGCGCAGTGGTTAGAGTGCAGCACTGCAGGCTACTTCAACTGACTGTAGTTCTGCAGTTCGGCTGTTCAAATCTCACTGCCTCAAGGTTGACTCAGCCTTTCATCCTTCAAAGGTGGGTAAAATGAGGACCCGGATTGTTGGGGGCAATATGCTGACTCTGTAAACCGCTTAGAGAGGGCTGAAAGCCCTATGAAGCGGTATATAAGTCTAACTGCTGTTGCTATTGCTAATGTAAATATCTGATATGCAGGATGTATTTTTATTGTTATAAATTGAACATAATTAAAGCATAGTGATTAATCACAAAAACAATATGTAATTATAATCCACTAAAACATGAAAATGCCCATGTCGCCAAGCAAAACCGGTAATAATAATTAAAAAAAATCTTCATCCAAAGAACTCATAATTAGAGGGATCAAGAGTTTTTTCTATGATTGTTCAGCAGGGGGTAAAAAGCCCCACTAATGCAACTGAGTAGCATTAATAACCTTGTGTCTTCTCAATAGGAAAAACAGTGACTGGTGCAGTAAATGTATATAGTTCCATCTTGCTCGTCTGTAGATTCACAGCCCCCTCAAAGGAAAGAGAGACATGTACAAACCGAGGCTACAGACTTGGCTTCTTTCGCCACCCTACTATACACACTTTCTCTTGCTGCAGCTTAGAGTGGTGCTCATTTCCACCTCGTGCGGCTTTATCCTTCCTCAGCTCTTTTCTAAGCCAATCATAGGCTGTATCCAATGCTCCATCAAAACCCTGCCCCCCCAGCTCTGATTGGCTTGGAACCCAATAACAGTGTGCAATGAGAAGCTCCAAATCTGACCTCATTCCAATTTACACAAACTTTTTAAAAGGGCTAGAAGTGCAACTGAGATTTCTACCCCCCCTCCCCCCACACACATATAGACTCCCTTTTTTTAAACATTTGTGTTTCTCCTCCTACTTCCCTGCATGTGCGTTTGTGTGTTTATTTGTGGGTGTGTGCGTGCACATGTGTGTGCGTGCGTGAGAGAGTGAGACACAGCATGCTTTAGAGTCTAAAGATTTAAGAGTTCCAATGGTCTTAGGCGACCCCTGTGAAAAGGTCGTTTGACCCCCAAAGTGGTCGCGACCGAAAGGTTGAGAACTGCTGACCTAAAGTAATGAGACGGTGCAGAATGAAGAAACCTTAGATACAAACTGTCTTGGTCTTTGGTAATCAAGTTAAGCCATGTAGAGAATCAGAATATAAATGGAGACTACTACTTACATTTTGGCTTAGAAATAATTTAGGACCACTGCTTGAAAAGAAGCTGCCTATATTTCTGTGTAAAGAAATATTATATTGATATTATTCAGCAGTTGTTAAAAAACCATTTGAAGTGACACGGCTTTTATTTATTATTTAGGATGATGACATTTTGTTGTTTCGGAATAATGGTTAGGCATGAGATATGGAACCTTTTAGTTTCAATTATTTCAGTTAACATGCCTGGAAAGTGAAGCCATGATACAACATGCCTCTGTGAAGTTTCCAAAAGATGTCCTAAGTAAATGTCCTAAGTAAATTACGAGCCTCGAGACAAAGTTCAAAAGAAATCCAGTCATTTATTAGCAACAACATTTGGGCATTTTCTTCTGCTGCGGAGCCAAATCTGATTTCCACTTAATGGCATCTGAACTTTATCCCTGCGTCTCCCCTCCCCTCCCCCTGTGTCATAAATCACAACTACCAACAAGGTGCTGTGACAGACTATAAACTTGCGCACCTCACACCCCTGCTATAGAAATATGAGATCCAACTCTGGCTGAAGGTATGCATGGAATTCTCTTCCCTTTTCTATGTCAACTTAATAATAGTCATAGTAACACTTTACAAGTTGATATCTGGCTTCCCTTATTTCCCAAAAGTGACCTGTGTGAAACAAAAACAATTTGAGTACAGGTATATAATTTAGGGATGTGTCCCTTCCCCAGGCTTGCTTGGATTTTCTGCATGGAATTTTGCTATAAGGCGATCAGCCTGGATGTTCCTACTTTTTACCCAAGATGCCTCTGATAAGGGATAGCCCTTCCACTTGATTAAGCATTGGAGTTGTCTCCTGTGCCACCTGTTCAACGACTCATTGAACCTCATAATGGGTTTGGCCCCCTATGACAACAGGGCCCGAGGGCTCCTGGGGTAGTGGTCTCAGAGTAACTCCGATCACAGGTTTTAAGAGGCTACTATGAAATGTTGGGTGTATCTTCCCCAGCATTCGAGGCAGCTTCAATTGCACTGTGACTGAGTTGATGATCTTTACTATGGGGAATGGTCCCATAAACTTTTGCCCCAGTTTCTTGCTAGGGAGTTTTAATCTCAAATATTTTGTGGAGAAGTAAGCATTCTCTCCCACCTGGAATGGCTGTTGCGGGGCCCAGTGTTTATCTGCCTGTTTCTTATAGGTTTGTGCCACTTTAGCCAGCACTTTTTTGACATTTTCCCAGGTTGCTTTCAGCATCGACACCCAATCAGTCAAGTTGATTGAGGAGGGGGGGATCACTTGAATATTCAGGCATTGGGACAAAGTCCATGCCACTCACTACTTTGAAGGGCATAAGTCCTGTGCTACTGTGAACAGCATTATAGTACGCGACCTCAGCAAAAGATATAAGGTCAGCCCAGTTGGACTGCTGATAGTTCATGTAGCAACTCAGATACTGCTCTACCATGGCCTTCAGTCTCTTTGCCACCCCATTGGTGCTCAGATGAAAAGCTGAATTAAGACCCTGGGATGACCCAATGGACCGTAGGAACTCCCTCTAGTACTTAGTCATGAACTGGAACCCCTCTGTCTGAGATAATACTTTGAGGTACTCCATACTCCATGCAGGCGGTAGATGTGCTTCATGAACAGTTTAGCCAGCTTGTGAGCCGAGGATAGTCCATTGCATGGTATGAAGTGTGCCTGTTTGGAAAACAGGTCTATTACAGTCCAAATCACCATGTTTCCCTCACTTTTCAGCAACTCTACTATAAAGTCCATTGCGATCTCTTCTCACAGCCTTGTTGGCTCTGCTACTTTTGCAACAGTCTGGGGTTTTTCCTGATCATCTCTTCATTGTGGCACAGATGTGTAACTTTTCACGTAACTATCCACATCTTTCTTTATGCCAGGCCACCAGAATTGCCTCTGGACTAAGTGTAAAGTGTAAAGTGTTTAGGAATCCAAAGTGGCCTGCCGGTTTGACGTCACGGCTCCTCTGGAGAATTAGGGTACGTAGGGATTCTGGGGCATAGAGTTTCATCCCCTTCTTTGCAAGGTCATCTCTTTTTGTCAAGATGTGTTGGTTGTTTTGGAACCAGAGGTCTGCTAGCAGTTCGATTTTGAGTCTCATGGTTAGGTCACTTGTGAGTTGGTCTTGCCGGTCACAGTGTTGCTGCCGGGTAGCCACTAGGGCAGCTGTTTGAGTAGAGGGTTAGGAGCAACATTTTGTCTCCCCTCCTCTCCATCTGTGTCATAAATCACATCTACCAATGAGGGACTGCGGCAGGCTATGAACTTGCACACCTCACATGCCTGCTGTAGAAATATGAGATCTGGCTGAAAGTATGCATGGAATTATCCTCCCTTTTCTATGTCAACTTGATAATAGTCATGGGAACACTTTACATGTTGACAGCCATAATGTTTGGACAGTTTTCTTCTGTACTAACAGAATAACAGACTTGGAAGGTACCTTGGAGGTCTTCTAGCCCAAGCCCCTGCTTAGGCAGGAAACCCTACACTACTTCAGGCAAATGGTTTTCCAACATCTTAAAAACTTTCAGTGTTGGAGCATTCATAACTTCTGGAGGCAAGTTGTTTCAGTGATTAATTTTTTCTAACTGTCAGGAATAGCTTGACTCCCACTTCGTTGTTGCAGCCACTGAAATATTGGAATGCTGCTATCATGTCACCCCTAGTCCTTCTTTTCATTAAACTAGACATACCCAGTTCCTGCAACCATTCTTCATATGTTTAAGCCTCCAGTCCCTTTTCTTAAAATTTTAAGAAAAATGTAAAAAACATTTTTAACCTTTTCCAAGAGGAAATTACTATTTTTCAATATCCTGTTGATGTGGTGATTACTCTGAGAAAAGAGGTGTTTATGAAGGAGTCTAGCCTTGAAGAAGATTGCAGAGAGAATCAGAATACTTCAGTTTGCTCAAACTAATATATATATTTACATACAGAAAAATATCTTTATAGCTATGTGACTTTAGGTGGCCTATACAACACTTTACACACACACACACACACACACACACACACACACACACACACACACACACACACACACACACACACGTTCCATGTATAGGCCACATAGCCATAAAGCTATTTTCCTGTAGAGAAGGGGTCTTTATTTAAAAATCGGGTTATTTCAGGCAATACCCTTCCTAACTCTTGAGAGTTTTCTTCATAAATGAACCTATGAACGAATCCCTAGCTCTGAGCTCAAGTAATATTGAGCAGGTGGAGGAATTCATACAGAGCCACAGGAAGTAGTGGGCAATTGTGCAATTTTTTGTCTCACTCCTAGGGAATAGGAATAAGGCTATGCCTCTCCCAATTGCCTAGAGGAAAGTACATTTTCCAGACTGACTTTTTTGACAGCTAAACAGAAAAAGGAGCAATTGATTGAAATAGCCCTCTCTAGTAATTAAGTGTGTGTGTTTGTGTGGGGGGCTGTTACTAGAAAAGCAGGTGGCAGTACAATGACTAGGGGCTTATTAAGTGAACTGGACCTAAAATGTGATTGTAGCAATTAGGGAGTCATTTTGCACAGCAAGCCATCCAATTAATAAGTAGCGCTCTGGACATAGAACTAAAATATCTGCTCCTTTTGGCCACACACATATCCTCTTTGGCAGAAAAGATTGAAAAGTCACTTGGTCAAACAAGTAGAAATAATTGATTGAGAATGGATAGATTCCCAATCTTTGCCTCTTAAGAGTCCCTTACTGGTGGGAACATTCTAGCAGAAGAGGAGACATATCAACATTTGACAATGTTTGTCAATTTGTCAAACATTTGATTGTTTAAAATATCTGATTAGCTGCTAAAGGCAGCAACAACAATCACTTGCACTTCCACATTCAGGTGCAGGCTATGATCCCTCAAATCCTGGTCTTCTCTGCAGCATCTAAATTTTAGCTCATAGAATCTTCCCTTTACACACATAAAACACACACACACACACACACACACACACACACACACACACACACACACACACACACAGAGCCAGCTTCCAGGTATCCAGTGAAAAGTCCTTAGAGGCTCTTTTACTCACCTCCCTTTCAGACAAGTTTCATGATCCTGGTCCATGCCTTGGCATCTGAATTTAACGTTGAAGATGCCACTCCAGGAGAACCTGTGGAATGTCAGCATCAGGAGACACCAAGACAGGAATCACATGAGACTAATAAAAAATAGGCTCCATGGGAAAAACTGGAGCAGTCAGAGGAGTTTCACATATATTCCAAGTCTCAGAATCAGGAAAGTGGAGAAAAAAAGAGAGCAGAAATACCCCATGAGGTTGTCACAAAGATGCTTTTCCAAAAAGGCAACTGGACTTTCTTGGCTTTTTCTTTGAAAACATTTTGCTTCTTATCCAAGAAGATTCTTGTGTGAGAAGCGAAATGGTGTCAAAGAAAATCCCCCAAAAGTGCAGTTGCCTTTTGAAAAAGAACCTTTGGGATCAATGTGACTTAGATGATTGAGAATCTCCATAGTTGATGTTTTTGCCAAGCAAGGAAGTAAATCACTTGATTAATGAGAGCTGGTTGCAGCCTGATTGTGAGATAGCCTGACATAATATTCTGAATTTGGACTGACTGACAACCCTTTCCAGGCTCTTGGGACCTTGGATTAGTTTTAGAAAATTCATCTGCGTGGTCCTGTTAAACAAAATGCTGGGCAATGAAGATTTTGTTTCATGGACACTTTGGAATGTATCCTATAAAGGTTTGAGTGCAAATCATGGAAATAACCTGTAATTTTACATTGTAATTTTACAAGTAATTAACATAATCTGCTGGTTCCCTCCTTGTGGATCCTCATGGAGATAAGATTGGTCCCCATTTTGACATTCTTTCACAAGGCCCTGAAGACCTTCTTTTGCCAATGGACCAGGGGAGCCCAGAGTGGGATGGAGCCCATCCAAGGGCTCATTTGATTGTTATCACCAAAGGAGAGGGGTAGGGGGTTATTGCTTTTTTATTCTTTTTGTATTTGGGCTCTTCTCCTTGTAAACTTCCCGAGATCACTGAGAAATACATTTTCTTAAATAAATAAATAAATAAAAAGTATGCCAATTATAGACTTGCTATAGGATGAGCCAAGGTGGCGCAGTGGTTAAATGCAGCACTGCAAGCTACTGCTAGATCAGCAGTTCAGCGGTTCAAATCCCACCGGCTCAGGGTTGACTCAGCCTTCCATCCTTCCGAGGTGGGTAAAATGAGGACCCAGATTGTTGGGGGCAATATGCTGACTCTCTGTAAACCGCTTAGAGAGGGCTGAAAGCCCTATGAAGCGGTATATAAGTCTACTGCTATATATTGCTATATATTGATGGTGACAGTCTCACTAATGTTCTGCTTCATTTGTGGTGAGTACACCCTTAAGCCTCAAAACGCACCATGGATTGTTAAGAAAGCACATGAGCTGCACTTTGGTTGTAAAACAGGTGATCAAAACAAAGCCTGGACTCCTCACATTTATTGTGCAAGATTTACAATAGATTTAAACCGCAGGAAATTATTTCAGACTAGAACAATTCAATATTGTAATGATTTGTGAACTTATTCTTAGTCAATCTTTTTTTAGATTTAGGTATTTTTTATTCTGTCTTTATTTTTTTTTAGAAACACATTATGGAGGTGGATGTACCTAATTTTCCTTCTTTCACTATTTTCCTCAATATCTTGCAGTAACTTGGGCTGTGAGAGAGTGACTGACCCAAAGTTCCCCAGCTGGCTTCCGGCCTCAGGCAGATCAAGAATACCCAGTCCTCCAATTTGTAATGTAATCTATGAACCACTTCAGCCTAATATGTGACTCACCACATCCCCCTCTGGCTCTCTCCCCAGACTTAAGGCTACATTTTTCTTTCTTTTTCTCTTCTGATATTCTCTGTGTTATGTATTATTCCTGCTTTATTGACAGGAATAAGAGCTGAATTTCAATAAATTTCTAGTGACTGAATGAATGATTGTGTGAAGGAAAGGTTTTAAATACTGAGATGGTAATTTTGCTAGTAATCCTTGGATGGAAAACAGTTTATCTTCATGCCAGTACAAGTTTTCATCCAGTATAAATAGCAAAGAGGCCAAGCATTCAGTTTCCATCTGCATTTTGGGTGAGTGGATAAGTGGTTGCCTCATTTGCTCTGGCAACTATGTTATATCACCATAGAATAATTCTTGTATTGTGCCCAGAATTGCAGTAGCTCAGGGCTGCAAATTGCAATCCCCATTTCCACACTTAATCTTGCATTAAGAAGAAACCATTGATGGTCCTTGAGTAACCTTGAGTATTTTTTGTTGGTAAAGAACACAGTTGGCATATGCATTTGAAACTTCTTTCAATACTCTTCCTACTTTGCTTCATCCAAGTCTGATTTTCTATAGAAGAATGGTAGATGGTGAAGAGGCACTAATGATTCCTGCATGAAAGAAATTAAATACACAGAGATCAGATCGCTTACAAAGTCATTGATTAATTTGATTGGCTTGGAAGGATAGGAAGAGAAAACAAGAATTTCACTATCTTGGAACACTGAATTACATCAGGGGTTTGGTTTCTAAGAAATGTAACAAATCTCTTTGAAATCTTCAATTTTATGGCAGAAAAGAAAACCAACAGACTATTTTTCAAATGTTCTTGAGATCTATAACATAAGCAAAATATATCACATGTAATCTTCTTTTTCTGCAGTAAAGGTATTCCTTTAGCCATGTCAACTCCATGAGTGCATTCAATGGTGGGTTTCTACCAGTCTGCACCAGTAAGTGTGAAGCAATTGGTCCGGTGGACCCAGAAGTAAGTAACTTCCACGAACGCTGGCACTGGCCCTGTCATTCAATTTTGCCCTTGCCGTCCCGTCGCAGCTCGCTCGCTCCCCCGCCTGTCCGCACTAAACTAGGCTAGCCCAGCCCGATGCTCACTGATTGGCTGGAGACTGGAGTCCAGACAATCAGTGAGCGGGCTGGAGGTGACCTGTCTAAAAGCGAGGCGCCAATGGCCAACATTCCTCTCTCCCATTCCCAAGCTAATCGGTCCTTCCTTCGCTTTGCGTTCCAGGAACTTGCTGCTTCCCTCAGGTAAGCAACTAAGCACGAGGGGGGCGGCAGGATTAGGGAGGAGGCTAGTTTACACCAGCTCGTGTAAGCCGCAAGCTGGTGTATGCCATGTGGCCGAAAGTGGGTGGGCAGCAGCAGTGGCCTAGCTTTTGGCCTAGCGAAGGCCACGGGCTGGTGCATGCCACGTGGCCGAAAGCCCCCCCTCCAGCCTCGGCTGGCTGGCTAAGCCTGCCAGGCGACCTGCTTACTGACAACCCTGGCCTCCAGTCCAGTGTCTTACCTGTTCCTGCTGCCTCTCTGCCTGCCTGCTTCCTGTTGCTTCCATCCATCGCATCAGAGTCGGATCCATCGCATTAGAGTGCTGCTGATTCTGCCTGCTGGTAAGTGACCCGGGTTTTTTTCTTTTATTTTTTTAATGTATTTTAAAATAATATTTTATTTATTGGGCATAGAAATTTTTAAAATAGTTTTACTTAAAAGTATTGAGTATAGAATATTATAAAATGTTTTACTTCAATTTATTCTGTGTGGATTCTTTTGTCTTAGGCTATTTAAAAAAAGATTGTATCCAAAATAAATTAAAATAAACCATTTTAAAAAATTCTATACTCAATACTTTAAAATGTATTGTGCAGAGAATTTTTTTAAATAGTTTTACTTAAAAGTATTGAGTATAGAATATTTTAAAATGTTTTACTTCAATTTATTTTGTGTGGATTCTTTTTTTAAATTGTCTTAGACTATTTAAAAAAAGATTGTATCCAAAATAAATTAAAATAAACAATTTTTAAAAATTCTATACTCAATACTTTAAAATGTATTGTACATAGAAGTTTTTAAATTCTTTTTAAATTTTGTTGTAATTTATTGTGTATGGAATATTTTTTTTTAAAAAATATTTTTATTTCCATTTCCATAACATATACCATATAATCACATGTATATTATTACATAGACAATATCAAGTTGTAAGAGAAGACAATATACATGTGCAATCATACTACTTTAAAATCAAACCTGGAATAATTCCCCCCTCCCCCCGAGCCCCCACAACCTACCCCCCGACTTCCCAGAACCCGTACACGGTATAGATATTTAACAGCCACAGTCTAAGATATATTGATAAAGAATAAAAGTAAGAAATTAATAACATCTTTACGTTGAACTTAGCTCCTCCTTGCTAAACTAACTTTAAACAGTTCAAATCATTCCTAGTCTTAAGCATAGGCTATCTGGAATTTCTTAGTTCCCTATTTGTTTTGTGTATAATCGATCCATTTTTTCCAGTCTCGTTTATATCTCTCATTTGAATGGTCTTTAAGATATGCAGATATTTCAGCCATCTCAGCTAAATTTGTAACTTTCAGTGTCCATTCTTGGATTGTAGGCAAATCTTCCTTCTTCCAGTATTGCGCCACCAACAGTCTTGCTGCCATTATTAAATGCAAAATCAGGTTAACCTCTACCACTGTACAGTCAGTAATTATACCTAACAAAAATAACTGAGGAGTAAATGTTATCCTTTTTTAAAGAATATTTTGTATAATCCACCATATTTTTATCCAAAATGCCTTAACCTTTTGGCAAGTCCACCATATGTGAAAATATGTAGCATCAAGAGAACCACATCTCCAACATTTGGGTTGTAAATTTGAATACATCGAGGCCAATTTTTTAGGATCTAAATGCCATCTATAGAACATCTTGTAGAAATTTTCTCTCAGGTTTTGGGCTTGTGTGAATTTCACATTTCTTACCCAAATTCTTTCCCACATATCCAACATTATTGGTTCTTCAATATTTTGAGCCCACTTTATCATGCAATCTTTAACTAATTCTGTTTCCGAATCCATCTGTATTAATACATTATATATCCTCTTTATATGCATTAAGCTTTGATCTCTTATTTGTTTAAATAGATTATCCTCAACTTGGATGAAACCAATTTTTTGATCTATTTTCCACCTAGCCTGTAATTGCCCATACTGGAACCATGTTTGAACTGCCTTCTCCTCTTTTAGTACCTCTAAGGATTTTAGTTGTAGCACCCCCCTTTCCAGGGTAAGAAGCTGTCTGTAAGTAATTCTATCCTGTTTTTGTGCTATATTCATATTTTCAATTGCATGTCTAGGAATTGCCCACATGGGTATCTTGTCATTTAGTTTATGTTGATATTTTTTCCAAAGCCGCAATAAATCATTTCTTAAAATATGACTTTTAAAATTTTTGTCCAGTTTTTTGTTAAATAACAGGTAAGCATGCCAACCATATACCAAGTCATGTCCCTCAATATTCAGTATCCTATCATTGGTTAAATCGATCCAATCACTGATTATGGATAATACATCATAATATAGTTTCAGATTGGGTAATTTCAAACCTCCCCTCTCACGTACATCTTGCATTATTTTCAACTTTACTCTCGGCCTCTTTCCTACCCATACAAATTTATTGATACCCTCCTGCCATTCTAAAAGATTTGCATCTTTTTAAAGTATAGGTAACATTTGGAAAATAAATAAAATTTTAGGTAAGATATTCATTTTCACTGCCGCTATTCTTCCCAACAAAGATAAATGCAACTTATCCCATTTTTTCATCTCTATCTCTATGCTATGCCAGAGTGGTTCATAATTATACTTATATAATTTCCCATTTGAGATTAAGATATTAACTCTGAGATGTTTGACCTTTTTGACTATCTCACATCCTAACATTCCTCCTAGTTCTTCCTTTTGTTTAGTATTCATATTTATGGCTAATATTTTTGTTTTCCCTAAATTTATTTTAAAACCAGACACTTGACCATATTGATTAATCGTATTCATTAGGATCATACTAGATTCCTGCGGTTGATCAAATATTATGACCAGATCATCCGCAAAAGCACACACTCTATATTCTTGCTGCCTAATCTTAATTCCTTTTAGACCATCGAAGCCCTGTATTTTGTTCAACAATACTTCCAAAGTTATAATAAACAATAATGGGGATAAGGGACATCCCTGTCTTGTACCTTTCCAAATTTGAAAAGAGTCTGTTAAACTTCCATTGACTATAATTTGAGCCGTTTGCTGTTGATATATTGCTTTGATTGATTGTAAAAAACTTTCTCCTATTTGCATTTTTGCAATGTTTTCAACAAGAATTGCCAATTAACTCGATCAAAGGCTTTCTCAGCATTCAGAAATATGAACGTAATAGGAATTTGATTATTCTTTCCCAAATATTCTAATGCATTAATAATTAATCTTACATTACTTTTCATTTGTCTCCCTTGAATAAAACCTGTTTGATCAGTGTGTATCAATTGTTGAATAAGCAACATTAACCTGTTTGCTAGTATTTTAGTAAAGATTTTATAATCTACATTAAGTAATGAAATAGGTCTATAGTTTTTTGGTTGAGTAATATCTAGATCTTCTTTGGGTATCAGAGATATAAAAGCTGTCTTCCAAGATGGAGGCACCTTACCTTCCATTTGAATCTTATTAAATAATTCTCTAAGAGGTTCTACCATTTCTAACTGTAGATTTTTATAGTAAGCCGCTGTCAAGCCATCTGTACCTGGTGCCTTCCCTGTCTTTAACTGCTTAATTACCTGTAAAATTTCCCCCGAGGTTATTGGTTGATTCAATTTTTGCCTGTGCTCTTCTTTAACTAAGGGTATTTTCTCTTTATCTAAATATCTCTCTATATCTAGACCGTTAATTTTATCCCCCTTATACAACTCTGTAAAAAATTCCCGGAATGCCTTTTGAATCTCATCCTGTTGGAACACCTCCTTCCCTCTGTAGATCAATTTAGATATATTTCAAGAATTCCATTTTTTCCTAATCTGATAAGCTGCCAGGTTTATTTGCGTTGCAGAAAGTTTTGTGTTTTGCGTATGACAAACTAGTAGCTACCTGATCAGAAATCAACATGTTAAATTGAGCCTTTAATATAATAATTGCTTCCTTAACCTTTGTATCCCCTGGGTTCAATGTTAAGTCCAGCTCTTTCCTCCTAATTTCATCTTCCAATTCTGTTCGTTTTACCCCTTGTTTATGTCTATGTGATTTATTTATATTTATCAAGACTCCTCTCATATACGCTTTGCTTGCATCCCATACGAATTCCATAGATGTACCCTTATTCATATTCAAAACAAAATATTCTGTTAGCAATTTTTTACAATCATTGATATACTTTTCATATCTAAATAAATTTTCATTCAATCTCCAAGACCTTCTTGCCTGTACCACCCCTCCCAACTCCATCCAAACTGGGTTATGATCTGAAAAAACTCTAGCCGCAATCTTTGTCGTCTTCACCCTGGAAAGCAATTCATTAGTAATTAATATAAAATCAATCCTAGAGAAAGATTGATGCCTATCAGAAAGGAAGGTAAAGTCATATTCTTCTGCATTTCTTTCTCACCAAATATCTCTCAGTTCAGTTGGAATATTTTTAATGGTTTCATTTTAAATTATTGTGTGTGGAATAGTTTGAAATGGTTACAGTATAAATTATTGCTGGTGGAATAATGGTTACAGTATACTATGGCTGGTACAATACCTTAAAATAGTTACAGTATAAATTATTGCTGGTGGAATAATTAACAATGGTTTTTAAGGATTTTTTTTATTTATAGAATATCTTTTTTTAAAATTATTTTTAGGGATTTTTTAAATTGTTTATGAAATATATTTACTACAAGAAATGTTATTCCTTTTTGCAAATGTTTTCTTTGTGATGCAATATGTTTCTTTTAAGTGTGCAGATTGGTGCATGGTTTATGTGTCTCAAAGTGGCTGCTTTTCTATGGGCAGGCCAGGTTGGTGCAAGGCAGCTTTGCCAGATTTTGTGTTTTTCACCCCTGTTGTTTAGATAATTGTGAGGTGGTTGCTGGTTCAGTGAGCTTCTTGGCACTGTCCTTTATAATTTCCCACAATGCCTTAACGGTTTTTATTCCAGTGGCTTTGTCTTTCCTGTCCTTATGTCACAAATTAAATATTTACATCCTCTTATAAATTTAGACCCTGTAATAAAGAGGAAGAAGAAAGTGAATGAAGAGTACTTGAAGGGGGTGAGGGAGGGATTAGAACTAGAATCAGTTTCCAAATAATAGTGTCCAAAATAGTATCCCTCACTTGTTGGCTGTGTGTGTTTGTGTGCATCAGGTCCTATCTGACTCACCCTCTGCTCATTGATGATTTTATTGTGTAGTTTATCTATTTGTTTCTCCTGGTAACTAAAATCAATTTCATAATTTCTGTTGGTCTGTCTATTTAACAAAAAGTATGGCCCAGGAACAGATCCTCTTTCTCATGCAGATTTCCTCTTGCTACATCCTCCTTTCTTCAATCAAGTCTCAGACTATACTGATATTGAGTCAACAGACAAAGTCCTTCTTATTCTAGGTAATATCCCATGGTATGTAACTTGAAAAAAATATAAACTTAAAGAATTCTTATCTGTTTTCCCCCCGAGGTTTCAGTTAATAGCTTAAATTTAATTTTATACTACTTCTGGCCAAGTAATCACATCAGCAGGAAGACCTCAGTGGCAATGTAACAGCTACACTAAATAAACAGAAAGGGAAGAATGAGATTGTGTGAAATTACAGCATAATATCTGTTTGAAGAACAGAAAACACCTTTCACACTGAAATTTAAGCACAGAGATGCATCTCTCTCTCCCCCCTCTTCCCTCTCTCATAGTCATAGGAATATATAGGCCCAGGTCCCTGTTAAGGAAGTTGCACAATGTCTGCAATGCTCCTTCAGCTTTATTTCAAGAAATATTTTCTAAATTTTACTTGAATGCATAAATGCTCTACAGTTTGATGGATAGTAATTTGATTTATATAAAGAAAGATATCAAAATAGCAGGCAGTGATGTCTGGTCATTGGCTAGATCTTGAAGCTATCCAGGGTGATAGACGGAGATAGCATTATTTTCCAGGGACCCTATAGAAGTGAGATAAAATAATAGATTGATGCAAGTGGGTTAAGCTATTTTTCTGCCATATGAACCACACATTGATTCTCTTCTATCCTTTTTACATAGTAGTTTCCTTTAAACCGTTTTCCTCTTCATTTCAATGCTTTGCAAGGCTTTGTGAACGCCACCTGTTTTTGGCAGAATTTCTCAATATACATGTCTGGTACTTCTATTAGAGGAGATTTTTCATACCATCATTTTGGACAGTCTCGAAACAGACAATTGTAAGCATCCAAACTGAATTCACTGCCCTCCATGCCTAGGACAGCAGTGGCTGGCATGCCCTATGAGAACAAAAAGAGGAGAAAAATGAATAATGAGTAAAGATACCTTGATATTTATATTCATTTTTCTTCTTACGAGAGACCACTTCTTCCACAGAATTGCAGGATTCCTACAACTCCAGGGAGTTTCCTCTAACCAGAGGAATCCATTTCTGCTGATCTCCCTGCAGCAGCCCAAATAAATCTGATCTGAAACCAAATTTCAAGTCTGGCTTAGAATTGGTTTAATTGGTATGCCTGCATTTATTAAGAAAATAAGGAGGAGAAATGTGGTTCACATCAAGATAAGAACTTGCTGTTATATATTTCTCACCATTTTTATTATGTTGTTTGCTAAGGATGAAAGGTTGCAGAACTGGGTGTGTCCAGGATAATAAAGAGAAGGGCTTGTATGTGTGTGTTTTTGTGTGTGTGTCTGTGAGATGATAGCATTCTTGTAACATTTGAGAAGCTGTCACAGAGAAAGGATATCCAAAGAACTGAGGGAAGGATGAATGGAAACGTATCAGAGAACAGGCTAGAACGAAAGATAAATTTCATGAGAGTGAGAACAATGTGCAATTTACCAGTGGAACAGCTTGGCTCCTGACATTTTGGGTTCCCCATCATTGGAGGTGTTTAAGAATAATTTGGAAAGCCATTTACCAGGAATAGTATAGGGTTTCCTGCTGGAGCAGGGAATTGGACTACAGTAGAAGGTCACTTCCAACTCGATTATTCTGTAAATTCTATTGGTTCTGAAGTGCAATGATAAGAAGTGGATTAAGGATGCATTCCTGGTACAGAGTGGAAAAGATGGTTATTGAGCTTTGCCTTGAGGTTGTAGTCTATTTCTGTCACCCCCCCCCCCCAAATCACGTAGCCTTGCTACAGAACCTCATAAAAGGTGAACATGCAAAATTGGAAATCAATTAACCACATTTCCACTAAATAGAAGCCTACCAAGTGAGACTTAAAATGGTAAAATTGGCAGCTCTGGAAAGAAAGGAAATCAATATTTAATAATGTGGGTTTTGCTCAAGTACCACTGAGAGGACACTCTTGAGGTCAGTTGCATCTCTAAAAATGCCCCGAAACATCTAAATAATGTTGAATTCCTGTTACCCAAGAAATGGTAATTACCTTATGCAATGAATGGGTGCAGCAAAAGTCATGAGGAAATCTCAGATACAAACTGACTTGGTATTTAATAATCAAATTTAGTAAGGTAAAGAAACTAAGGAAGTGAAGACCAGTGCTGACATTTAGGTTGAGAAATAATTGAGGATCAGTGTTTCAAAAGAAGCTAACCAAATTTCTATGTGAAAAAGTTGATATTGTCCAGCAATTGTTAGACAGGCATTTCAAGAAACCAGGGCTTTTATTAATTATTCATGCATATGGCTTTTTATTGTTTGGGACTAATGGTTAGGCTTGGGAGAAGGAACTTTGAGATTTTTCTCAGTTAACTTGCCACTTGAAAAGTGAAGCTATGATACAACATGCCACAATATTTGGGCAGTTTTCTTTTTTACTGGGTCTCATGATTCTATAGGTTTTACTGCTCAGACTTTTAATATTGAAAATTCTTTCATGGGAATCTGGCTTGGTAATTGGACAGATGTCCTATAGGCAACAGATGAAGTTAATTCAACAAGGACAAGTCTACTTATAGCAAAATCAAGCTGGCAGGCATCCTATTTACTCTCAAAGAAGTTAGGTGAAAAAGGTTTGACCTCCAATGGTCCCTGATGGAGCTTTTTCAGTCAAACCTCAGGAATCAGAGGGAATTCTGTGGTGGTTGCTTAAGAACTTCCCTCCTGGCTTCCCTGTTGACTTTCTGAGGTAGCTGGCAGAGAAGATGATATATGGCAATCCCATGATCACAGAAGGCTTGGCAGCTTCTTGTATGTGTGAATAGATTCCCAAGAACTCAAATTGCATTCAGGTGATGTTGGGGATGCTGCAACAGTAGCAAATGTTGGGAGGGGTTGTTAAGTCCCTTTGTTCAGTGCTGTAGTACTTTCATATAGTTTCTGAACAAATAGTCATAAGTCAAGCACTATCCATGGTGATTATTTAAGCTATATGCAGAATACCAGACTGAATGAATCAAATAAACACTGGAATTAACATTGCCAGGAGAAAGATCAACAACCTCGGATATGCAGATTATACCACTCTAATGGCAGAAAGCAAAGAGGAACTAATGAGCCTCTTGATGAGGGTGAAAGAGGAAAGTGCAAATGTTGACTTGAAACTCAACATTAAAAAAACTAAGATATCACTTGTCACATATCTGATCCCATCACTTCATGATAAATAGAACTGGAAGAAATGAAACAGTGACAGATGTTATTGCCTTGGGCTCCAAGATCACCACAGGCAGTGACTAGAGCCATGGAGTGAAAAGATACTTGTTCCTTGAGAGAGAAAACTATGGCAAAACCAGACAGCATATTAAAAAGCAGACATCACCTTGCTGGCAAAGGTTTGCATAGTTAAAGCTATGATTTTCCAGTAGTAATATATGGCTGTGAGAGTTGGACCATAAGAAAGGCTGAGTGCCAAACTATTTATGATTTTGAATTGTGATGTTACAGAATATTCTTGAGAGTCCCTTGGACTGCAAGGAGTTCAAATCAGTGAATCTTAAAGGAAAACAAAGCTGACAGTTTTTTGGACTACAGATACTGAAGTTGAAGTTCAAATACTTTGGCAATCTAATGAGAAGAGAGAACTCATTGGACAAGACCCTGATGTGTCAGGTTCCAAAGGATTAATTAAAACAGCCAAACACAGAAACAGTTTGTAAATGCAGTTTGTATTCTTCCTCCGGCACGAACTGACCAACAAGACACTAAGACGATGAATAAATTGTCAGAGCTGCCACCTTGTGCTTCCCACCACCTTTTATAGTTGGCAATTATCTTAATTAATTGAGAAAGATGGGAGGCAAAAGGAGAAGGGGAATACAGAGAATGAGATGATTAGTTAGTGCCATTGACAGAAACTCCATTAGTGCCAACTCCACAAGAATTTGTGCAAGTTCCATGAGACAGTGGAGGGAGGGAGGGCGTGCTATACTTTAAAAAATAAAGACTTGTTGTTCATTGGAAATTTAGACAAAAATGTTCCTTCCCTATTTCAGACACAATCTTTAATTCTCCTACCCCGAAGACCAAATGTGAATGATCTACTATTATTTTATGCAGACAATTCACCCATTATATCTGGAACCATAACTTGCCTTAGATATGCCCTTTAAACCTTGGCATGCTAAAACAAGCTTGTGGTAAATGATCAGAAAATCAAAATAATGGTCTTTGCTAAGAGATCCTGGAAGTCCCAATGGGTAATAGGGAATGAATGGATTGGGTAAGTGAGGGTTTTTCAATATTTGGGTGAGATCAGAGGTGAAATTCAAATTCGTTTACTATCGGTTCTGTGGGCATGGCTTGGTGGGATTGGCAGGGGAAGGATTCTGTAAAATCTCCATTCCCACCCCACTCTGGGGCCAGCCCAGCCCTTGAGCTAAGGGTTCATCTTTCATGTGCTGTTACATTGTACATTTCATTACAATACCTGAAGAAGATTTACCTTTTCTTTGTTCCCTTTTTCTTCAGATCAGCCTGAGGAAGTTGATGCCATATAACTCTATGCCATATAATATCCAGGTTTTGTATAACAGAGGCAAATGTTTGTAAACAATTGGTCTTACACATACATTTTTAATTATTATTTGTATTTTAATAAGTCTTTTCAGTGATCTATGATTCATAGTTCAGATTTTAAGAATTTAGAGGATAATTTGTGTCCATGAGGATAAATTATTTAGTTGTCTGTTGAATATTTGTATCCCTTTCTAAATTTAAGCACTGCAAGAAAGGATAATAGGAAAGTGAGTGAACAAGACCTGAGAGGAAGGAAAATTCTATTTTTACTTGTATATATCATTATAGTAGATCACATCCCTTTATGGGCATAGGTATAACAGTTTCTACAATAGTATTCCTCATTTAGTCTCCCCCTCCCTCCCTCTCCCTTTCTTTCTCCCTCTTTCCCTTTCACTCTCCCTCTCTTCCTGTTTGTGTGTTTGTTACATATCCCACGTAATTCACTGCAGGATAACAGTCTTTTGTATAGGTAATTTTTAACTTTTGTTTTGTTCTACTTCTGCTCAAACAACCACAAGAGCTGTTAAACCTCAGTGGCAAAATAACTGCTTCAGTAAATAAAAAGATGGGGAAGAAGGAGAATGTTTGACTTTATGGCATAATGTGTACTTGAAAGGCAGGGAACACATTCCACACTGAAATGTAGGCAAAGAGATACGATAGATAGACAGGCAGACACATTTACGTTGTAAACGGAATATACTGCTCCCAGCTCCCTGTTAAAATGTTACACAATATCTGCAATGCTCATTTAGCTTTATTTCAAGAAATATTTACCAAATTTTACTTCAATGCATATTTTTTTCATAGATAGCAATTTGATTCATGTAAAGAAAGATAAAGCGATAGCAGGCAGTAATCTCAGGTCATCAGCCATATCTTGAAGACGTCCAGGATGGTAGATGGAGATGGTATCATTTTCCAAAGCCACTATACAAATGAGATAAAATAATAGGTTGTTCAAAGTGAGTTTATGGTAAATTTTGTTACATGAACCTGAAAATCTCTCCTGCCCTTCTTTCTGCCTTTGAAACACCTGTTCCTCTTCAGGTCAATGCTTTGGAATAACAAACAAGTGTGTCCCAATGTACATCTGTGGCATCTTTAGGAGAGTTTACTTACCGGAGACAGCATGTCAACCTCCCTGGACAGCCCCGTTTCCCACCAGGGCGGGGGAAGTTTCCTCCACAGCGGTAAAGGCACTGTCCTCCTGAATTACGACACCGGCGGTGGGGTTGGGCATAACCTTTGAAAAGAAAAACAGTAGACATGGAAATGATAAGTGAAGATACTTTTTTATTTAGATAATTTTTTTCCTTCTAAGACATCACTTTCTTCTACAGAATTACAGGATTCCTATGAATTCAGGAAGTTCTCTCTGACCAAGGAATTCATTTCTGCTAATCTCACTTTAGCAGCCTCAATATATCATAGATCAACACAGGTTTTAAACTTGGCCATATTTGAATTGGCAGGTATGTTTGTATCTATTAAGGTAGTATGGAGGAAATCTGTTTCACACCAAAGGAAGACCTTGTTGTGATATATTTCTCTCCATTATTACTATAGATCCTTTTCTTGCTAAGAAATAATCCTGAATTATCATGGCTGTTGGGTGTTTTGGATGGAGATGTTGAGTGAGAATAGTTAACTTTCTTTGAACTTCAGGATCTGGTTTACCTTTGGCATTCCTCTACTTCTCTTAATACTTCTAATGCTGCTTTTCCCTGCTCTTGAAAAGCGGTGCATTTGTGACATGTTGCTGCAATATCTTTTCTTTTTTACAAATTGAATATGGATAGATTTACTAGAGAATTAATATTTAGTTTTTATTTATTTTTATCTCATCTGTACGTCTCAAAATAACTTAAGGTGGCAAACGTACCTAATACTCCTTCCTCTTCCTATTTCCATGAACACCAAGTAGCAGTCATAAGACATGATGAAAACTCTTTAATTTCACAGCATATAGACAGATTTAACCATACTTTCAACTGGGGAACTGTGACCATCCTAGATCAAGCCAAGTCCAAAAACACCAGGGAATTCCTGGAAGGCCAAAGTCCAAATTGGCTATTTTATTACAATAATAAAACCTCCATTTAAGCTTTGTAGAGAAATCAATGGCATATTTTTCAAATGTTTGAGGGCTCCCTCCACAGTGTTCAAAGTTATTTCTTTGACATAAACTAAAAGAAGAAGTTAAAGTTTATCCTGCTTTCAGTGATGATTAAACTTGCTTAGAAGATACAGTTATTAGTCATTTCTCAATTATCAATAATTGAATATCTTACCTGGTTCAGACAGGAATGCGAGGAAAAGGAAGGCAAACAGCAGATAAAAGATCTTCATGTTGGGATTAGTTCTGGACCAAATGTATTTCTGGGATAGGACACAGCTCTCTATTTATGCAGTTATAATGATTGCATCACACTGTGAAATATTGCAACTACTCTTAAATGTAATTGGCCTTGTGGTATTTCCTTCTATTGAAACACTCCTGAGGCTCACTTGCAAAAGGCCTTGCAAGAGGAGGAGAGTTAGTGGAATGGGTACATGGTTCTGCTTATAGCTAAAATACTTTGGAATGATAATTGTTTGGCTCCATTATTGGTGGCCTGCATTAGTTATGTGTGGCTACCATCTATTAATACACACACACACAGACACACACAAACCTATCTCTCTCTCTCTCTCTCTCTCTCTCTCTCTCTCTCTCTCTCTCTCTCTCTCTCTCTCTCTCTCTCTATCTATCTATCTATCTATCTATCTATCATCTATTCAATCTGTCTGTAGTCTGTGACTTAGATGTTAGGATTTGGAGACACCTGGGTATCTGTACTCAGATTTTTTTGGGAAAGATGAAAAATAGGAGATTAAAGGTCTTCACTTACAATGGCAAAGTTCATTGGCCTAAGAAGAGATATTGTGGATGGGGAGAATGAAAATGGTATATGGAGTAACTGGGTGATTGAATCCACTCTTTTATTTTTATATCACTTCTATACTATGTGTTACACACACATATATCATCTATCTATCTATCTATCTATCTATCTATCTATCTATCTATCTATCTATCTATCTATCTATCTATCATCTATCTATCTATTCTTTTTATCTATCATCTATTCAATTTGTCTCTAATCTATGACTTGGATGTTAGGATAGGAAATTTATGATCTTCACTTACAATGGCAAAGTTCATTGGCCTAATAAGAGATATTGGGGATGGGGAGAATGAAAATGGTATATGGAGTGACTATGTGATTGAATCCACTCATTTGTCTATGTATCACTTCTATACTACGTTTATCAAGAGAAGACCCACATGGTGAAGTGGCTCATTCAGATGTTAGGTCTTATCAACATAAGTTTAGAGGGTTGAATGTCCACTCCAAATGCAAAAAACTGGAGAATCAATATAGATCAGGCTCCTTACAAGGTATACTTTGACTTGGAAAGGAGGAAGGAAAAAAAAACCCCTCCAGATTTCAATGCCTTAGAGCCCTGGATTAGCCAAAGATTTGGTTTCTGTGAAATGTGGATAGGTTGATATAACGTCTGCAATTTTATGGCAATAAACAATAAACAATATCAAGTGACTATTTAAAAAATGGTGAACAAATCTTCTACATATGGCTTCATTATTGTAAAGTGACACAAAAGCTGAGTCATTTCCATGAGTATTTTGCATAGTTAACTGGTGAGCATACATATATACATATATACACACACACACACTAGATTGATAATATTAAATTTTATATAAATTGTAAGTGAGGACTATGGAGAGGATGCTCAAAAGATTTGTAACCAAAGATGAACAATTTTATATAGAATATAATATAAAGATGTAATATTGCTGGATTATTTTACGATGATTAAATGAAATGCCAAGAGGAAGTTATTCATAAAATAATGGAATGTGCTGAAATGAGTAAACTGACATTTGAAATTAGAGAGCAAGAAGATAAACAATTTTATAAGACATGGGATTCATTTTATCAATGGTTAGATTAAAAAACATGGAAATGAAAGATACTAGAGAATGTTATCAATATAAGAATAATAGAATGATACTGAATATAACATAAAGATATATTATTATTGGATAGATTGAAGATGATGTAATGAATTGTTATAATATAAAGGAACCCAATATTTAGTATATCTCGCTTAAAATGAAGGAATAATAGTGATAGTCAAACAAATGAGATATAATGATAATAATGTATAAACATATTCAATTTGATATTATGTGATTTATATAAATTGCAAGTGATGATTATGGAAAGGATTCACAAAAACCTCCATAGAAAAAAACAAAATTAAAGTGGAAAAGATAACACAATTGTTTTAATTCAGGCTTAATTCACCGTTGGCTTTCTTCTGTCTTCAGTTTTAATTTAACTCTAAGTCTTTTGGGGTTTTCTCTTCTCTAATAGTAAAAACTTTTCTCACCATTTCGACAAAATCTCTCTCCTGTTCTGCTTCCATTTCAGGGCTCTGTCCCAACCTTTTGCAGCCTCAATGGCTGCTTCTCTTGTAGCTGGAAAAAAGAGCTTCTCCTGGATCGATCAGGGACTTTGTGATGCCCCTGAGATCAGCAGGACGTGCCCTTCTCAGTCACTGTCCCTACAGGACAGTTTTAGATCCAAAAAGGACCATCCAGCAACAGAGATATTGACAGCAATCCTGGAGCTCCAAGATTGCATGTTATGTCAAAGGAACGTCAGCCCCACCCTCCCTAAAAGTTATTAAAGTTTACTTTACTTTACTAAAGTAAATTAAAGTTAATTTACTTTATTCTCATCACACCTCATACAGTGAAATTAAAATCCATCTTAAGTGTACATCATAACCATACCTGTGATGGTGAACGTTTGACATTCGTACCATAGGTGGCATACGGAACCATTTCTTAGGGCACAGGAGGCATTGCCCTGCCAGCTTCAGTGCGATTGCATACACTGGCCAGCTGATTTTGGTCTTCATTTTTGGCCATTCCCTGAAGCCTCCGGAGGGCAAAAAACAACCCAAGGAACAAACTGTAAGTTTAGGAAGAGTCTTCTGGTTTTCCAGTTGGATCGTTTTTCAATATCTCGAGGCTTCAGGATGGGTTCTAGGACTAGAAAGGACAATTAATATAAACCCAACTAAAGAAGAAACAGCTAAGGAATGGCTTGCGGTGCCTCTGCCAGTGAAAACGGAGCTCCAGGCTCCATTTGTGCCATTAAGGCCTCCAGCAGACCTCTGCCAGGAAACGCGGAGCTCAGGTAGGCTACATGTGCCCCCCTCCAGCTCCATTTTAACTGGCAGAAAGTTGTAGGAGTTGTAGTAGCTCAGGAGCCCATTTTCTTTGGCAGAGTGTTCGTGCCACCACAGGCACCTCCCACATGAGTGACCTCAAACTGGTCATGCCCACTATGGCCAAGCCCACCCTGGGCCCCCGAGGTCAAACCCAACACTGATGTGGCTCCCAATGACAATGAGTTTGACACCCCTGTGCTAAATCTTCCTTTCTTTTATCAAGACTCAACCTATGCTGATATTGAGTCATTAGACAGTCATTCTTATTTTAAGTAGTATCCCATGATATTTAATTTGAGAGAAATACAAACTGAAGAAATTATTTTCTGCTCCTATCCATAGTTTTAACTGATAACTTAAATTTGATTTTATACTGCTTCTTCCTAGCAATCACATCAGCTGGAAGATCTCTGTTTCAAAGAAACTACTACAATAAATAAATAGATGGGGAATAATGAGACTGTGTGAAATTAAAGCATAATATGTGCTTGAAGAGCAGGTAACACCCCCCAAAGTCATATTGAGAGGATCCTTTAGGGAGTCCGGTATGGAGCCTGATGGTAGTGGGCAATGGGTGGAAAGTGGATTAAGGAAACATTCCTGGCAATGAATGGAAAAGTTGTTATCCCAGCCACATCTCTTCAGTTGGAGTTTACTTCTCTGGACTACAGAAGATCCCCTCCCCTTCAAATAGCCTTGATACAGGACTTCATAAAAGATGAACATGCAAAATTAGAAATCAATGAAACACATGTACAGGAAATAGTAGCAGATCAAATGAGACTGGAAACGCTAAAATTGGCAGCTCTGGAGAAAAAGGAAATCAATATTTAATAATGTAGTTCTTTGCTCAAAAACCACAGAAAGCAGTTAATGGAGCAACTGAAGTCAGCAGGAACTCTAAAAGTGTCTTGAAACCTCTAAATAATGTTGAAGTCCTGCTATTACCCAAGAAATGGACAATTACCTAAAGTAATGAGAGTGTGTAGAATGAAGAAACCTCAGATACAAACTGTCTTGGTCTTTGGTAATCAAGTTAAGCCATGTAGAGAATAAGAAAATAAATGGAGAACTATTACTTACATTTTGGCTTAGAAATAATTTAGGACCACTTCTTGAAAAGAAGCTCCCTACATTTATCTGTAAAGAAATATTATATTGATATTATTCAGCAGTTGTTAAAAAGCCATTTGAAGTGACCAGGGGTTTTATTTATTGTTTATGCTGATGACATTTTGTTGTTTGGGACTAATGGTTAAGCTTGAGATATGGAACCTTTTAGTTTCAATTATCTCAGTTAACTTGCCACATGGAAAGTGAAGCCATGATACAACATGCCATAATGTTTGGACAATTTGATTCTGTACTAACAGAATAACCGACTTGGAAGGGACCTTGGAGGTCTTCTAGCCCAACCCCTGCCTAGAAAGGAAATTCTACACCATTTCAGACAAATGGTTATCCAACATCTTAAAAATTTCCAGTGTTGGAGCTCCAGTTGTGACTTCTGGAAGCAAGTTGTTTCACTGTTTCATTGTTCTAACTGTCAGGAAATTTCTCCTTAGTCCTGAGTTGCTTCTCTCCTTGATTAGTTTCCACCCATTGCTTCTTGTCCTGCCCTCAGGTGCTTTGGAGAATAGCTTGACTCCCTCTTCTTTGTGGCAGCCCCTGAGATATTGGAACACTGCTATCATGTCTCCCCTAGTCCTTTTTTTCATTAAACTAGACATACCCAGTTCTTGCAACCGCTCTTTATATGTTTAAGGCTCCAGTCCCTTAATCATCTTTGTTTCTCTTCTCTGCACTCTTTCTAGAGTCTCAACATCTTTTTTATATTGTGGTGACCAAAACTATATGCAGTATCCAAGTGTGACCTTACCAGGGGATTATAAATGTATTAACACTTCACGTGATCTTGATTCTATTCCTCTGTTTATGCAGCCTAGGACTTTGTTGGCTTTTTTTTTGGCAGCTGTATCATACTGCTGGATGATGGATTTTCCATTAGGAGTCCAAGATCTCTCTCACAGTTACTACTATTGAGCGGGCTACCACCTATACTGTACCTTTGCATTTTGTTTTCCTTGCCTTACTTTTTTCACCATTGAATTTCATTTTGTTAGGTGTTTGTTACTGAGACTCATCATTCCATAAATGTTACTGCTGAGGCAGATTTTTTTTAGTATTGTGAATAGTTTCTTGGGAATTTGGCTTGGTAATTGCAGCGATGTCATATAGGCAATAGATGAAGAAGTATTTTGTGCTGTTAGCATTTTTTATTATCTTGAGGTTATTTTATCATTCAAAAGATGGAACTTTGTGCAAAGTTTCATGAGGACATGTTCATAAATGCTGTTTCCACCCTGTTATCCCTCAAAGACATTTTTAAATAGACCAAATTAACCTCCTCTTTGATACTGAGAAAAATTTGTAATGCTTCTGAAGAGAGGGCAGCTTAATGCTTCCTCCTCCAAATCTCTCACAAAGCTGTTTGAATTTGATCCCTGATTATTCACACTGTAGTGCAAAGAATGTGAAGAGAACACCATAAAGTGTTAAAACCTGACCCTTAGGAAGCTGCATTTGTTTTGAAGTTTCCTAAATGTGTAGGGTGACCAGACGTCCCGCATTTGGCGGGACAGGCACGCTTTATCATAATTTTTCCCGTGTCCCAGGCTTTTCCCAAAAGATCCCGCTTTTAAATTTTGGCGCCTTCTTCGATCGCTCGCTCCCCTGCCCATCCGCTGCCCTTTGCATGGGCTGGGTAGCGTAGCGAGTGAGTGGGCGGATTGTTGGGGAGCCTGCTCACCTTTCCAGCTCCACTTCTGGACAAGCCATGGGAAAGTCTCCGCCTCTCCGAAAGAGCCACCTGTGTGTGTGGCCCTCAGCGGGGTCTGGAAGCGGCGCCTCTCCACCAAAGCATCCCTCATGCACTTTGGGGGCTGTTGGGTGAGGCGAGCACAGCGGCGGAGACTCCTCCGCGGGACCCCTTCCGGCTCCGTCCGCTTCCCAGCCTGTCCCAGCTTTCCTGACTCTCGGGGCCGCTGCTTCTCCGAACTCACCCAGAGTAAGTGACGGGCGGGGTAGTGTAGCGAGTGAGCGGGCGGATGGGGTGGCCACCACCAGCTGCACTGCAGCTGACTCACCCCGGGCGGGCTGGGAGGCTTTGGGCGTCTGGGCGGGAAGAACCGCAAGCAGATGGTGGTGGGATCTCTGCCCGGGAACCACCAGAAGCCTTCCTGCCCAACACCTAGTCTCCCCGGACTTGTTTTGATGAGCGCGGGGTGACTGACGGTAGTTTGCGCCGGCCGCGCCCTCTCAAACTATTGTCAGTTGCCCCGTGTTATAATCTGGCCAGCTTCTGCCTCAGACCAGAAAAACTGCAACAGCAGCAACATCAAACAGCCTTTGCCATGGCAAGTGCTGGGGGAGGGGGAGGGACATCATTTACCACCCACCTTCCCGCAGGAAAGAGCATATAGGATTCCTACCAACGCTCCCCCTCCCCCCACCGTTTTATTGCCCCAACTTCTTCCACTTCTTTTTGGCGCGGTGGTTGGCGAGCCTTGGAAGGAGGAGATCGCGTCGATCTGGGGACGGGCATCGTCGGTCTGCCGCTTTTTTTGCCACGTTTTTGCAAGCCTCAGCTTTTAAGTCTGGAGATTCTCAGACGGCCCTGAGCTTTGTGTGGTACGTGCTTGACCTCTTCTTCTTCCTCTACCTCCTCCTCCTCCCCGTCCATGGTGGATGCTGCTGCCCCTCCATGGCTGGGTCCTCCCAAGCATGCACGACCCGGAGCTCCCCACGCCTAGCTGCGTTGCACACACGTGCGATCATTCAAGGTATCCAGCGTTTTTTTTTTTTAAAAAAAATCCCGCCCGATCGCTTGTTTTTTTTTAAAGGTTCCAGATCCTGTGCAAATACCTGCATCCCAGCCGTCTGCAATGCAAGGGCAATGAAGGGCAGCTAACAAGTGGCGCGGGAGCTAGGAGCAGCTGAAGCCCCAGCAGCCGTCCCGCTTCTAATCTCCATCTGCCCGATGGAGGCTGCCTGGCTGCTGGCGCTGCTGCGCCTCTGCTCCGCAGCAAAGATGCCATTGCCACCCCCGCCAGCTCTTCCCACCCAATAGCAGTAATAGCAGTGGACTTATATACCGCTTCATAGGCCTTTCAGGCCTCTCTAAGCGGTTTACAGAGAGTCAGCATATTGCCCCCAACAATCTGGGTCCTCATTTTACCCACCTCGGAAGGATGGAAGGCTGAGTCAACCCTGAGCCGGTGAGATTTGAACCGCTGACCTGCTGATCTAGCAGTAGCCTGCAGTGCTGCATCTAACCACTGCGCCACCCAGACACCCACCGCCCAGGAGCTGCCCAAAAACCTTCCTGCCCACCACCGGCTGCACCGCAGCTGACTCGCCCTGGGTGGGCTGGAAGCCTTTGAGCGTCCAAAGAAGAGCCATGAGCGGATGGCAGTGGGATCGCTGCCCGGGAGCCACCAGAAGCCTTCCCTTCCTGCCCAACACGCTTGTTTTGATGAGCGCGGGGTGACTGACGAATCAGCTGAGCGATATATTTCCTGGCTGCTTGGTGAGGTGCGGGGGTCTGCCTGGAAGCAACAGCGGGCACGAGGGAACGGAGTGGGTTCGTGACATCACCGCCTTCCGGAGAGGTTGGAATGTTTGCTCTGTTTCTCGAGGCGGGGAGAAGCGGGGGGGGGGGGGGAGAGAAGGAATCTCCAGATGAGGTTAAGACATGTTTTCTCTTTAAAATTATTTTTTGAATAATTCTGTAAGATTTCTTTTTCTACTTGGAAGTTGGGAGGGCGGGATGTGTGTGTGTGTGTGTGTATGTGTGTGTGTGTGTGTGTGATAGAACATACTTTTACTTTAATAAATAAAATCCATTTTCTTGTACATTATTTCTGCTGTCCTGGAACTTTTTCAGTTTCATTTAAATGGGGATGTACTTGTAACAATAGGGTAGAAAACAGTACTGATTTCTGAAGGAAAATTACATGGAACTGAGGATGCAAAAAATCTGATCAATCTTCATTTTTTGGTCTGAAAATATACAAGTGGTTTTATGTGCTTCTGTTCTAACTAAAGGATGCACTCACAGTTGTGATTCTGTGAACTAGTTGCAGCTTATTTCTGTACCATTCTGTGCCATGTGCTTTCCAAGTTTCAAAGCCTTGGATTTTTGCATTTAATCACTTTCTGATCCAGATTCCTAGGCTTTCGCTTGCATTAAAACATTAATGTTGATTTATAAGATCAGTAAACTGGATATTCTACTTTACAGTTATTGTAAATGCCATTTATTAGACATACAAACCACAACAACTTCTAACAGTCATAAGTATGAACCAGTTGCCAAGCATCTGAATTTTGATCACATAATCATGGGGATGCTACAAAGGTCATAAGTGTGAAAAATAGTCATAAGTCATTTTCTGTGCCATTGTAACTTTGAACAGTCACTAAATGAACTATTGTAAGTTAAGGACCACTTGTAATCTGTTTACACTCATGTAATTTAAATATTGCCATAGCTAAGATTATGCCAGGATATTCTACATAGCAAGACATTTTTTAAAGCTTGCAGTCATTTTATGGGCATTTTAGCTTGCTGTGGTATAATTTTAGAATACATCTGAATGTAGGTAGTAAGCATTCTTTTCCCAAACAATGGAAGGGACAGAACTGGCCATCCTGCATTGGAAAACAAAACTTGCTGCTAGAAACAGTTGATATTGGCAATCCACTTGGAACATATCTTATTTGGCAAGTAAACTTTTACTTGTTAAAATTTGTTACTTAGTTGTTTGATTGATTTATCCTGGAAACAGTATTATATAAAAGAGGCATTTGCTCTTTTCTTTGCCATTATAAACCTTGTTTTGGGAATGGGAGATTATCATAGCCCTCACTCCTATGATTGAAAAAGAAGTAAATTAATTTCTTACGAAAATAAAGTATACATACTCAGTACTTCTTTGAAGATGGTCACATAACCTTTTTTAATTTGCAATATTTGGCACATAGACTTCTTTCCTGGAAAATGTATTCCCTCAAATTGAGGTAGTACTCTTTGGGCCCTGCTTCAAGTTTTTCTTCCTTCTTTTCTAAACTGCTGAAACACAGGGTGATTTAATTTTGAAAATATTGTTCAGATACTCGACACAAATGGTAGTGATGGTATTAATCATAATAGCCATGGACAAGGAGAATATAGTACAAAAAGATGAAATATAGTACAAAAAAGACCACCTCCATAGTTTAATATTCCAATCAAACCACTTCATATCTTTACGTAATAAGGGAAAGGACAGTAACTTGCTTCTTGAAAAGAAAATTATATCAGCTGTTCTCCAAGCTTTGTTAAACACAATTGCAGTTATCATTTGGTTTAAACCAAGAAGCATGTTGCTTGGAATTATATCAATCCAGAACCAGTGAAATTAAATCATTGTTAAATTAAAAATGTATTTACCGGTAATTAATTATAGAAAGATACAAATGTTGCAAACTCATCCACTTACATGGATCGCCTCATATCTATTATATCACATATCTTTTGTTATTGTCTTTCCTGTTTTTCAGTGGCATTCCATAAGAAAATGTTTCCCCACCATGATTTGTGACATCTATACCATACTATATTCTACATCCATGTATTAATTTAAGGAAGAGGGGATTGATATGCTAACAAACACATATTTGCTCCACATGGTTTCACATCTTATTTATAGATTGATGTGTTTATTGTAGTTTTGAAAGAGTGTGTATTTTTTAGCAATAGCAATAGCAATAGCAGTGGACTTATATACCGCTTCATAGGCCTTTCAGGCCTCTCTAAGCGGTTTACAGAGAGTCAGCATATTGCCCCCAACAATCTGGGTCCTCATTTTACCCACCTCGGAAGGATGGAAGGCTGAGTCAACCCTGAGCCGGTGAGATTTGAACCGCTGACCTGCTGATCTAGCAGTAGCCTGCAGTGCTGCATTTAACCACTGCGCCACCTCCAGAACCTTCTGGACATACGATCAAAATGTATTGCTATTACCTAATTTTTGGGTATGATTCAGCAGTTAGAATAGTTTGCAAAAGTACAAGAAGTTCTATATGTCACCCTCACACATGCAAGTTACACTTAAGAACTGTGGCAAGAAAGGTGGTATAGTGACCAAAGTTACAATGGCATTGAAAAAAGTGACTGATGACCATTTTTCACACTTAGCGACCATTTTCACACTTAGCGACTGTTGCAGCATCCTCATGGTCACGTGATCAAAATATTGATGTTTGGCAAGAGTTACAATTTATATTTGTAAATTGTAGTTATGTTCAAATAAAAAAAATTACAATACTATTTTTGCGTTATATGAAAATTTTTGTTGCTCCGTATAAAATTTTTAATCAAGCCCTCCACCCCCACCCCGGTCAAAGGTGTCCCTCTTTACCAATCTGAAAATCTGGTCACCTTACAAATGTGTTTCATGAAAAACTATGTGACAGCAGTGGATGAATGTCTGTAGAGATTCTCCATAGCAAGTTGATTACCCAAGTGATCATCCACTAAGAGTCCAAGAAACTCTCCCAGTTACTCTTTTTGAACCAGGTCTCACCTAATCTGTATTTATACCTTTAATGTTTCCTTTTGTAGTTGTCATTTTTGTCTTTGTCAGCCTGTCAGAGAGAGATCTTTGTTCATGTTGGTTTCTTCATGAATTTCTGTTTTTCCTTTTCAATGCTGGACTTGGCTTTTATGGCTGTATTTTTCAGAGTTTACCATGCTTCTTGAATATTTTTTCCCCTTTAGGATTTTAGTCCATGTAATCTTTCCTAGGCTGTCTCTGTGTTTGTTAAAATCAGCTCTTTTGAAATTTAAGACACTGGTTGAATTTATTTATTTATTTAAAACTTTTATATGCCGCCCAATCCCAAAGGACTCCGGGCGGCTTACAAACACAATATATAAAAAACATAGAAACAATACAATTTAAAACAACAATCATCCATCATAAATTCATTCTAGTCAGGGCCAGACCTCAATAGTGAGGTCAACAGCCCCTTCGAGACCGCCTGCTGGAACAGCCAAGTTTTTACAGCTTTCCTGAAGGCCATCAGAGTGGGTATGGTCCGGATTTCCAGGGGGAGCTGGTTCCAAAGAGTCGGAGAAGCCACCGAGAAGACTCTCCTCCGAGGGCCCGCCAGCCGACATTGTATGGCCGACGGCACCCAAAGGAGACCCTTACTGGTCGCTGGGAGGTATGTGTCAGCAGGCGGTCTCGAAGGTATCCTGGCCCTAAGCCATGTAGGGCTTTAAAGGTGATAACCAGCACCTTGAATTGAGTCCGGAGACCAATAGGCAGTCAGTGCAGCTCACGGAGGATAGGTTAACGTGGGTGTACCTCGGCAGACCCACTATCACCCGTGCAGCCGCATTCTGAACTAACTGCAGTCTCCAAATGCTTTTCAAGGGTAGCCCCATGTAGAGCGGGTTACAATAATCCAGCCTCGAGATGACAAGGGCATGAGTGACCGTTAGAAGTGCATCCCGATCCAAATAGGGCTGCAATTGGTGCACCAGGTGAACTTGGGCAAAAGCCCCACTGGTCATAAGCGACAGATGATGTTCCAATTTCAGCTGCGAATCCAGGAGGACTCCCAAATTGTGAGCCCTCTCTGGGGGCCATACATTTTCTCGCCCCAGGGTTAAGGATGGACTTCCAAGCAGTCCTTCGGAGGCAACATTAAAAGCCACTCAGTCTTATCGGGATTGAGCACAAGTTTGTTCGCTCCCATCCAGACCCTAACAGCCTCCAGACATCGGCACATCATGTCCATCACTTCACTGAGCTGGCAAGGGGCAGAAAGATATAATTGAGTATCATCAGCATATTGATGATATTTTACCCCGTGCTGTCACATGATCTCACCCAGCGGCTTCATGTAGATGTTAAATAGGAGGGGGGACAGGACCGAACCCTGTGGCACACCACACTTGAGGGGCCTTAGGGTCGACCTCTGCCCCCCGACCAACACCGACTGCAACATGTCAGAGAGATAAGAGGAGAACCACCATAATACGGTGCCTCTCATTCCCACCTCCCCCAGGCATCGCAGAAGGATACCATGGTCGATGGTATTGAAAGCCGCTGAGAGGTCAAGAAGCACCAGGATAGAGGAATGTCCTCTATCCCTAGCCTGTCAGAGATCATTGGTCAGGCTGACCAAAGCAGTTTCAATGCTGTATCCGGGCCTGAAACCAGACTGACAGGAGTCTAGATAATCCGTTTCTTTCAAGGTCCATTGGAGTTGAAGCGCCACCACCTTCTCAACAACCTTCCCTAAAAAAGGAAGGTTGGAGACGGGACGATAGTTTTTCAAAACAGCTGGGTCCAGGGAAGGCTTCTTGAGGAGGGGTCTCACCACTGCTTCCTTTAATGGTTGCGGGAAAAACCCCTCCTGCAAAGATGCATTGATAATCGTCTGGAGCCAACTTTGTGTCACCTCTTTGCTGGTTGAAACCAGCCAGGAGGGGCACATGTCTAATAAACAGGTGGAGGCACTTGAGGAGATTAGCCTGCTAAGGAAGCAGGATCTCTTCAACCAGTGGGCCAAATCACGATTCCAATCCTAGACAGTTTTTCCCAATGAGACACGAAGGCAACGTCTGGATGAAATGGCTACTCTGTCTTTCCAGAGTGCTATATTTATTAGAAAAGTCAGTTTACATTGCCATACATCAAGAAAATAACAAATGACACAAAGGAATTCACAATCCTCTACTTATCTTATCAAAGAAGTTTACAATATACCCTTAATCAACATCTTGTCAAAGGGAGGGTAGAAAAGAGTGACAGAAGGTTTACAATAGAAGATTTACAATTGAATAGTAAGTGGTATAGCTGGAGAATGTTTGAAAGGAAGATAGAGGCTATATATCACAGCAGGGAGTAACTGGGAGTTATAATTCAACATAGACAGTTTGGAAGTAACTGGCCCTTGTTACATGGCTGCATTTTTATGAGTTAGGTCACAAAGGTGTATGTTTGGAATAAGGTTTCTTCATCTCTGTGCTGATAATGGAAGGTAAACATTCGAGATGAATTACCAACACCTTTTTATCTAGATTTTTCCCAAGAAATGCCTTTGGGCTCTGGCAAATGTCCACTAAAGATGTTTTGATGTCTTTTGATTCTTTAGCTAATTTACCAGCCTTATTATAAAGGTACAATCTGGGATTCCCACAGGCACTCATCGCTCCCATGGCCTTGTCCACTTCCTCTGGGGTGACAATTTCAAACTCATCCCAAAAAATCTGATTAAGACTAGCCCTCGGCATCTCGGCTGGCATTGCCCAAACGGAGCCCAGGTCTGTCCGAATCTGAGTGATTTTATCTGACAGAAACTGAACAAACTGCTCAGCTCTTCCCTGCAAGGGTTCCCCCACCTCCTCACCTTTTAGGAGGGAGCAGGTCACCCTAAACAGGATGGCTGGGCGAGATTCCGCGGACGCAATAAGAGTGGAAAAAAGCACACATTTTGCCACCCGTATCGCCACTAGATAAGTGCTAATAAAGGCTCTTAGTAGTGATCGATCAGACTCAGAGTTACTAGCCCTCCAATGTCTCTCTAGGCATCTCTTTTGGTGCTTCATCTCCTGGAGTTCCTCGGTAAACCAAGGTGCCCTTCTGGAGCCGCTGCCGCAGAGAGGCCTCAATGGCACAACCCGATCCAATGCTGCAGCCGTCGCACTATTCCAGGCAGCGACCAAAGACTTGGCCGGATTGCGGACAAGGGAGTCAGGTATCTCGCCAAGCTCTCTCTGAAACCCCTCAGGGTCCATCAGGCACCTGGGGCGGAACCACTTAATCAGCTCCACCTCCCTGCAGTGTGTGTGGGGGGTAGTGTTCTGAAGTCAAGCCTCAGCAAGGAGTGATCTGACCATGACAAGGGCATCAAGATCGCGTCTCCACTGCCCCAAGAGAAATACAAGGTCAAGCGTGTGTCCCGCCCTATGAGTCGGACCCTGAACTACCTGGGTCAGGTCCATGATTGTCATGGAAGCCATGAACTCCTGTGCCCCATCTGAGCGTTCATTGAGAGACGGCAGATTAAAGTCCCCCAATACCATAAGTCTGGGGAACTCCACCACCAACCCTCGTGGCACAGGCAGGGCTGTCGTGACACAGCTGGGAGGCAGGTACGTCAACAGCAAGCCCAATTGAACCCTTAGGTCCAACTTCAAGAGGAGAGACTCACACCCCACAATCTCTGGGGCAGGGATCCTGCGAGGAACTAATGACATTCAGACGATAACTGCTACTCCCCCACCCCTTTCACTGATGTCGTGGTTGGTGGAGCACCTGAAACCCATCTGGGCACATTTCTGAGAGGGGAACACCTCCCCTCTTGGCCCAGCCAGATTTCGGTTATACATGCCAGGTCTGCCTCCTTGTCCAATATTAAATCTTGGAGGAGGGGAGCTTTGTTCACAACTGACCTAGCATTTAGCAACAACAACCTGAGACCGGGGCCCTGTACTCTTCTGACACCAGATCCTTGAGTTGAGCCTGAGGGGCCGGAACAAGCAATCGCTGTAATGTAGCGAGTCCTTGTTCCCCGATAATGGCTAGCCCTACAGCTCCCGCAATATCTGCCCCTCCCAGTCATGACTGGGATGGTCTGACTTCCCTCTATCCCCATAGACCCCTTCCCCTCTCCCACACACTGAATTGTTAATTATAATGAATTATTGAATATTGAAATTACTGAAATAATATCCATATTAATGTTAACATAAAGAAAAAGAAGCATGGCATCCAAATCTCAAATTAACTTGTTCCAATTACAACAACTTTAGAATAACAGAATAACTGAGTTGGAGGGGACTTAGGAGATCATCTACTCCAACCCTCTACTTAAGGTGGAAGCCCTATATCATTTCAGAGAAATGGTTGTCCAGTCTCTTCTGATTCTCAAAGTCATCAAATCTTTCATCTATACCAAATAGCAGGCCTAATCCTAATGTACATTCTTTAGCATCTTGCAATATTTTATACTTAATTTTTGGTTTTTGGTATGGGGGTTTTCCATACAAACTTGTAAATATTTTTTACCATTGTTTAAAAGGTATATCAATTGTCAATATCAATATTGTATGAAATAAAAAATAACAATCAAAGTAAAATATTCATCTTAATTACCAAAATACTGCCCAATAATCATAGTTATAATTTATCTCAATTCAATAAATCTTTTTAATTTCAATCTATTACTTTAACATAATTATTCTGAAATAATATTATACTAATGTTATACATAATAATATACTTCAAAACCTCAATCACTTCACATTTTTAAGAAAAATATTGTTAAAATTTTAATTTTTTTTTTAAAAAAACAACCTTTTCCCAGAGGAAATTACTATTTTTCAATATCCTGGTGATGTGGTGATTACTCTGAGAAAAGAGGTATTTATAAAGGAGTCACTTTAGCCTTGAGGAAGACTGCAGATAGAATCAGAATACTTCAGTTTCCTCAAACTAATATAAATATTTACATACAGGAAAATATCTTTATAGTTATGTGACTTTATGGAACACTTTACACACACACACACATACACATACACGTGTAAAGTGTTCTATGTATAGGCCACATAGCCATAAATCTATTTTCCTGTAGAGCAGGAATACCTTTCCTAACTCTTGAGAGTTCTTCATAAACGAACCTATGAAGAATCCCTAGCTCTGAGTTCAAGTAATATTGAGCAGGTGGAGGAATTCATACAGAGTCACAGGATGTAGTGGGCAATTGTGCAATTTTTTTGTCTCACTCCAAGGGAAGAGGAATAAGGCTATGCCATTCCCAATTGCCTAGAGGAAAGTACCTTTTCCAGACTGACTTTTTTTGACTGGAGCAGTCAGGGAGTTTGACATACATTCCAAGTCTCAGAATCAGGAAAGTGGAGAAAAAAAGAGAGTAGAAATGTCCCATGAGGTTCTCCCAAAGATCTTTTTTCCAAAAAGGCAACTGGACTCTCTTGTTTTTTCCTTGAAAACATTTTGCTTCTTATCCAAGAAGATCATTTTGTGTGAAGCAAAATGGTTTCAAAGAAAACCCCAAGAAAGTGCATTTGCCTTGGGAAAAAGAACCTTTGGGGCAATTGTGACCTAGATGATTGAGAATCTTCATAGACATATAGTCCTAAAATGTTTTTGCCAAGCAAGGAAGTAAATCACTTAACGAGATTAACGAGAGCTGGTTGCAGCCTGATTTTGAGATAGCCCTGACCCATGACCCTTGTTATCTGTTCTTGTGTGATGTTGATTCTGTTCATACTATTCTGAATTTGGACACCCCTGTCTAGGCTCTTAGGTCTTTGGACTAGATTTGGAAAATTCATCTGCATGCTCCTGTCAAACAAAATGCTTCAAATAGCCTTGATACAGGACTTCATAAAAGATGAACATGCAACATTAGAAATCAATTAACCACATGTACAATAAAAAGCAGCAGACCAAGTGAGTCAGAAAATGTTAAAATTGGCAGCTCTGGAAAGAAAGGAAATCATTTTTTTTAATAAAGTAGTTCTTTGCTCAAAAACCACAGAAAGCAGTTAATGTGGCAAGTGTTTAAGTCAGCTGGATCTCTAAAGGTGTCTTGAAACCTCTAAATAATGTTGAAGTCCTGCTATTACCCAATAAATTGACAATTACCTTAAGTAATGAGAGGGTGCAGAATGAGGAAATGTCAGATACAAACTGTCTTTGTATTTGGTAATCAAGTTAAGCCATGTAGAGACTCTGTCCATAATATTCTGAATTTGGACTGACTGACAACCCTGTCCAGGCTCTTAGGACCTTGGACTAAATTTGGAAAATTCATCTCTGTGTTAAACAAAATGCTGGTCAATGAAGATTTTGTTTCATGGACACTTTGGGATGTATCCTACAAAGGCTTGAGTGCAAATCATGGAAATAACCTGTAATTTTACATTATATTTTACATGTAATTTTACAAGTAATTAACATAATCTGCTGACTCCCTCCCTATGAATCCTCATGGAGATAAGATTGGTCCCCATTTTGACGTTCTTTCACAAGGCCCTGAAGATCTTCCTTTGCCAATGGACCAGGGGAGCCTAGAGTGGGACGGAGCCGATCAAGGGGCTCATTTGAGTGGGGGAGGGTTTTTTATTGTTTTTGTATTTGGGCTCTTTTCCTTGTAAACTTCCTGAGGCCACTGAGAAATAAATTTTGTTTAATAATTAAAAAAATAAAAAGTATGTCAATTATAGACTTGCTATAGGATGATGGTGACAGTCTCACCAATGTTCTGCTTCATTTGTGATGAGTAAACCTTAAGCCTCAAAGATGCACCATGGATTGTTAAGAAAGCAAATGAACTGCACTTTGGTTGTAAAACAGGTGATCAAAACAAAGCCTGGACTCCTCACATTTATTGTGCAAGATTTACAATACATTTAAACTGCAGGAAATTATTTCAGAACAATTCAATATTGTAATGATTTGTGTACTTAGTCTCAGTCAATCTTTTTTTAGATTTAGGTATTTTTTATTCTATGTTTAATTTTTTAAAAATATATCATGGAGATGAATCTACCTAATTCTCCTTCCTTCTCTATTTTCCTCAATATCTTGCAGTAACTTGGGCTGTGAGAGAGTGACTGACCCAAAGTCACCCATCTAGCTTCCAGCCTCAGGCAGGTCAAGGCCTCCAATTGTAATGTAATACATGAACCACAACATCCCCCCTGGCTCCCTCTCCAGACTTAAGCCTAAATTTTTCTTTCTTTTTCTCTTTTGATATTATCTGCGTTAAATGTATTATTCCTGCTTTATTGACAGGAATAAGAGCTGAATTTCAATAAAGTTCTAGTGACTGAATGAATGATTGTGTGAAGGAAAGGTTTTAAATACTGAGATGGTAATTTTGCTAGTAATCCTTGGATGGAAAACAGTTTATCTTGATGCCAGTACAAGTTTTCATCCAGTGTAAATAGCAAACAGGCCAAGCATGCAGTTTCCATCTGCATTTTGGGTGAGTGGATAAGTGGTTGCCTCATTTGCTGTAGCAACTATTTTATGTCACCATGGAATAATTCTTCTATTGTGCCCAGAGTTGCAATAGCTCAGGGATGCAAATTGCAATCCCCATTTCCACATTTAATCTTGCATTAAGAAGAAATCGTTGATGGTCCTTGAGTAACCTTGATTATTTTTTGTGTATAAAGAACATAGTTTGTCATTCTTCTTTCAATATTCTTCCTATCTTGCTTCATCCAAGTCTGATTTGCTACAGAAGAATGATAGATGGTGAAGAGGTACTAATGGTTCCTGCACGAAAGAAATTAAATCAACAGAGATCAGACCGCTTACAAAGTCATTAATTAATTTGCTTGGCTTGCAAGGATAGGAAGAGAAAAACAAGAATTTCACTGTCTTGGAACCCTGAATTACATCAGAGTTTTGGTTCAAGTTTGAAGTTTAATAACATTTGTATGCCACCCAATCCCGTGGGAGTCCGGGCAGCTAACAATACAATAAATAATAAAAATAAAAAATAGAGAAGAAGAAAAAAAAGATAGATTTAAAAAAACACATCATGCACTCAATTCTGAGTGGGGCTGGACCATATTTTAGGGTCAACAGCCCCAGGTCTGCTGGAACAGCTAGGTTTTAGTTGCTTTACATAAGGCTGGGAGAGTGGGAAAGGTCCGGATCTCTGCGGGAAGATCGTTCCACAGGGCCGGGGCAGCTACAGAGAAAGACCTCCCCTGGGTAATTGCCAACCGGGATTGTCCGGTCGACAGTACCTGAAAGAGGCCCAATCTGTGCGATCTTATAGGTCGTTGGGAGGTGTGTGGCAGGAGGCGGTCCCGTAGGTATTCAGGTCCCAAGCCATGTAGGGCTTTAAAGGTAATGACCAGCACCTTGAAGCGCGTTCGGAGACTGATGGGAAGCCAGTGCAGCTCGCGGAGGATAGGTGTGATATGGGTGTACCTAGGTAAACCTGATATCGCTCATGCAGTCGCATTCTGGACCAATTGTAGTCTCCGAACACTCTTCAGGAGAAGCCCCAAGTAAAGTGCATTACAGTAATTAAGCCTAGAGGTGACGAGAGCATGAATGACCATTTGAAGTGCCTCCCGGTCCAGGTAGGGCCACAACTGGTGCACCAGGCAAACCTGGGCAAAAGCTCCCCTGGTCACAGCCGACAGGTGGTATTCTAATGTCAGCTGAGGATCCAGGAGGACACCCAAGTTGTGGGATCTCTCTGAGGGGTGAAGAGTTTCGCACCCCAGGGTATGAGGTGGTATATCTGGTCCGTTCTTGGGGGGCAACATCAATAGCCACTCGGTCTTGTCTGGATTGAGAGCCAGCTTGTTTACTCCCATCCAGACCCTAACATCCTCCAGGCACTGGAACATCACTTCTACCGCTTTGCTGAGTTGGCATAGGGCAGACAGATACAACTGGGTATCGTCCGCATGTTGATGATATTTGATCCCGTGCCAATGAATGATCTCACCCAGCGGCTTCATGTAGATGTTAAATAGGAGGGGGGACAGGACCGAGCCCTGAGGCACCCCATATTTTAGGGGCCTAGGAGTCGACCTCTGTCCTCCAACCAACACCAACTGCAACACCTATCCAAGAGGTAAGAGGAGAACTACCGTAACACGGTGCCTCTCACTCCCACCTTTCCCAGTCATCGCAGAAGGATACCATAGTCAATGGTATCGAAGGCCGCTGAGAGGTCAAGAATAGAGGATAGAGGAATGTCCTCTATCCCTGGCCCGCCAGAGATCATCGGTCAGTATGACCAAAGCAGTTTCGGTGGATTAACCAGGCCTGAAACCCGTCTGAAAGGGATCTAGATAATCTGCTTCATCCAAGGCCTGTCGGAGCTGAAAGGCCACCACCTTCTCAACAACCTTCCCTACAAAAGGGAGGTTGGAGACTGGACAATAGTTATTAAGAATAGCTGGATCCAGAGAAGGCTTCTTAAGGAGGGGTCTTACCACCGCGTCCTTTAGGGGCAACGGGAAAGATCCCTCCCAAAGAGGGATCTTTAACAATCCCCTTGAGCCAGCCTCGTGTAACCTCCCTGCTGGTCGAAACCACGCAGGAGGGACATGGGTCCAGTAAACAGGTGGAGGTACTTACAGCTCCCATAGCCTTGTCCACTTCCTCAGGAGTAACAAACTGGAACTCGCTCCAAGAAATCCGACCAAGGCCCACTCTCGGCATCTCTGCAGGTACTGTCCAAGTGGAGTCCAGGTCTGTCCGAATCTGAGTGACTTTGTCCGACAGAAACTGAACAAATTCCTCGGCTCTTCCCTGCAAGGATTCACCCGCATCCCTCCCTTTCAGGAGAGAGCGGGTTAACCTAAACAGGGCAGCCGGGCGTGATTCTGAGGATGCAATGAGAGAAGAGAAATGCATACATTTAGCCGCCCGAATCGCCAGTGGATAAAATTTTATTTTTTTTTGTAGATTTTAATAGCATTTATAGGCCGCCCTTTTCCCTGAGGGGACTCAGGGCGGCTTACAATAATAAAGGAAGGGGAGTGAAGACAAAACATAAAAAGAAATGTGCAATGACTAAAAAATACTAAAAACACAACATTCACTCAGCATTCGGGAGGGGCAAGAGAATTTATCCCCAGGCCTGACGGGCTAGCCAGATCTTGAGGGCTATACGGAAGGCCTGGACTGTGGTCAGGGTACGGATCTCCATGGGGAGATTGTTCCATAGCGTCGGAGCAGCAACTGAGAAGGCTCTCCTCCGGGTAGTTGCCAGTCGGCACTGACTGGCGGATGGAATACGGAGGAGGCCAACTCTATGCGATCTGATGGGACGCAGGGAGGTTATTGGCAGGAGGCGGTCTCTCAGATAGTCAGATCCACTACCATGGAGCGCTTTATAGGTGGTAAGTAAGACCTTGAATTGCACCCGGAGATCCACAGGCAGCCAGCGCAGCTCGCGGAGGATAGGTGTTATGCGGGCGAACCGAGGTGCGCCCACAATCACTCGCGTGGCCGCGTTCTGTACTAGCTGAAGTCTCCGGGTGCTCTTCAAGGGCAGCCCCATGTAGAGCACATTGCAGTATTCCAGCTTAGAGATCACAAGGGCTCGAGTGACTGTCGTGAGAGCCTCCCGATTCAGGTAGGGCCGCAACTGGCGCACCAGGCGAACCTGGGCAAATGCCCCCCTGGTCACAGCCGATAGATGGTGATCAAAACTCAGCTGTGGATCCAGGAGGACTCCCAAGTTGCGGACCCTATCTGAGGGGTATAAGTTTTGTCCCCCCAGCCTGATTGATGGTACGGTGGTCAAATTATTGGGAGGAAAACACAACAGCCACTCGGTCTTGTCTGGGTTGAGCACCAGTTTGTTTGCTCTCATCCAGTCTTTAACAGCTTCCAGACCCTGTTCCATCACGTCCACCGCTTCATTGAGTTGGCACGGGGCGGACAGATACAATTGAGTATCATCCGCATATTGGTGATACTTTATCCCGTGCCTCCGAATGATCTCGCCCAGCGGTTTCATGTATATGTTGAATAGGAGGGGGGACAAGACCGACCCCTGTGGCACCCCACATGTTAGGGGCCTCGGGGACGATCTCTGCCCACTCACCAACACCGACTGCGACCTGTCCGAGAGGTAGGAGGAGAACCACTGCAAAACAGTGCCGCCCACTCCCACCTCCCGCAGTCGTCGCAGAAGGATACCATGGTCGATGGTATCGAAAGCCGCTGAGAGGTCAAGGAGAACCAGGATGGACGCAAAGCCTCCATCCCTAGCTCTCCAGAGATCATCGGTCAATGCGACCAAAGCGGTTTCTGTGCTGTAACCTGGTCGGAAGCCGGACTGGAAGGGGTCAAGATAGTTTGCTTCCTCCAAGGTACGCTGAAGCTGGAGGGCCACCACTTTCTCAACAACCTTCCCCACATAGGGAAGGTTGGAGACTGGACGGTAGTTATTAAGAATAGCTGGATCCAGGGACGGTTTCTTCAGAAGGGGTCTCACCACCGCTGCCTTAAGCTCGGTGGGAAAATGCCCCTCCCGAAGAGATGCCACAACAACCGCTTGGATCCAGCCTCGTGTCACCTCACTGCTGTTGGCAACCAGCCAGGAGGGACACGGGTCCAGTACACAAGTGGAGGTACTCACAGCTCGCATAGCCTTGTCCACATCCCCAGAGGCAACTTCCTGAAACTCAACCCAGAGATGGTTTGCCAAGTCTTTCCCCTGTGTCTCAGCTGGCTCTGCAAGAGTGGAGTCCAGGTCCGCTCGAAACCGGGCAACTTTGTCCGCCAAGAACTGAACATACTCCTCAGCCTTACCCTGTAAGGGGTCCCCCGTCTCCCTCCTATTTAGGAGGGAGCGGGTTATCCTAAACAGGGCGGCTGGGCGGGACTCGGTGGACGCTACCAAGGAGGCAATGTATGTTCTTTTTGCCGATCTTAGAGCGCGAGTATACTCCTTGGTGCATGCTGTTACAAGTGCCCGGTTCAATTCGGACCTGTCTAATCTCCACAGGTGCTCTAGGCGTCTCCTCCGGCGCTTTATCTCCCGGAGCTCCTCGGTAAACCAAGGAGGCCTCCGGGGGCCGCTGACCCGGAGGGGCCGTAGTGGCGCAATCCGGTTTAGAGACCCCGAAGCTGCCGAGTGCCAGGCAGCGACAAGGGTCTCAACCGAACTGTGGGCGAGAGTATCTGGAATAACCCCAAGCTCCGTCTGGAACCTAATGGGGTCCATCAGTCGCTTGGGGCGGAACCACCTGGTCGGTTCCTCCTCCCTACGGTGGGGGTTTGGCCTCCGGAAGTCTAGCCTCAGTAGGCAGTGGTCTGACCACGACAGGGGTATGATCTCATTACCCCTCAGACCAAGATCGTAACTCCACTGCTCCGAGAGGAATACGAGGTCGAGCGTGTGACCCGCTGAGTGGGTTGGGCCTCAAATTACCTGAGTCAAGCCCATGGCTGTCATGGAAGCCATGAACTCCTGCGCTCCGTCAGAGCGTTCACCGAGCGAAGGCAAGTTGAAGTCCCCCAGAACTATGAGTCTAGGGAACTCAGCTGCCAGCTTGGCTACTGACTCGAGGAGCGAGGGGAGGGCTGCTGCAACGCAGTTGGGAGGCAGGTACGTAAGCAGCAGACCCACTTGACCCTTGAGGTCCAGCTTCACCAGCAGGGACTCACACCCGACAAGCTCCGGAGCAGGGATCCTACGAGGTACTAAAGACTCCCGGACTACAATAGTCACACCGCCACCCCTTCCCTGGGCTCTCGGCTGGTGTAGCACCTGAAATCCGGCTGGGCACATCTCTACGAGGGGGACTCCTCCCTCCGTGCCCAGCCATGTTTCAGTAATACATGCCAGGTCTGCACCCTCATCAGTTATCAAGTCCTGGATGAGGGGGGCCTTATGAACCACAGACCTGGCATTTAGCGACAGCAGCCTGAGACCAGGGTCCTGATCACTCGCGCCATCTGACCTTGGAGTGGGACTCCTAGGGCCGGAAGGAGGGATCTCTGTAATATAGCGAACCCTCCTTCCCCAATGATGGCCTGCCCTAAAGTCCCCGCCATATCTGCCTCTCCCTGTTATGACCGCAATGCTCCGACCCTCTCCCGTGGATATAGCCCCCCCAACCACCCCAATGGCCCCCATATGACCCGCCAGGTCCTCCGAATCATTCATACTCAAACTCTCACACAAGCAGTCCTCTCTAATAGAATTAAAACACAAATACAGCTAAATAAATTAAAAGTGAGATCATTCATACAACCAGACAATCCCATGCACTCAACATACCAGTTAAAATTAGAAAATAATAGGGTTGCGCAGGTCCAAGATAGTATTAGTTCGTAATAGTCCAACGTAATAATCCCCCCTCTCCTGAGGGGGGGTGTCACACCCTAATGGGGGGCTCCACTCTTCTCCTTCTTCTATGCCCCAAAGAAAAGTCCACAACTGGAAGGTCAAAGTTCGATAATATACAAGGCAATCGTGTGTAATAAAGGGAAGGCAAAAATGCCTGATGTTTATAAGCAAGGATTGTTCAGTCTTATTCCCTTTAAAGTCCCAAAGAAAGTCAGCGGACCACATAGGAGAAAATCTATTTCCTAGGGTTATATAATGTCCATAGTCCGGTGGGCCAAGATCTGAGGCTGGCCCCAGCTGCTCAGGGTGAAGGGGAGGAAAGCGATGGTTTTCTTGATACCCAAACCTTGTCCCTACTGCTGCCATCATCTGTTGTTCCCAATATTCCTAATAAACAGTAACAAAGGAATAATGATTGGGGCAGCTGCGATGGTAAATGGAACAAGGCTGGGGGAGAGGGAGGGGCGTCCAGACCTTCTTCCTCCACAGATCGAAACGTCCTATTCAGGGCTCCGTCTTCCGTCCTCCGTTCAGTCCCCTAGCCAACAGGCAAGCGGCCCAGGGACCCCAGGAGTGGACAGGCAGCTGGCAGCAGAGTCAGCAGGATAGGACGGGAGGGGGATGTCTGAGGGGGGGGGGGCTACGGGATGGTAAACGCAGCCAATCACCCCAACCACCCCAACCACAACTCCCAATGGTCTTCAGCAAGTTAATCCTCACCGATGGAATGCTGAGCCTTGTGAAAATCCCGGGACCAAATCCTTCCAGGGGGCTCCGTTGGTAGTCCGAATGGACTCCGGAGGCTCTAGATATCTTTAGTCTTTAGCACTGGCTTCTAAGGAACAGGAAGCCAGGCAGCCATCCGAGTCCCGCGTATGCGCAAACAGCAGCAACCCTCTTAGTAATTAAAACCAAAGTTTAACAAAAGAAAAACTCATCCCAGATGGAAAGAGGGGGGGTAAATACCCCCTTCAGCAGCTGGGCCCAGACGTTCTCAAAGGGCCTCAGCAACCGGAGAGTTAATCAGGCTTCCTCCCAAACCAACATCAGAAGGCAAGGGGCACAGCGGCGATTGCAGCCGCGGCAGTCAGATAGTAAATGCAAGGGGAGGTCGGATTTCACAGACCAGCTGGGCTGCGGTGTTGGGCGGCTCAGCGGAATCCACGGCGTCTTTCGGAGGTGGCAGCCTTGGGGAGTAAAAACTCAACAGTCCACTGCCACCCCCAGGACCGGGAGATGTTCACACTACTTCAATTCCCTTGGCTCGCCTCCAAAGCTCAATTCCTTCTCTCTGCGGGGGTTTTGCCAACGGGAGGTCGGGTTTCACGGACCAGCTGGGCCGCGATGTTAGGCGGCGTCGGCGGAATCCACGATGCCGGCGTCTTTCGGAGGTGGCAGCCTTGGAGAGTGAAATTCAGCAGTCCACTGCCACCCCCAGGACCAGGAGAAGTTCACGCTGTCTCAGCTCCCTCGGCTCGTCTCCAAAGCTTTATAAGTCCAAAGCTTTATAAGTCCTTATAAAGGCTCTTAATTGTGTTTGGTCAGATTCAGATTTACTGGCCCTCCAGCGTCGCTCTAGGGGTCTCTTTTGGCGCTTCATCTCCCAGAGTTCCTCGGTAAACCAAGGAGCCCTCCTGGATCCACTGCTGCGGAGAGGCCTCAAGGGCGCAATCCAATCAAGAGCCCCAGCCGCCGCTCTGTTCCAAGCAGCCACCAAGGCCTCCATTGGACTGTGGGCAAGGGAGTCAGGTATCTCCCCAAGCTCCAACTGAAATCTCAAGGGATCCATCAGGTGCCTGGGGTGGAACCATTTAATCAGTTCCACCTCCCTGCAGTGGGGGAGTAGTTTCAGAAAATCAAGCCTCTGACCATGACAAGGGCAAGGTCTTTATGCCCTTCAATTCCAGATCACATCTCCACTGCCCCGAGAGAAACACAAGGTCAAGAGTGTGTCCCGCTGTATGAGTCGGACCTTGAATTACCTGGGTCAAGTCCATGGCTGTCATGGAAGCCATGAACTCCTGCGCTCCATCGGAGCATTCGCCGAGAGATGGCAGGTTAAAGTCCCCCAGTACTATAAGTCTGGGGAAATCAACTGCCAATCCGGCTACTGACTCCAGGAGCGAAGGCAGGGCTGTTGTAACACAGCTGGGAGGTAGGTACGTTAACAGCAAGGTCACTTGACCCCCAAGGTCCAGCTTTACAAGCAGGGACTCACACCCAACAGTCTCCAGAGCAGGGGTCCCACTAGGTGCTAATGATTTCCGGATGACAACTGCCACTCCCCCACCCCTTTCACTGGTGTCGTGGTTGGTGCAGCACCTGAAACCCTTCTGGGCACATTTCTGAGAGGGGGACTCCTCCCTCATGGCCAAGCCAGGTCTCAGTAATACATGCCAGATCTGCCCCCTCATCTAATACTAAGTCCTGGATGAGGGGAGCTTTCTGAATCACAGACCTGGCATTTAGCAGCAGCAATCTGAGGCCAGGGCCCTGGCATCTCTTGCCACCTGGTTGCAGGTGCAGTCCTAGGATTGAGTTTTCAGGGCCAGAACTAGGGATCACTGTAACATAGTGAGCCCTCCTTCCCTGGTAATGGCTAGCCCTGAAACTCCCATCATACCTGCCTCTCCCAACCATGACCAGAATGCTCTGGCCCGTCCCCATTGTCGTAGACCCCCCCTCCCCTCCCACGGCCCCCGTTCTTCCCAGCAGGTCATTCGTATCATACACTCTGGGACGAGAGGCGGTTTCTAAGAAATGTAACAAATCTCTTTGAAATCTTCAATTTTATGGCAGAAAAGAAAACCAAAAGACTATTTTTCAAATGTTCTTGAGGTCTATAACATAAGCAAAATATATCACATGCAATCTTCTTTTTCTGCAGTAAAGGTATTCCTTTAGCCATGTGAACTCCATGAGTGCATTGCATAGTTACCCAATAGGTGCCAAGTATATGGGGAGCTTAAATGATTCTCTGTGTATCTGAAACCTGATGAGAAGAAACACAGAGAGTACAATTCTTTGCTTTTGCCTAAAAAGATAAGGAGGAAGAACATAGAGGTCATCCAGCTTTTCTTGCAATACCGTCCTATTGAAATTGCCATAGATGTCTGCAGTTTCTATGAAGATGCTTTGGGTTTAGTTCTTTCATTGAGGGTGTAACATGGTGCTTTGTAGCAATTTAACAAAAGAGCCATGAGTTTTTCTGGATTGCTAGGTGTTTTCTTCTGAAAGGTGGCTAGCTTTGTGTTTACCTGATTCTGGAAATAGATGCTGCCACCTTAGTGATTTACTGAATGACAGAATAACAGAAAAGTAACAGAATACAGAATAGCAGAATTGGAAGTGACCTTGGAGGTCTTCTAGTCCAAATCTTTGCTCAAGCAGAACCCATTATTTCAGACAAGTGACTGTCCAGTCTCTTTTTAAAAACCGTCAGTGATGGAGCATCCACAACCTTTGAAGACTGGTCGTTGCTCTGGCTTATTATTTTCACTGTCAGGAAATTTCCCCTTAGTTTGACATTGCTTCTTTCTTTGATTCATTTCCAATCATTGCTTCTTGCTTTGCCTTCTGGTGCTTTGGAAAATAGGTGGAGCCCCTCTTTTTGGTGGCAGCCCCTCAAATATTGAAACACTGCTATCATGTTCTTCTTTTCACTAGACTAAACATACCCAATTCCTGGAACCGTTCTTATATGATTTAGCCTGTAGGCCGCTAATCATTCTTTTTGCTCTTTTCTGCACTCTCTCCAGAGTCTCAGCATTTTTAAAGTGTGTTGACCAAAACTGGATGCAGTATTCCAAGTATGGTCTTACCAAGATGTTATAAAGTGGTGCTAACACTTATCTCTCTGTTAATTCACCCTAGGATTGCTGGGCTGAGAGGTGCTGGACTGAGAGGTGCTGGACCTAAATCTTGTCTTGGAAACACAATTGAAAGCATTGCCCAACCCTGCTGATCAACGTCTGATGCAACCACTAAATAAGCTCATTGTTTAATTGAATTTAAATTCTTTCTATTCAAGAAATTGATGGGCTTCTCTCTCTGCTCCCTGCAAACCTGACATTTATTTCCAACTGACAGAGGAAGTATAGCAAAACAGTAATATCAGGACCAACCAAAGTGTGGTGCTCTGCTGCAATCTAACAATTGGGATCCTACAGAATTGTTTTTAGTTAAAATATTTATATAGCTATCCATGTGTCAGATAACACTGGTTAGCTCCTAACAAAGTCATTTTAAAAACTGTAAAATATACTCAATTAAAACATAAACCAATACTTGCATTTCTTTGACAAAAGTAATTGAAATGAACACATCCCTTTTGTGTTTCTTTTTCTTTCATAGATTTGTGCTTGTTTTATGAAATGAAAGGAATTTTTTTAAAGTTTTTTCGAAAGGCGACTTTTTGAGATTTTTAAAAAAATATTTCATTTTTCATCCATGAAGCAAGCTTCTTCACTGAGAAGCGAAACTTCTTCAAAGAAAAACCAGAAAGTCCAGTTGCCTCTTGAAAAAGCACCTTTGGGACAACTGTGACCTGGATGACTGAGAATCTCAATAGACATATATAAAAGTTTATTCTGCAATTTTCTGAAAGAATGTTTGTTTTCGGTCTACCTTTGTCTATGGTTTAAAAGATAATTTAATTGCTTCCCCCCTTTTCTTGTATAATATATCATTCTCCTTTTCTTGTAGACAAACTCAGAAATATTCTGGCTTCTAATTTGCAAAAGGAACAGCACATCTCAAAGAAGCTCAGAGAAAAATTGAGAAGGATTCCATGGATGACAATTTTAAAGGGCAAATCAACTCAAGAAGTTTGGGAAACTCTGAAAAACATGATTATAAAAGCCCAGTCCATATTAATACTACTAAAAAACACACCAAGAAAACCAAGAAAAAAACAGCATGGTTGCACAAAGAACTCTCAGATCAACTGACTGGAAAAAAGAACAAATACAAAAAATGGAAAGTAATTCAGAAAGCTAAGGCTTTGACCAAAGTAAGACTTTCAACAAATGTCAAAAACTATAAAAATGTTTCTTTCAACAAAGAAAGGAAAAGAAAATGTCAAACAAACAATCTTTTCAGGGAAGTCTGATTTATAGCTGAGTTTTTAACATTTTATAAGATGATTTGTGTAACAAGTTAAATATTTTCATCCCCTAATAAATTTAGACACTGTAATAAAGGAGAAAAAGAAGAATATTTGAGGGGGTGGGGAATTAGAACTAGAATCAGTTTCCAGATAATAATGTCCACAATACTATCCCTCAATTGTTCGCTTTGTGTGTTTGTGTGCATTATGTCCTAGGTGCCTCACCCTTTGATCATTGATGATTTTATTTTGTAGTTTATCTATTTGTTTCTCCTGGTAAGTAAAATCAATTTCATAATCTCTGTTTGTCTTTTTAACAAAAAGAATGGTCCAGGAACAGATTCTTTCTCTTATGCAGATATTCTCTAGCTATATCAGGGGGGCATTTGTTGGAGCTGCAGCCCGTGCAACTGGAGCGTCTTTGCAGTAGTGCCTCCCGGTTTTATTTTATTTTATCAATTTTTACTACTCTCATTGAATCCTTTTTTGTTTAATTAACATTTTTTGGTGGAGATAACAGCATAGAGCATAATACAAACAAAAAGTCTTGTTGCTGCCAAGAATTGATAAAGCATGGGAAAAAGAAAGAAATGCCATGGCACCAGCCACCACCATCATCTCTACCTCCAGTAAAAACAGCAAAGCATCCAAGAATTGAGGAGCTCTTTGTTGGCAAGAGATCTGTAAGTAAAACTAACCCCCCTCCCCCATTCCCAACAATCTGGAGAGATTAGAATGAGACGTGCAAAAAGATGTGGCAAAACAGCATTTACTACACTTTCCCGATCTGGCGGGGGTGGGGGGGCAAACTGAAAGCCAGCACTTCTCACAAACAATTAGCCCAATAACTTCCTATATGGAGTCTGAGCTAAAGGCTAAAAAGGCAACCAACAACCAGATAATTCAGAGTACGGATAGTTTTCCTTGGGAAAATTCAACTGAGTTTATAGCAAAGCAATGCTTTCTCATAGCGCAAAAGGTGGTTTCAATGTTCGAACAATTAATTGACATCCAACATGATGTAGAGACATTGAAAAAACTTAGCTGTTTTTCTTCAAGTACAATATTGGGCCCCAGGTACCCACACTAAAGTTCTTGCAGAAGACTTGGTTAACACACATATGCAGGATAAGGAAGAGGAAAAAGAGCAAAGAGCCAGAGAAACAGTTAAAGAGTCAGATAAAAGGTGGCAGTCCTCTCAGAAAAAACAGTCCCTCCCCAGACAAGGCAACGAGTGAAAGGTATTAATGAAGAAGAAGTCAGGAAAGCATTTCTCCCCCAATCACAACAATCACAACGCTCACTACAAACCAAATGGATTGCTTTTAGAATCCATATGAACAGACTTAATTATGGACGTTGGAATTCCAGAAGTGCAATACTAAATTCCCTAAGCCAGCTGTCAGACCTGCAGCGGTTCCTTTAAGAATCTTTGACCTGCCACACTCTTATTAAGGGGGGATTTTGCAAAGGGTGGAATATGTTGTTTTCAAAATAAAAAATTCCTTCCTAGAAGCTCAAGGTCATCTTTTGTCTCCCAAACCTTTACACCTGACCGGAAGCAGTTAGGCATAGACGCCAGCGTGGAAGAAGAAGATTGGACCATGTGATGGACTGTGGGTGTGGGAGCAAGATCATGAACTTTTAACTGGGTGGGATTCTGATGTAACTTCCAGAGTTGGAATCCCCACAGCACGATGCCAACATGCCTGCCTTATTGAATTGGAACTTTAAGCATAGTTTTGCCTTCGACTCTGATTTAATTCTGCATGATATTTGGAATGCTATCACCAGCCTCTTCAATGTCACAGGGGTCTGACTGATCTCCATGCTGTGGAGTGGTTACCTGAGGTTGCAAATTGGAAGTGGATTCTCCTGTCTTTTAAACAGCCCACCATACCACAGATGCTATTCAACATGAAGGCACATTTAGCCTCCTTTCAAATATTTCTCATCAGAGTCTTTGATGATGCCCATATTATTTCACAAACCCCTGTAGGACTGAAGAGACCAATTATGGCAACACTCGGCTATTGCAGGCAAAACAAGCTGGTCCTTAACTTTGATTAATCAAAAATATTAGTTTTTGCTAAAAGACCTAGCCTATACCCCTGGAAAATAGAAAGACATCGTTTGGAACAGGTTAGAACATTTAGATACCTTGGGGTGGTTTTCCATTCACAAGGGACATGGAAGGCACACCTGGATCACACTTTGCAAGCAGCCAATAGGTCCTCCAATGCAATTAAACATTTCTTTTACACAGGTGGAAGTCAGTTAGTACCTGCTGCCTTAAAACTTTTTGAAGCCAAAACATTGACAGAAATTCTATATGGGGCACAAACAGAAATCCTTGCAAAGAAAGACTTGCTAGAAACCATACAAACCAAATTCCTGCGAGTCATCAGCTGCACCCAAAGAAACTCCAAATGCCCAGTAAAGAATTGAGACAGGCATGCCTCAAATTCAGGTAAGAGCCTGGAAGATGATGATCATTCATTGGCTTAAAATGCATTTCTTTCCAGAGGGACTGTCCCTACTAGTGTTGATTGACAACTCCCTCTGCCCCTGGAAACAGGCAATTGATCACAAGCTGGGCTCTTATGGCTCTCAGGCTTTGATTAAGCTGGGCTCTTAATGTCCCTAGGCTTTGATTAAGCAAAGGGCTCTTAATGTCACTAGGCTTTGATTAAGCAAAGCAAGTAGTAATCAATAGAATGTAGGACATGGAGTTCCAAGAAGAACTAAATAGGTTGCCTCTCCACAGTAGAGAAGAATCAAACAGGGTATGTGTGAATCGGCAAGATATCTAAATGACCTGATCTTCTCAAAACAAAAAATAGCTTTCTTCAGAACCAGATTTAACATTCTTCCTTCAGCACTCCTCCAGGGCAGGTATAAGAGAACTCTTATAGCCGAACGGGTTTGTATATGTGGTAAAGGAGAAGTGGAAGATATCTCACATGTTCTATTACACTGTGAGCTATACAGAGCTTGTAGGTGTGCACATATTCTTCCCTTATTAAATAGATTGCCAGGGAGGGCAGACAATTTTTATCTAGGCTTTCTCCTGCACAAACCTGGCTACTACATATGCAGTGGCAAAGTTGTGTGCTGCTGCAAAGTCCACAAGAAAAAAATTGGTTACAGAAGTATAGTTGTCATCTTCTACCAATTATTTCGACATATCTCTAACAATTTCTGGACCATTGTATTTACTCTCATATTTAATGGCTTTGCACCCAGGTAAACCAGGGAGTGACCCGAACAATTTGAAAACATGTATGTTATTTTCCACTTTAAACATAAATACTTTTTAATTATATCTTAATGTCAGTACTTTTTAACATATTGTAATAAGTAATGTGTATTGCTGGACTTCGACCGTAATAAAGATTTATACTTATCCTTCTCTGGCTATATCTTCCTTTCCTTTATCAACCCTCAACCGATGTTGATATTGAATCATCAACATCCTTCTTACATTAAGTAGTATCCCATGGTATTTAACTTGAGAAAAATATAAACTTAAGACATTATTATCTGCTCTTTTCTGAGGTTTTAGCTAATAGCTTAAATTTAATTTTATACTACTTCTGGCCAAGCAATCACATCAGCAGGAAGACCTCAGTAGCAAAGTATCTGCTACAATAAATAAACAGAGGGGGAAGAATGAGACTGAGTGAAATTACAGCATAATATCTGTTTGAAGAGCAGGAAACACATTTCACCCTGAAATGTAAGCAAAGAGATTCATTTCTCTCTCTCCCTCCCCCCCCCCCTCGTAGTCATAGCAATATATTGGTCCAGGTCTCTGTTAAGGAAGTTGCACAATGTCTGCAATGCTCATTTAGCTTTATATCAAGAAATATTTTCCTAATTTTACTTCAATGCATAAATTCTGTACAGTTTGATGGATAGTAATTTGATTTATATAAAGAAAGATAACAAAATAGCAGGCAGTGATGTCTGGTAATTGGCTAGATCTTGAAGATATCCAGGGTGGTAGATGGAGATAGCATTGTTTTCCAGGGAAACTATAGAAATGAGATAAAATAATAGATTGATGCAAAAGGCTAAGGTATTTTTCCATCACATGAACCACACATTTATTCCCTCCTATCCTTCTTTTCATATAGTAGTTTCCTTTAAACCATTTCCCTCTTCATTTCAATGCTTTGGAAAGCTTTGTGAATGCAACCTGTATCAGGCAGAATTTCTCAATATACATGTGTAGTGTCTCTATTAGAGGAGATTTTTCATACTGTCTATAGCACAACCATCATTTTGGACACTCTCGAAACAGAAAATTGTAAGCATTACAAATTTAATTCACTGCCCTCCTAACCTACAACAGCAGTGTCTGGCATGCCCTATGAGATGAAAAAGAGGAGAAAGAATGAATAATGAGTAAAGATACCTTGATATTTACATCAATTTTTCTTCCAAGACAAGAGACCACCTTCTTCCACAGAAATGCGGGATTCCTATTACTTCAGGGAGTTTCCGGTAACCAGAGGAATCCATTTCTGCTGATTTCCCTGCAGCAGCCCAAATAAATCTGACCTGAAGCCAAATATCAAGTCTGGGTTAAAATTGGTTTACTTGGTATATCTGTATTTATTAGGACAATAAGGAGGAAAAAATTGGTTCACAAGATAAGCCCTTGCTGTGATATATTTCATTCCATTATTATGTGGTTAATCTTTGGTGAGATTCACAGCCTTTGGGGCTGGTTGGTAGCTCAACAACTCGAGTCCTAACCAAGGACCTAGGAACTGTTAAGGTAATGTCAGAGGATATAAGTTGTTCCAGGTAGGGTGGTTTTTTGTAGAGTCAGAATGTTCAAGTCAGGTAAATTTAGAAAATTCAAATCGTGAGATCGCCTTTTAGGTATTGTTTCAAGGGCTCCATTACAATTGGGACAACACATGATTTCTTTTTCCACAGTAGCTCAACCTGAATTTGCAAGTCCCGGTATTTTGTGATTTTTTTATTGCTGTTTATCTACAATTTGTGCCTCTCCAGGTATTGCAATGTCAATAAGACATACTTTTTTCTTTTCAACTATTGTTATGTCAGGTGTGTTGTCTTCATCTTTCTCATTACAAAGGCAACATTTGCTGTTGGTGGTAACATGTTGAATTTCTGCCTTCATGCAGTTTGTGGCTAAGGCTTGTTCTTGAGCTGCCAAAATAAAGCCTTCTGTTTCTTTTTTCAGTACTCCTGATCTTAACCAGTTCCAAGTTAGTTTTTGGTCAGCTTTGCCTTTAATACTTTTCAAGTATTGGCCATGCATAGCTTTGCTTTTCCAATTTTCAGCTCGCTTCTCAATTACTTCTTTCTTATGTTCAGCTTATATTATTATTATGATTATACAATTGTATCACAACGACCAGTTGTTTATTATTATTATACAATTGTATCACAGCGGCCAGTTGTTTCACCGGATTTGGCATTGGTTACTAGTCGGGCCCTAGCCAGGGGCCTAGGACGTCATAACGTATTTTCGTAATATGCGTGCAGATCCAAGTAGCGTGGCTTTTTGCATTTGACTGATGGTGATTTTGTCAATTTTTAACTTCAAAATTTTCCTAACTCGGTTGGTGTACTCTCGCCTGACAATAGTTTTTACTTCTCCATGCTTGATGTTATCCAACTGCAGAATGCCTAAGTATTTGTAAGCTTCATTTTCGTTGCATTTAATTAGTTGGCCATTGGGCATTTCAATTCCCTCACTGCAGTGATTTCACCCCTTTTTATGGATACAGTGGCACATTTTTCCATGCCAAACTGCATTGAAATATCAGTGCTGAATACTCCGACTGTGTTTGTCAATGATTGAATTTCTATTTCTGACTTTCCATAGAGTTTCAAATCATCCATATATAGTAAATGTGAAATTTATTCATCTTCTTTGGCTGTTTGGTAGCCTAATTTCATTTTTTTTTTAAGATTACCGATAGTGGGATTATTGCGATGATGAAGAGAAGAGGTAAAAGTGAATCACCCTGGAAAATTCCTCGCTTGATATTAACCATTCCGTAGATCTCATTCCCTACTGCCAACTCAGTTCTCCCTTGTTTCATCTCCTTTTCAGTAAAGGATGTAATATTTTTGCTAATGCCAGTTGTTTCTAAGCATTTTATGATCCAACTATGTGGCAGTGAGTCAAATGCCTTCCAGATCATATTCAAGTTCATTTTTCTGTTCTTACAATTTTCTAATATCATTTTATCAATGAGGAGCTGATCTTTTGTGCCCCTGCTCCTTCTTTTGTTGCCTTTTTGCTCTACTGGCAAGATGTTGTTTGTTTCCAAATAATCCATCGTGTTATCTGCAATAATGCCTGTGAGTAATTTGAAGGTTGTTGGCAAGCAACTATAAGAGAGATCTCGGACTCCTAGTGGACAGCCACTTACATATGAGCCAGCAGTGTGTTGCAGCTGCTAAAAGAATCCAAGAAATGAACCCTGCATCACCAGAATGATTTGCTAAAATAAAACCATTTGGACCACTGGATTCAATTTTGGTTACCATGTTAGAAAGGGTGTAACGAAGAGCAATAAAGATGATTAGGGGGTTGAAGCCTAACAAATAGGAATAATGTTTGCAGAACTGAGTGTGTCCAGGATAATAAAGAGAAGGACTGGTGTGTTTATGTCTATGTATGTGTCTCTGTGTGATGATATTTGAGAGGCTGTCACAGAGAAGGGATGGTTGTCAATATAATATCCAAAAAAACTGAGAGAACGATGGATGGAAACATATCAGAGAACAAGCTAGAATGAAAGAGAAATTTCCTGAGGGTAAGAACAATTTCCCAGTAGAACAGCTTGGCTTCTGAAGTTTTCGGTGCTCCACACTGGATGTTTTTAAGAATAATTTGGAACACCATTTACCAGGAATGATATAAATGTCACATTTATAGCCACTCATCTGATTAATGGGCATAAAAACCAAACAATAAAAATAGAAATAAAAACAGTAGAAATAAATAACATGTAGATAATACAAGAGAGTGGACTCAGACATAATAGAGTCATTTTGAGGGCTTCCTGATTCCAAGGATTCCTAAGCTTGCTGGAAATGTAATGACTTCAGACATCCCAAGAAGTTTGATAGGGTTGATGCCTGTCAGATAGAACCCATAATATGTCCTTTCTTCCTGCCTGACTTGATGGATGGACAGATGAAATTGGGAAGAGGTGGTGCCTCAAATAATCTGGCTCCATCCCATGTAGGGCTTTAAAGGAGAATACTAGCATTAAAATGTTCAATTCTTATGTGGTTTTTTTTTATTTTTATAGAATTCAAAACACAAGCATTTTCAGAAGCATTTAATTCTTTATAAGTAATTCCAAAGTGTTACTTTAAATTTATCTGGATCCTTAATCAGCACATAATTTGGACTTCTAAAAGCAAATTATTAATTTTACTATTTATTTTTGCTACTTTTCTATTTATTCAGTTTTGTTATTTTCTCTAGAAAAAAGATGAAGTCTTTAAAGTCTATGGTGATTCTCAGCCATCCAGGTCATAGTTGTCCAAAATTGCCTTTTGAGAAGGCAACTGGGCTTTGTTTCCTCTCCCCCTTGGAGACATTTCACTTCTCATCCAAGAAGCTTCCTCTACTCTGACCAAATGGTGGAGGATGGAGGATTTGTATTACTTGCAGGGAGGTTTCTCTGTATCCTCAGGGTCATCTGAATATTGCAAATGGGTGTGGAACCTTCTTAGCATTGCTAAAAGGTTCTATTTAAAACAGGAGATAGGTGGTGTCCTTAAACTTAAATTTAAAACTTATTTCTCTAAGATTTGAAAGAAACTCACCCTATGCAGTAAAACCTGAACTGTGATCAGTTTGTCATTTCTTCTCTCACCCATGGCAGTGCATGATGTCACATGATGTTTTCAGGTAGATGTGAAACTAGAATGGAGACAATATCGATCCCTGCGAAACCCTGCATTTTGGTACATTCCAACCAGACTGATTCCATCCTATCCAAAAATATATGTCTTCAGGTTGGCAAGTAATTCTAAAAAACCCTCTTTGTCTTAAATCTTTACCATTTCTTCTATTTAGTCAGGCTTGGATGGCTGTTAGAGAATGGCTGCTGGACATCAACTGTCTACCTCCGCACAGTTGAATTATGCCAGATGAAATCAGATAATTGTATGAATTCATTAAAATCCCTTTAATAATTCAGGTTGTTTCAGGCCCAGATTCAACATCTTTCCCTCAGCACTTCTATGTGGGACACTTAGTGAAGTTCCTAGGGCCAGTCAGCCCTGCCCTTGTGCTAAGGGTTCAGGTTCATATCGTCCATCATGCGCTATTACATTGTGCATTTTATTACAATACCAGAAGAAGGTTTATCTTTCCTTTGTTCCCTTTTCCTTCAGGTCAGCCTGAGGAAGTTTATGCTGACTTTCTTCTACTTAGATGGAATGGAGCTTGCACAAAATGAAAGTCTATCCCATATACAGTAATAGCCAGGTTGTGTATGACAGAGGAAAATGTTTGTAAACAATTGGTTTTAGGCATATATTGTTAATTACAATTTGTATTTTAATAAGTCTTTTCAGTGATCTATGACATAGCTAAGATTTTAAGAATGTATGGGATTATTATTATTATTATCTGTCCATGTGATTAAATTATTTAATTGTTAATCTATTTCTTCTGTATGCAAGCTGGTGTTTATCTAATGTATGCGATGTCAGATTTCCTAAAGATCCTTTAATTGATTCATAATTAGTGAGTCAATTTTTTAATACAAAATCAGTGATTTATTATGTGCTCCATTAGTCAATATCTGTTTGCAGTCAAACAGATATTGTTTGATTTACTTCTGAAGTTTATCTCTGTTCGTTTGTGTGTCTCTCCTGAGCTTCTCTCAGGAGGCAAAATGGAAGGTGGCCCACTGGCAGAGCCTCCAGGTGGAAGGCGAGTGAAGAGTGATGGGAGAGGCTGGCCATCCCCGAAGCCAGCTCTCGAGGAATGAGATAGAGATGAGGCCCGGGGCTCACTTCCCTGCCTCCTTCATCTGAGAGCTCCATGTGGGTGTTCTCCTGGATCTGCAGTTGACACTAGAACACCATTTGTCGGCTGTGACCAGGGGAGCTTTTGCCCAGGTTCACCTGGTGCACTTGTTGCGGCCCTATCTGGACCGGGAGGCACTCCAAATGGTCACTCACGCTCTCGTCACCTCAAGACTCGACTAC